>NC_045443.1:22421649-22528229 GCF_002776525.5 Piliocolobus tephrosceles
TAGGGTAACTATAGTTAACAATAACATAATGTATAGTTAATATTTTTTTATTTTTTTATTTGCCCCTCCCACCGTCACATCCTCCCTGCCTCTGGTATCTATCTTTCTACCCTCTGCCTCATGAAATCAACGTTTTGCATTTGTCTTTCTGTCCCTAGTTTATTTTACTTAACATAATGACCTGCAGTTCCATCCACATTTTTGCAAATCATATAGTTTTATTGTTCTTATAGATGAATAATATTCCATTATGCATATACACCACATTTTCCTTATTCATTCATATATTGGTGGATACTTGGATTGATTCCGTATCTTTGCTATTGTAAATAGTGCTGCAATAAACATAAGGACGCAGGTATCCCTTTGATACATTGATATCCTTTCCTTTGTATAAATACCCAGTAGTGGGATTGTGGGACCATATGGTAGTTCTAGTTTTAGTTTCTTCAGAAATCTCCACACCGTTTTCCATACTGGTTGTACTAATTTACACTCCCAACAACAGTGTATAAGTGTTCCCTTTTCTCTGCATCCTTGCCAACAACTGTTATTTTTTTTATCTCTTTAATAGCCATTCTAGATGGGGTAAAATAATATCTCACTGTGGTTTTGATTTGCATTTCCCTGATGATTAGTGATGTTGAGCATTTTTTTCATATGTCTGTGGGCCATTTGTAGGTCTTCTTTTGAGAAATGTGTATTTATTTTCTTTGCCCACTTTTCTTTTTTCAAGACAGGATCTCATTTTGTCCCCCAGGCTGTAGTGCAGTGGCACAACCAGGGCTCACTTCAGCCTCCATCTCCTAGGATCAAGCAATCCAGCCACCTCAGTCTCCCAGGTAGCGGGGACTGCAGGCATGTACCACCACAACAGGTTAATCTTTTTATTTTGTGTTTGCAAAGATGGAGTCTCACTAGTTGTCCAAGGCTATCCTTTGCCCAGTTTTAAAAGGGTTACTTGTTTTCTGACTATCAGGATGTTTGAGTTCCTTATATATTCTGAACATTAGTCCCTTGTCACATGAATAGTTTACAAGTATTTTCTCCCATTCTACAGATTGTCTCATCATTCTGTTGACTGTTTCCTTTGCTGTGTAAAATCTTTTTAAATTAATATAGTCTCATCTGTCTATTTTTGTTTCTGATGCCTGTGTTTTTGAGATCTCAGCCATAACACTTTTGTCTAGACCAATGTCCTGAAGTATTTCCTTTATGTTTTCTTCTAGTATAACTTCCTTTTATAGTTTCTGGTCTTACATTTAAACCTTTAATCCATTTTGAGTTGATTTTTGTATATGGTGAGAGAGAGATCCAGTTTCATTGTTCTGCATATAGATATTCAGTTTTTCCAGCACCATTTATTGAAGACGATGTCTTCTCCACAGTGTATATTCTTGATGCCTTTGTCAGAAATTAGTTGGTTGTTAAAATATGTGGATTTATGTCTGGGTTTTCTGTTATATTCCATTGGTCTATGTGTCTATATTTTTTTTGAGATGGAGTCTCACTCTGTGGCCAGGCTGGAATGCAGTGGCACGATCTTGGCTCACTGCAACCTTCGCCTCCTAGGTTCAAGCGATTCTCGTGCTTCAGCCTCCAGAAAAGCTGTGATTGCAGGCACACACCACCACACCCAGCTAATTTTTTTCTATTTTTAATAGAGACAGGGTTTCGCCATGTTGGCCAGGATGGTCTTGATCTCCTGACCTCGTGATCTGCCCACCTCAGCCTCCCAAAGTGCTGGGATTACAGGCGTGAGCCACCATGCCTGGCCTATGTGTGTATTTTAATATCAATACCATGATGTTTTGGTTATCATAACCCTGTAATATATTTTGAATTCTGGTAGTATGATGCCTCCAGCTTTATTCTTTTTGCTCAGAATTACTTTGGCTATTCAAGCTCTTTTATGGTTTAATACAAATTTTAGGATATTTACTATTTCTGTGAGAAATGGCATTGATATTTTGATAGAGATTGCATTGAATCTGTAGATTGCTTTGGGTAGTATAGTCATTTCAATAATATTAATTATTCTAATCCATGAGCATGGGATGTCTTTCCTTTTTTTTTTCTTTTGAGACAGAGTCTCGCTCTGTTTCCCAGGCTGGAGTGCAGTGGCACAGTGGTATAATCTTGGGTCACAGAAACCTCTGCCTCCCAGCTTCAAGTGATTCTCCTGCCTCAGCCTCATGAGTAGTAGCTGGGATTGTAGGCACATGCCAGCAAGCCCAGCTAATTTTTGTAATTTCAGTAGAGACAGGGTTTCATCACATTGACCAGGCTAGTCTTGAATTCCTGACCTCAAGTGATCTGCCTGACTTGGCCTCCCAAAGTGCTGAGATTACAGGCATGAACCACCATGCCCAGCCTTCTTTTCATGTTGTGTGTGTGTGTGTGTGTGTGTGTGTGTGTGTCTTCTTCAATTTATTTCATCAGCATTTTATGGTTTTGTTTTTTGGTGTTTTTTGTTTTTTGTTTTTGTTTTTGTAAAGGTCTTTCATCTTCTTGGTTAAATTTATTCATAGATATTTTACATTTTTTGCTATTGTAAATGGAATTGTCTTCTTGATTTCTTTTTCAGATAGTTCATCATTGGTGTAAAGAAATATTATTGATTTGTGTCTGTTGATTTTGTATTGTGTACCTTTGCAGAATTTTTTAATCAGTTCTAAGAGTTTTTTGGAGTAGTCTTTTGGTTTTCCTAAATACAAGATCATACCATCTACATAGAGGGACAATTTTAGTTCCTCTTCCAATTTGGATGTTGACATGGTTTGTTTGCGTCTCCACCCGAATCTCGGGTATATCTTTATCAGAAGCATGAAAACAGACCAATACAGATGTCTTTTGTTTTGTCTTGCCTGATTGCTCTGGCTAAAACTTCCAGTATTTTGTTGAATAGTAGTAGTGAAAGTGGGCATCCTTGCCTTGTGCCAGTTCTTGGAGGAAAGACTTTCAGCTTTTCCCCATTTGATATGATTTTAGCTTTAGTTGTGGGTTGGTCATTGGTGGCCTTTACTCTGTTGAGGTATGTTTCTTCTATTATGAGTTTGTTGAGAGGTTTTATGAAGGGTTGTTGAATTTTATCAAATGCTTTTTATGTGTCTATTGAGATGATCATATAGTTTTTGTCCTTTATTCTCTGGATGTGATATATCATGTTTATTTATTTGCATATGTTGTACATCCTTGCATTCCTGGAATAAATCCCACTTGATCATGTTGTATTATCCTTTTCATTGTGCTGCTGAATTTGATTTGCTAGTATTTTGTTGAGGACTTTCCTTCTAATCTCAATTTAAATATCACAGGAGCATCTCCTTAGAGATAAAACACCTAACTACATTACAAGGTCAGTGATACCATTATCATCAAAATGACAATAAACAGGTTGAGTGCTGTGTCTTATGCCTCTAATTCTAGCACTTTGGAAGGCCAAGGCAGGTGGATCGCTTGAACCCAGGAGTTCGAGGCCAGACTAGGCAACATGGTGAAACCCCATCTCTATAAAAAATACAAAAATTAGCCGGGCATTGTGTTGAATGTCTGTAATCCCAGCTACTAGGGAGGTTGCAGTGGTAGGATCACTTAAGCCCAGGAGCATGAGGTTGCAGTGAGCTGTGATCACACCACTGTACTCCAACCTGGGTGACAGAAGTGAGACCCTATCTCAAAATAAAATAAAATAAAAAACATGCACTTTCCCTATACCGTGGAATCACACAGGTGTTCATAGCTATAGAACCTCAAAATGAAGTTTAGTTTTTATATTTTTTAATGTTACAAAAGCTATGAAATGAGATGATAAACCAAGTGATGCACAACTAAATAGGCCTCCCAAAACAAACTTTGAGACTGAGTTTGTTTGCAGCCATTCCCATTCCAATATTAGCAGGTATTAAAAACAGAACAAAAAGCTAGGTGTGGTGGCTCGCATCTGTAATCCCAGCACTTTGGGAGGCTGAAGTCTGTAGATTGCTTGAGCCCAAAAGTTCAAGACCAGCCTGGGTAACATGGTAAAACCCCATCTCTACAAAAAACACAAAAATTAGTCAAGCATGGTGGCATGCCTGTAATCCCAGCTGCTCGGGAGGCTGAGGTGGGAAGATCCCGTGAGCCCAGAAGGTGGGTGTTTCAGTGAGCTATGATCACATCACTGCACTCCAGCCTGGGTGACAGGGCAAGACCTTGTCTCTAAGAAAAACAACAACAACAACAACAAAGAAAAAATGGTGATAATTCAGGTCATGTACAAAGCTGATTTTTTTGATATTATATGCTTTTCAAATGATATATATGTGTGTATGTATATATATGCATGTGTGTGTATATATGTGTATGTGTGTTTTATAAATTTTGTTCTGTAGATTATTACTGCATAAATAATTCTTACCTGCATTTCTACAAAAATACTTTATTTACAAGGCAAAAGCAAATTATGAACTAGAAAAAGAATAAAGAAGGTTATTAAGGCATAACAAGAGAAAAGGCATGTTTTATGCTTTGAGGCTGATTGAATCATATAACCTAACTCTATATGAATGCCTAGTTTCTTATTTTCCATTCAAACAGCACTACTTAAGTATCTGTCTTTTCCCTGTCTATTCCGTTGAGCATACATGTTCTATATTTGTGATACTTTTAAATATCTTGGCAGAAATCATGTCAACGAGAATGTATTGGTTAATTTACAAGAAAAGAAAGATAAAAAAACCACACACACACAGAGATTGTTCTTAACTATCCAACCTTTTTCCCCAAATCATTTGTTTGAGAAAAATATTTGAAGTGACATTGTCAAAATCTTGTTCTTTCAAGTGGAATTAAAGCTTTGCGAAATTTGTTCAGGCACAGTGGCTCATGCCTGTAATCACAGCACTTTGGGAGGCCAAGGTGGGTGGATTGCTTGAGGTCAGGAGTTCATGCCTTTAATCTCAGCTACTCAGGAGGCTGAGGCAGGAGAATCACCTTAACTTGAGGGGCCAAAGTTGCAGTGAGCTGAGATCACACCACTGCCCTCTAGCCTGGGCAACAGAGAGAGACCCTGTCTCAAAATTTATGACACTTTGGCTCTGAATTCTGGCTCCACCACTCCATCACAGATTAATTAATGAGTAATCTTTAGCCAATTAAGTAACCTCTAACAATTTCTTCCTCCAGAACAACAGAAACAATGTTAACTTTCTCAGAATTGTCACAAAGAGTAAAAGAGATGGGCTATAGAAAGCACTTAATTTAGAACCTGGCATATAGTAACATTCAATAAATCGTTCAATAGGCTTTGCTATAGCTTGAAGTCTGCTCAAAAGATAGCTAATCAAGGTTTTATGCGAAGTAAAGTAATTCCTCATAGCATAAGAATCAGATCTTCCTCAGTCTTAGAAATACAAGAGCTGGGGAGCCCTACTGGACTTTGATAATATAACAACTAAAACAACATTTAACAAAGAAACAGAAAACCTCCCTGAACCCTTCCAACTTTATCCATACTCCAAATTTTTTTCTGTTTGGCTGGGAACATAATTTGAGTTTCATAGGAGTATAACAGAACTACGTAACAAAATAACAACAAAATGATTTCCTGCTGTTGGGTAAACTGCTACTCTATTTCAATTGCTTTGGATGCTTCATTAATACCCGGCTGAAACTGCTAATTCATTTTATCCCTGTGATTGGTGGTGGCCAACAATAGCAGTATCACTATGTTGAAAGAAATTGTAAAGCGATTGATAATATCCACTCGTTGTAAGTGTGATTCTTGCTTTTGGTTTGTGAGGTACCAGGTTCAAATTATAGCCCTTTCTTTCTGCTAGATGCTCATGGCAAAGATTGAATGTAACTCGCCTTTGAACCTCGAGCTTAATTCCTAGCATATCAATCATGATACGTGGTTGTTGATCTGAGCTGCACCACATCATATCTCAGTCTTCCTTGTCCTTTCTGCTGTATCACCAGGGCTTTGTGTTGGCATAAGCAAGAACAGTGTGAAGGTAACACTAAGCCCAAAGTCACAGAGAATGGTCTTTATTAACTCATAGATGTTGGAGGTTTACGATTCTCCCTCTTCCTTTCCCCCACAGAATGGCATAGGAGGACTTCTTGTGTTATATTATCTCAGCTACTCAGCTACTTTACATAACCTTAAATTGGCCCCGCAGGTCACCAGAGAACTGAATTGACTCTCATAAGCAAGGAAGCTGTTCATGTGGGAAGTGTTATTCCCATGGGATCTTTTGCAGAACTGTTCAAATTTAAACAATATATCTGGGGAAAAGAAAAAATGTGGGAAAGAAATATAGTAAATTGTTCCTGCATGTTTGTCTAATTTCTGCTTTTTGGCCAAAAGGAGTAATATGTAATCAATGGTTTTACGTTTTTTTGGCACTTGGTCCTGAGCCAAATTGAAAAATAGCTCCTCTCCCACTGAGGATTATTCTAAGGCTTTAGTGTCTCCTTTGTGTTGTGAGAACCACAACCCAGGATGTTTCCCTTGTTGGGAAATGGGGAGAGTGGACGTGCAGACCTGAGCGCTGTGGGCCTGGTCATTAACACTCACCAGCTGTGTCAAGACATGTGATCTCAAAATAAAAGTCATGCAGAACATCCTCAAGTCTCAAAAGTCACTCGACTAACACCGGGGCATGAGAGAGGAAAGAACTTTCTGGGAGTCTGAGTTGTAGCTTAAGTGCCAAGGGAACACTTTCCCTGGTGGTAGTGCCACAAAACGGGTATGGGGAGAATCTGGGCTCTGTTTGATCATTAGCTGTCTCCAGAAAGCAGGGGTGGGGAGCAGATGTGTGAATTAGGCGATTTCATTTCATTTCAAAACAACAGATGACCCTTGCATGCACTTTGCTTATGTTTTGCCCTTTGAGTCATTATCATCTGGAGGCTGGGACTGGAAGCAGAATCTACTTCAGACAGAAGAATTTTGTTCTACTTTTTTTTCCATCCAAGTTTAGGAGAGGAGATAGATAGGGTAATTTTTTTGGGAATCAACTCAAAATCTAGCTTGGCAGCCAGAGTGATCAGAATAATCAAATTGAGTATGTCCCCATCAGGTGGATTTTATTATATAGATTACCTTGTTTTGTCATTTATGATGGAACCAAAGAGTTGAATGTACAATAGGACTTGAAAAACACTGCCTTCAGTTATCCAGATACAGAGTATGAAGGGACCTAACATGAGTGTTTCTTTTTAATCTATTTCTTATCTGAATCAAAATAAAATAAAATAAAATTGATCCTGGTCCAAGGTTGAAATTGGAGGTGGATCTAGAAGTTGAGGTATCTCTGGACCATAAATGTTAGCAAATCACTGATTTGTCTATCTGATTTTTTATTTACCTGTACTTGGTCTTGGCACAACAAATATATTCTGTTAAAGATTTAAATATATTTCCTTTTAAAGAATAGTGAGGCAGAATCATGTCATTAATGACCATGAGCTTAGTCATCAAAACTGGATTTGAACCCCAACTGTGCTCCCAAGTAGTATGTGATGGTGGTCAAGTAATTATATGTTCCCAAGTCAAAACCTCCAAGTCAGCAAAATTAGGGCAATACCTACATCCCAGAGTTGCAAGGAGTAAATGATAATATGTATGTGAAAGACTTGTAGTGCCATATGTATGTTAATAGCCCGATCAATGTCAAGTTTCTTTCTTACTGGGCAATCTGGATATTCAATATATTAAATATTTCTCAAATCCTAGACACCTTCTTATTATACCTTAAATTGTGTGAATTATATTTTTAACTAGGCCAGCTGTATAATACTTTGAAATTTCATTCTAGTTGAATCTACCATTGGTTCAACCAGCTTTAAAGGAAAAAAAACTACTATATCAGTGAATCATCCTTAAAAATCTGAGTGATCATTTCTAAATTAACAAGCTAACCAATCTTTAGAGATCCTGAATACTGAAAAGTTTGTGGTGTACTATCTTCCCACCATTCATTCATTTATTCATATTTAATATTTATTGATTACCTATAATATTTATTAACTGCCTAAAATTAGGCATTGTTCTAATCACTAATAGAGGAGTGATTCAAAAAGACAATCTCTGTTCATATGAAGCTTATATTTTAGTGCAGAAAATAATAAATACAATAAAAAATTATATAATTTCTGTATTAGTTATAAATGTATTTATATTAGCTATAAATGTATCTATATTATTTCTAAAATATGTTTATATTTTTATATACTATATAAAAACAATATATACATTGTACCAAAGATGACATATTATTTGGAGAAAATAGAGAGTACGGTAAGAAAGAGGCAATGCTGGGGCCAGTGATAAAGTTTGAAACTGTAAATAGTAACTTCACTATACCCCTCAATGTGAGAGGAGAAGAGAACAAGGAGGAGAGAGAGAGCAAACCACAGAAAGAATAAAAGGATGGCCGGGCACAGTGGCTAATGCCTGTAATCCCAGCACTTTCGGATGCCAAGGTGGGCAGATCACCTGAGGTCAGGAGTTCAAGATTAGCCTGGCCAACGTGGTAAAACGCCATCTCTGTAAAAATACAAAAATTAGCCAGGCGTGGTGGCACGTGCCTATAATCCCAGCTACTAGGAAGGCTGAGGCAGGAAGATCACTTGAACTCGGGAGACAGAGGTTGCAGTGCCTAAGATTGCACCACTGCACTCCAGCCTAGGCAACAAAATGAGACTCTATTAAAAAATAAGTAAATAAAAAAGAATAAGAGGGAAGCTTTTCAGGTAAAGGAGACACCTTGTACAAAGACCCTGTGATAGGAGTGCACCTGCTGTGTTTGAGGAATAGTAAGAGAGGCCAGTATGGTTGAAGTGGATGAAATGGAGTGAGAGAAGGGGAGTAGTAAGAGATGAGCTTAAAGAGGTAATAAGGACTATGTTATGTTAGACCTTAAAGTATATTTTAAGGACTTTGATTTTTATTCTGCATGAAAAGAGGAGTGACTACAGAATTTTGAACAAGGGTGAAATAAACTGACTTCCATTTTGACAGAAACTCTGGCTGCTGTGTTGAAAGTGGATTGTAAGGCAGTCAGGATGGAGGTTGAGAGGTTAGTTGGAAGGCTAATACAATAACTCAAGTGAAACGTGATAATTGATTGGATGGTGGTAACAGTGGAGATAGTGAGAAGTGGTCAAATTCTGGGTATATGTTGAAGGTACAGCCAACAGGACTTCCTGGCAGGTTGAAAATAAAAGAGTCAAGACTGCTTTCAATGGTTTGGCCTGAGCAATGGAAAATACATGTAGTTAACATTACCTGAGCTGAGTAAGACTGAGGTGGAGGAGGTTTGGTAGTGGGAAAAAAATTGGGGTATATTTAATTTGAGATTTTAATTAGATATCCAAGTAGAATTGCCAAGTAGGTAGTTGAATTATGTCTAGAATTCAGAGAGGAGGTCTAGGCTAGAGACATACATTTGGGAGTTTTCACCATAGGAATGGTGGTACACGGAGATTACCATAACACATCTCATGATTTTGTGGAACTTACATGTAACTTGATTTGCAGTCAGGTTCCCCTTAAAATACTGTAATAGCTCCTTTCATACAACTGAAGCTTTTGAACTCCACTTAAAATATGAAACTTTTACTTACATTTAAAACTATAAATCTGGATGATATCAGTGAGGTAATGAGTGTAGGTAAGAAAAAAATTGACCAAGAACCGATCTCTGGGGCATTCAACATTAGAAGATTCAGGGCAAGTTGAAAAAGCAAAGAAAACAGAGAAGGACCAGTCAGTGATACAGAATGAATACTAGAAAGGTGTGATGTCCTAAAAGCTTAGGGAGGAAAAAAAGATGTTTTCAGGAGAAAAGAGTAGGGCTGGGAGCAATGGCTCACACCTGTAATCCCAGCACTTTGGGAGGCCGAGGCAGGTGGATCACTTGAGGTCAGAAGTTCAAGACCAGCCTGGCCAACATGGTGAAACCCTGTCTTTACTAAAAATACAAAAAATTAGCCAAGTGTGGTGGCAGTCACCTGTACTCCCAGCTACTATAGAGGAAGAGGTGGAAGGATCACTTGAGCCTGGAGGGCGGATGTTGCAGTGAGCCGAGATCACGCCACTGCATTCCAGTCTGGAAAATAAAGAGACACTGTCTCAAAAAAAAAAAGAGTAATCTGCTGTGTGTGAAATACTGTTGATATGTCAAACATCATGAGGCCTGAGAATTGAAAACTGGATTTACAGCGTGGAGGTCAGTGGTAACATTTTTTAAAAGCACATTAAAAATTCAAAGTAAAAAAAAAAAATCTAAGAAGACCAACAAAATTCTAATTTTGACATTAAGTCTACTTTTTTTTTTTTTTTTTTTTTTAAGACCATCTCACTCTGTCATCCAGGCTGGAATAAGTGGCATCATCATGGCTGGTGATTGAGCTCCAAGGCTTAAGTGATCCTCCCACTTCCACCTCCTGAGTAGCTGGGACTACAGACACATGTCACCACACCTGGCTAATTTATTTATTTATTTATTTTTGTAGAGATTGGATCCCATTATGTTTCCCAGGCTGGTCTCGGACTTCTGACCTCAAGCTAGCCTCCTGCCTTGGCCTCCCAAACTGCAGAGATTACAGGCATGTGCTACCATGCCTGGCCTGATTTCCTCTTTAAAAATCAGTATTTAAAAACTGGGGGAAAGGTAGCTCATTTGTCAGTGCCTAAGGAATATACTCAGTCTTTATTTTGGATAATGTAACACTGAAATGATTGACTCATTAAAATTATTCACTATACTAAATTAAACAATAATTTGGTATTACAATATCAGTAACATAATATTTTTCTACTCTCACATACAGACACGCACACACCCTTAATAGCTATAAATGATAGTATTTCAAATGAATTTTGGATATACATTCTAAATATATCAGAAATGTATTTCTAGACATTAGACAATGGTCCATTTTTCAAACAACGTTAAGTGCAACAACTTCAAGTATTAAATACAAATTACATGTTAGAGTTTATTATAAATTAATTTGGTCTCTAATGAATGCATACTTATAGTGCCACCTACTGTCTGGTAGTAAAATCATAACATCAATCATCCATACAGGTGAATTAAGATAAAGAAATAAAACACATAATACTCTTATTATCAGTAATCTCTTTTTGAAAATCAGGCATTCTGTGTGATAACACTAACTTAGAGAACATATCACATTATCTCAATGAGGAAAAAGTTAACAAACACTACTTATCAACCTGCAACTCCTACCAATTTTATAAAATATATGAAAGCCCACTAAAGTGCGCGCACACACACACACACACAGACACACACACACAAATTATTAGGTTAAGATGTAAATGCTTAAAACATTACTTTTTGATTACCAATTACGATAGATTTTAGTAAGCAGCTCTTTCGTAGTATGTGGTAACATTTGTTGACCATTGACATATATTCCAAAAGTCTACAAATGATTGCAATTTTATTTGTGGTGTTACTTTAGGCTTTTTCCCTAATCATTCTGTTAAATATTTATATCTACTATAATACTATGGAGTTACCTGTAGGGTCTATCATTAAGCTTAAAAATGTAAGGTAGAAAACATTGGCCATAATCTATCATTTATTTAAGAAAAAGAGGAAAATATTATAATATACAGTGACCTTTGAGCAGCACGTGTTTGAACGGTGGGAGTCCACTTAATGCACAGATTTTCTCTTCCTCTGCCATTTCTGAGACAGCAAAATCAGTCCTTTCTCTTCCTGTTCCTCCTCAGTCTACTCAACATGAAGACAATGAGGATGAAGACCTTTATGTTGATCCACTTTCACTTAATAAACAGTAAATGTATTTTCTCTTCCTTATGATTTTCTTTCACATTTCCTTTTCTCTTGATACTTTTTTGTAAGAATACAATATATAGGCCGGGTGCGGTGACTCATGCCTGTAATCCCAGCACTTTGGGAGGCGGAGGAGGGCGGATCACGAGGTCTGAATATCAAGACCATGCTGGCTAACACGGTGAAACCCCATCTCTATTAAAAATACAAAAAATTAGCCTGGCAAGGTGGCAGGTGCTTGTAGTCCCAGCTACACGGGAGGCTGAGGCAGGAGAATGGCGGGAACCCGGGAGGCGGAGCTTGCAGTGAGGCGAGATCGCCCCACTGCACTCCAGCCTAGGCGACAGAGTGAGACTCTGTCTTAAAAAAAAAAAAAAAAAAAAAAAAAATATATATATATATATACACACACACATATATATTATATATAATATACAAAATATGTGTTAGTCAACCATCTATGCTCTTGGTAAGGCTTCTGGTCAACAGTAGACTATTAGTAGTTAAGTTTTGAAGGAGATAAAAATTATGCATGGATTTCTGACTGCATGAGGAACCTGCATTCCTAACCCCCACGTTGTGCACGGGTCAATTATCTATATATAGTTATATAAATAAATAAGTATATATAGTTACATGTGTGTTAAGTAGTATCCTATAAAAGGAGGAAGAAAGTCCAGCAGAGAAAAAAAATGGAAACAAAGTTTCCTTAAATATACCTTGCTTAGTAGATTCAACTACATAATTATAAAGCACAATTAAATAGGAGAAGCAATTCAATTAAATACTGTGAAAGAAATTAAAAGCTGTATTGGGTTTTAGCAATGTAAATAGAAAATATATAAACCAGCGAAAAAAATTGCAGTAAGGAATAAATATGTTCTATGAAGTTAGGGTATGAAACAACCAACAGCCATTTTTAACAGGAAACTGTTGAATAGGGAGAGTTCTGTGGGGGCCTGTGGACTTTGGCACATTGAGGAGAGTAAGGCCTAAATTTCTATTAACTAATGTCTGTGTGTTGCACAGACTTGTCACATCTTTGATAGACAACAACCTGACGTGAATTCAAATATTATCACTTAATTTCAGATATTCACAAGCTTTAACAAAATTTTATGTTCAACATTTTCTCACCTTATGCTCCCTTTTTAAAATTCCCTTTAAAATTACACAAAGATATTTTGTTTGATAAGATGACTTTAATTTTAAAACTACTAGGATACAAATCTTTGTGTTTTCATAATGCAAGATCATTGTTTGACTCTTTTATTGTTTTCTGGGCTTTAAGTTCTCTGCATCTACAACAAAGTTAAGTGTCATTTTACCTGTCAACATTCTAATTATTCTACAATAAGTTTACAGAAAAACTGGTAAACATTAAAGATGTGAGGTTATTAAAATAAAATGAAGGAATTGCAAGTGCAAATATCTTTATGCAGCTGAGCACGGTGGCTCCTAGCACTTTGGGAGGCTGAGGCAGACAGATCGCTCGAGGTCAGAAGGTCAAGACCAGTCTGACCAACATGGTGAAACCCCGTCTCTACTGAAAATAGAAAAATTAGCCAGGCATGGTGGTGCATGTCTGTAATCCCAGCTACTCCAGAAGCTGAGGCAGGAAAATCACTTGAACCCGGGAGACGGAGGTTACAGTAAGCCGAAATCATGCTACAGCACTCCAGCCTGGGCGATAGAGAGAGACTCTTGTCTCAAAATGAACAAACAAAAAGTCTTTAGGCTTTCCTCTGTTCCTTCCTCGCCTCTATACTTGCATTTGTTTAGTCATTCAGCAAATATTTATTGAATTCCTGCCACTTGTAGCCTGTGGGTGTGCAGTGGCGAGCAAACTTTGGTGTCATGAAATGAAGTGTGAATCATAGGAATAGAAATGGCAAGGAGAAAACAAAGACAAAAGGTATATATGCAGAAGATCTCAGTAGGTTTTCATTTTATTTTAACCCATTATTCTTCGGCCCATAGTAATACTCTATTGTGTTAAAAATAAAAATGAACTCTCAAATTCACTTGTGTCCTCAAATTCACTTAGTAGGCCAAGAAAAAGAGGCTTTGGAGGAAGAGGGCCAGAGAGAGAAAAAGGTACTGATGAGAGAGAAATAAAAACACCTGTAGTATCTAATAGCATAAATTTTCCTGTCCCATCCCATCAATATCTGTTAAAATTCCCATACCTTTGTAGGGCTCATTTCAAAAGGCCATATAATCCTTGAAGTCTTTTCTGATCCTCCAAACTCGCTGTAATTTCTCCAAACTCAATGTAATTTGTTTCTCCCTTTAAACAGCCAAACTCTATTATTCACTTTTCGGTACTTATGTTTCTCCACTTATCTTCTGTTAAATCTGTTTGTATAATGCCCTTCAATAATTCCCTTAGGACAGAAACTGTCTCTTATTCATGCTAGTGTCTTCTACATGACATGAGCTTAATAAATGTTGATTTGATTGAACCTTGAAAAGGTATAATTCAACTGCCTGTAAGGACGTTACTCAAATCAAACTGACTTGTTTACCACCTATTGTCATTACACAGCTTGCAATGTAAACGTGCTCATTTCAAAACTGTATACACTCACACACACACATATATATATACACATGGTCACATATATTTATAAAAGTATATATTTGTATTTTATTTAGTGAAATGTTTCAGTCTACATGCTATTCTATTGCATTTCCTAGGAGATCACTTTAAATTTGAAAGGTTACTTCTTCAGCACTTCCAAACTGATCTAATTTAAATAAAATAAAATCATTTTCCAGGTTACTGAGCTATCTTTCATCTTCAATTCATAACCTTTTATATGAAAGTAAAAGTTATGATAAAAATTATTTGTTCATTTGAAACCTCATAGGATATAACCCCCCAGCACTGTGTGAGGCCTATGAAAGAGTATTTGTGATTGAAAGATCAAATCCAAAGGAGGTAACAAAGGTAAAAGTAATATTTACACAATTTTGTTTACTTAGCAAAGTGAACAGTATTACAAAATCTGTCATATCATTCAGGAATTGAGCATAATGCAAAAATGACATTTTGTAGTCATCTCTGGGGAAAGCCTCTTTCCACATTTTCTGAAAATAAAATGCCTATGAATTAAATTTACTAAAAACCCAAAAGAAAGTGGCAGGTTACAATGTAAGTAGTCAGAGAAACAGTCCAGGCTATTAGAATAACCATAAAGATGCTTAGTGCTAGAACCCAAAATGTTCAAAATAGATTTAGAATTAGAATCATGGTAACTAAGGTACCAGACATATAAAATGTGACACCAGAACAAGTGCTTCCTACAGGTACTCCCTTGATTCACCTCTATAGTGGAGACAAACATCTACTCAAGCAATAGTTTTTGTTAGGATTTTTAATCTTCATTAAAAGATTATTACAAATAACTGACAACAGTAGTTAAGTATGTAGGTAGTAAATTAAGGCAAAAGAGTAGCATGATTGTTAATTTTATTTGTCAACATGGTGGGGCCAAGGGGTGCTCAAACAGCTGGTAAAATATTATCTGTGTGTCTGTGAGGATACTTCTGGGATAATCTGAATCAGCAGACTGAGTAAACATCACCCTTAGCAATGTGGGGGAGTATCATCCAATCCACTGAGGGCCTGAATACAACATGAAGTTGGACCAGATCAAGTTATTGATATGGGCTCACTACACAGATTCTGCACTTAATGTTGCAGCTACAGAAATCTGTACAAGTAATGAGGAACCAAGTGTTAATCACCAAGAAAGTGGGGAAAATGTCTCCAGGGCATGTCACAGATCTTTGCAGCTGCCCCTCCCATCACAGGCCTGGAGGCCTATAAGGAAAGAAATGGTTCTGTTGGCCCTCTTGCTGTGTGTAGCCTAGAGACTTAGTGCCCTGGGTCCTAGCCATTCTAGCCATGGCTAAAAGAGATCAAGGTACAGCTTGGGCCATGGCTTCAGAGGGTGCAAATCCCAAACCTTGGCAGCTTCTGTGTGGTGTTGAGCCTGTAAGTGCACAGAAGTCAAGAACTGGGGTTTAGGAAGCTCTGCCTAGATTTCAGAGGATGTATGGAAGTGCCTGAATGTCCAGGCAGAAGTTTGCTGTGGGGCGGGGCGCTTGTGGAGAACCTCTGATAGGGCAGGGCAGAAGAGAAATGTGGGGTGGGTACCCCCACACAGAGTCCCCACTGGGGCACTGTCTAATAGAGCTGTGAGAAGAGGGCCACTGTCCTCCAGATCCCAGTATGGTAGATCCGCCAACAGCTTGCACTGTACACCTGGAAAAGCAGCAGACACTCAATGCCAGCCCATGAAAGCAGCCAGGAGGGAGGCTGCATTCTGCAAAGCCACAGGAGGAGCTGCCCAAGACCATGGGAACCCATCTTTTGCATCAGTGTAACCTGAATGCAAGACATGGAGTCAAAGGAGATCATTTTGGAGCTTTAAGATTTGACTGCCCTGCTGGATTCCAGACTTACATGGGGCCTGTCATTCCTTTGTTTTGGCCAATTTCTCCCATTTGGAACAGCCATATTTATGCAATGCCTGTACCTCCATTGTACCTAGGAAGTAACTAACTTGCTTTTGATTTTACAGGCTCATAGGTGGAAGGGACTTGCCTTGTCTAAGATAAGACTTTGGGCTGTGAACTTTGAGTTAATACTGAAATGAGTTAAGATTCTGGGGGACTGTTGGGAAGGCATGCTTGGTTTTAAACTGTGAGGATATGAGATTTGGGAGGGGCCAAGGATGGAATGATGTGGTCTGGCTGTGTCCCCACCCAAATCTCATCTTTAATTGTAGCTCCCAAAATTTCCATGTGTTGTGTGAGAGACCTGGTGGGAGATAATTGAATCATGGGATCTGTTTCCCCCATACTGTTCTCGTGGTAGTGAATAAGTCTCATGAGATCTGATGATTTTATAAGGGGAAACCTCTTTCACTTGGATCTCATTCTATCTCTTGCCTGCCACCATGTTAGAGGTGTCTTTTGCCACCCACCATGATTGTGAGGACTCCTCAGCCACGTGGAACTGTGAGTCCATTAAACCTCTTTTTCTTTATAAATTACCCAATCTCAGGTATGTCCTTATCAGCAGCATAAAAATGGACTAATATAGCCAGGCTGGTCTTGAACTCCTGACTTCAAGTAATCTGCCCACCTCTGCCTCCCAATGTGCTGAGATTACAAGCATGAGCCACCACGCCTGGCTATGTGATGGTTAATTTTATGGATTAACTGAGCTAAGGAATGCTCAGATAGCTGGTAAAACATTATTCCTGGGCATGACTGTGAAAGTGTTTCTAGAAAAGATTAGAATTTGAATCAATAAACTGAATAAAGATCACCCTCACTAATGTGGGTGGGTATCATCTAATTTATTTAGGGCCTACAAACAGAACAAAAGTGCAGAAGCAGCATGAATTTTCCCTCTGCTTCAGTTGGGACATCCTCTTTTCAGACATCAGTGCTCCTGGGACTTAAACTATTGCCTCCATTCTCAGGTCTTTGGGTTTGGACCGAAACAACATCAGAAGTTTTTCAGGGTCTCCAGCTTACAGATATCAGATGAACTTTTCAGACTCCACAGTAGCATGGGCCAATTCCTCATAATAAGTATTTTTCTATTTCTTATGGTAGCAATATTTATAATAGTAAAGACATGGAAACAAAACAAATGTTCATGAAGAGTTAACTGTATAGAGAAAATGTAGTATACACTGCAATAGAATGTTAATCAGCCTTTAAAAAAAGGGGGGAGAATCCTACCATTTGTGACATCAGAGAAAAACCTACAGGTTATTACACTACATGAAATAAGCCAGTCACAAAAAGACAAATGCTCATGATTCTACTTACATAGGGTACCTGAAATAATCAAACTCATAAAAAGTAAAGAATAAGTGGAGATTGCCAGGGGGTGGGGGAAAGGGAAAATGGGAAATTATTTTCAATAGGTATAAAGGTACAAAGTTTTAATAGGTATAAAGTTTTAGTCATGCTAGATAAATAAGTCTTAGAGATCTTGTGTACAATATAGCACCCTAGTTAATAGTACAGTATTGTGCACTTTAAAATGTGTTGAGGATACATCTCATGTTAAGTGTTCTTACCAAAACACACACACACACACACACACACACACACACACACACACACACACTTTTGGAGGTGATGGATATATTCAGTACCTTGGTTGTGGTGATGATATCACAAGTTTATGTATACATTCACATTCATGAAATTGTATACATTAAATATGTGCATTTTTTGTATATCAAATATACCTCATTAAAGCTTTTAAAAATACTGATATGATACTAAAATATATTCACATTGAAAAATATTAAAAATAAATGCAAACCATTCTGTTATATAATGAATACTTAAAGTTATTAACATTATTAAGTATTTGCATGTTTAATTAAAGATTATATTTTATTATTGTGGGTCTAAATAAGCCAAAATTAAATAGGCCAGGCAGAATAAACATTCTGAAGTAATCTGACGTTTCTCTATGCCTCATCAACTTGCAGAGGATTATAATTTTAGAGAAAGGAGTTATTTTATATATCAGCAAACACATGAGGAAACTTTCATGCAAATGCTAAAGGAAAAGTTTATAGTGCTAAATGCCCACATCAAAAAATCTGACAAATCACAAACTGACAACCTAACAGCATACCTCAAGGAACTAGAAAAACAAGAACAAATCAAAACCCAAAGCTAGCAAAAGGAAAGAAATAACAAAGATCAGAGCAGAACTCAATGAAATTGAAACCAAGAAACAATACAAAAGATTAATGAAACAAGGAGTTTATTCTTTGAAAAGATAAACAAAATTGATAGACCATTAGCTAGATTAACCAAGAAAAGAAGAGAGAAGATTCAAGTAAGTTCAATTAGAAATGAAAATGGGCCGGGCGCGGTGGCTCAAGCCTGTAATCCCAGCACTTTGGGAGGCCGAGACGGGCGGATCATGAGGTCAGGAGATTGAGACCATCCTGACTAACACAGTGAAACCCCGTCTCTACTAAAAAATACAAAAAAACTAGCCGGGCGAGGTGGCGGGCGCCTGTAGTCCCAGCTACTCGGGAGGCTGAGGCAGGAGAATGGCCTAAACCCGGGAGGCAGAGCTTGTAGTGAGCTGAGATCCGGCCACTGCACTCCAGCCCGGGAGACAGAGGGAGACTCTGTCTCAAAAAAAAAAAAAAAAAAAGAAATGAAAATGAAGACATTATGACCAACACCACAGACATAGAAAATATCATTCGAGCCTACTATGAACACCTCTGTGCGTACAAAGTGAAAAATCTAGAGGAAATGGATAAATTCCCGGAAACATACAACCCTCCTAGGTTGAACCAGGAAGAAATAAAAACCTTGAACAGACCGGTAACAAGCAATGAGATTGAATCAGTAATTTAAAAATTGTCACAACAACTAAAAAATTCTAGGGCCAGACAGATTCATAGCCAAACTCTGCCAGACATTTAAGAAAAATTGGTACTGGTCTTACTGAAACTATTCCAAAAGACTGAGAAAAAGAGAATCCTCTTTAACTCATTCTATGAAGTTTTACCCTGATACCAAAGCCAGGAAAGGACATAACAAAAAAAAAAAAAAAAAAAAAAAAAGAAAGCTACAGAACATACTAATATCCCCGATGAACATGGATGAAAAAATCTTCAATAAAATACTAACAAGCTGAATCCAACAGCACATCAAAAAGATAATACAACATGATCAAGTGGGTTTCATTCCAGGAATGCAGGGAGAGTTCAACATATTCAGCTCAATAAATATGATTCATCACATAAACAGAAGTAAAAACAAAAACCATATAATCATCTCAATAGATGTAGAAAAAATATTCAATAAAATCTAGCATCCTTTTATGATTAAAAAACCTCAACAAACTAGGAATAAGAGGAAATAACTCAAAATAATAAAAGCCATGTATGACAGACCCACAGCCAACATCATACTGAGTGGGGAAAGGTTGAAAACATTCCCCCTAAAAACTGGAACAAGACAAGGATGCCCACTTTTACCACTTATTTTCAACATATTACTGGAAGTCTTAGCCAGGGAGTCAGGCAAGAGAAAGAAATAAATGGAATCTAAACTGGAAAAGAGGAAGTCAAATTATCTATGTTTGCTGATGATATGATCATATACCTACAAAATCCTAAGGACTCTTCTAAAAGACTCCTAGATTTGATAAAGGGATTCAATAAAGTCCCAAATTACAAAATCAATGTACACAAATTCGTAGCACTGCAATACATCAATAATGACCAAGCTGAGAATCAAATAAAAAACTCAGCTCCTTTTACAATAACTGCAAAAATAAAATAAAGCAGAATCCCTAGGAATATACTAAGCCAAGGAGGTAAAAGATCTTTACAAGCAGAACTACAAAACACTGCTAAAAGAAATCACAGATGACATAAACAAATGGAAATACTTTCCATGCTCATGGATTAGAAGGATCAATATTGCAAAAATGACCATGCTGCCCAGAGCAACCTATGGATTCAAAGCAATTCCTATCAAACTACCAAAATCATTTTTCATGGAATTAGAAAAAAAACAATCCAAAAATCCATATGGAACCCAAAAAGAGAGCCCAAATAGCCAAAGCAATCCTAAGCAAAAAGAACAAACCTGGAGGCATCACATTACCCAACTACAAATTACACTCTAAGGCTATAGTAACCAAATCAACATGATACTGGTATAAATGTAAATACATAGACCAATGGAACAGAAAAAGACAATGCAGAAATAGAGCCAAGAACTTATAACCAACAGATCTTTGACAAAGCATACAGAAATGTAAATTGGGGAAAGGACACCCTATTCAATAAATGGTGTTGGGAAAACTGGATAGCCACATGTAGAAGAATGAAACTAGATCCCTATCTATCACCATATACAAAAGTTAACTCAAGATTGATAAAAGATTTAAATCTAAGACCTGACGCCATAAAATTTCTAGAAGAAAACCAAAAAAAAACTCTTCTGGACATTGGCCTAGAGCAAGAATTTATGACTAAGACCCCAAAGCAAATGTAACAAAAATAAAAATAAATAAATGTGATCTGATTAAATGAAAATTCTGCTGCACAGCAAAAGAAATAATCATCAAAGTATACAGACAACCCAGAGAATGGGAGAAAATATTTGCAAACTGTACATCTGACAAAGAACTAATATTTAGAATCTACAAGGAACTCGAACAAATTAGCAAGAAAAAAATATCCCATCAAAAAGCAGGCAAATGATATGAATAGATCTTTCTCAAAAGAAGATATACAAATGGCCAAGAAACATATTTAAAAAGTTCAACATCACTAATTATCAGGGAAATGCAACTTAAAAGCATAATGAGATGCCACCTTACTCCAGCCGGAATGGCCATTATTAAAAAGTCAAAAACCGGCCGGGCGCGGTGGCTCAAGCCTGTAATCCCAGCACTTTGGGAGGCCGAGACGGGCGGATCACGAGGTCAGCAGATCGAGACCATCCTGGCGAACACGGTGAAACCCCGTCTCTACTAAAAAATACAAAAAACTAGCCGGGCAAGATGGCGGGTGCCTGTAGTCCCAGCTACTCGGGAGGCTGAGGCAGGAGAATGGCGTGAACCCGGGAGGCGGAGCTTGCAGTGAGCTGAGATCCGGCCACTGCACTCCAGCCTGGGCGACAGAGTGAGACTCCGCCTCAAAAAAAAAAAAAAAAAAAAAAAAGTCAAAAACCAGTAGATGTTGGTATGGATGTGAAAAAAAAAAAAAAAAAAAAAAAAAAAAAAAAAACAAGGAACACATACACTGCTGGTAGGAATGTAGATTAGTACAAACTCTGTAACGAAAAACAGTATGGAGATTTCTCAAAGAATTAAAAGTAGATCTACCATTTGATCCAGCAGCATCAAAGGAAAGGGAAAAGAAGTCATTACATCAAAAAGACACCTATGCACATATTCATCACAGCACAATCCACAGTAGCAAAGATGTGGAACCAAGCTAAGTGCCCATCAACCAGTGAATGGATAAATAAAATGTGTTATATATACACCATGGAATACTGGTCAGCCATAAAAAGAATGAAATATATCGTTTGCAGCAACTTGGATGGAGCTGGAGGCCATTATTCTAACTGAAGTAACTCAGGAATGAAAAACCAAATCACATTATGTTCTCACTTATAAGTGGGAACACAGAGGCGTACAAAGTGGTATAATGGACACTGGAGACTCAGAAAAGGGGAGAAGAGGAAGTGGGTGAGTGGGAAAAAAGCATATATCAGGTACAATGTACACGACTCAGGTAACTAGTGCACTAAAATCACAGACTTCACCACTATATAATTCATCCATGTATCCAAAAACCACTGTACCCCTAAAGCTATCGAAATTTTTTTCGAAAAGAGAGAGAGACTTGGCCAAGTTATCAAAGCTGGGTAAGTTAAGAACCAGGACGAAGTATTGAATTGGTATTGAGGTGATGAAGCTAAAATATGACATTCGACTGTGTTTTAAGTTCTCTTTTTTTAACCAGTTTTATCAAGGTGTAATTAACAAATGAAAATCGTGTATATTCAAAGTGTACAAAATTATGCTTTGATATATGTATATACTGTGAAATAATTACTGCAATAAAGCAAATTAACATATGCATCAAATTTAGGTCTGGGTAAGGGAATTAAGAAGGGAAACTTGGGCCACGCGCGGTGGCTCAATCAAGCCTGTAATCCCAGCACTTTGGGAGGCCGAGACGGGCGGATCACAAGGTCAGGAGATCAAGACCATCCTGGCTAACACGGTGAAACCCCGTCTCTACTAAAAAATACAAAAAACTAGCTGGGAGAGGTGGTGGGTGCCTGTAGTCCCAGCTACTCGGGAGGCAGAGGCAGGAGAATGGCGTAAACCCCCGAAGCGGAGCTTGCAGTGAGCTGAGATCGTCACTGCGCTCCAGCCTGGGCAACAGAGCGAGACTCTGTCTCAAAAAAAAAAAAAAAAAAAAGGGAAACTTGGTGTTTCCTTGCATGATAAACATGCAAGAGTAGCAGCATAGGGGACAGGGTCTGCATGTCTTGTTCCAATGGCTATCTTGAGTTATTGTCAGTCTGGTACAGACTTGTATCATCTTGACAATGGCTGTGTTGTAGATGAACCAGCCTGAGGTAATCTCTAGATGGGGAGGATTCCACAGCCGGATCTCCATGCTGGGTTTATTTCAAGATTAGCCCCTGTAATTTCTAAGGAAGTACATAATTAGATAAACCAGCCCAGTGCAAAAAGTACCCAGCGAAGGGAGGGAAATAAAGGGCTTCAAGGTACATGTCAAGGCCAAAGAGAAGAAAAAAAGCATTTTAAAATGAATTATGAAGCTAAGTTATGTTATTACATATTATAAAATGAAATTCAGTGAAATACTTAAAATATTTTATTAGTAAAATCAAAATTATAAAAATATTTAAATAAATACAGATTAAAGCCAGGCATGGTGGCTCACACCTGTAATTCCAATACTTGGAGGCCAAGGCAGGCAGATTGTTTGACTCCAAGAGTTCAAGACCAGCCGGGATAACATGGTGAAACCCCATCTCTACAAAAAAATGATACAGAAGGGGGTCAGCGAAGTGCTGGGTTGAGAGGGTGGGGTCTCTGGCAAGCGGTCCACCATTGGGCCTGTGACCACAGACCTAAGTGAGAACAGGCACTCCTGTTCTCATGCCTAAATGTTGCATTTTCCAAGACCATTCTGGCCCACCCTGTGCCCATATAAACCCAGGACCTTAGGGGGCACACATGCAAGTAGCTGCATGTCAAGACCAGCAGGCCAGCAGACCAGACCTGGCAGAATGACATGACAAGAAAGAGAGAAGAGGAGGGACATCTGGATGCTGAGGGGAGTTCGGCTGGGGGCTTTCAGAGAAGAGTTTGGCCACTGGGCAGCCAGACTCCAAGGAAAGACCACCTTCCCACTCGATCCCTGCTTCTGGCTTCCCATCCTTCTCATTGAGAGCCACCTCCACTACTCAACAAAGCCTTGCACTCATCCTTCAAGCCCATGTGTGATTCAATTCTTTTGGGACACTGGGCAACAGCTCAGGATACAGAAGGCTGTCATACCGGCCGTCTGTCCTTGTGATAAGGCAGAAGGTCCATTGAGCTGATTAACACACAGGCTGTGTGCAGACAGGAAATCTGAAAAAGCCATGCCAATGCCCACTTGGGCTTCGGGAATTGCAGACACCCACCCCTAGACACTGCCATGGGGCCAGAGCCCAAAAATTGCTTGCCCTGGCCTCTGCACCTGCCTGTCTGCATGCTCTCCTTACCCTCTACAGGTTTGAGATTTGGGGCAACCAAGCAGGTGAGCCACACCCCTGTCACATGCCCTGAGAGGGGAATCGAGGAACTCTTCTGTTTCAAAACTACAAGAAAATTAGCAGGGTGTGGCGATGCGTGCCTGTAGTCCCAGCCACTCAGGAGACTGAGGTGGGAGGATCACCCTAACCCAGGAGGCTGAAGCTGCAGTGAGCTGAGATCATGCTATTGCACTCCAGCCTGGGTGACAGAGTGAGACCCTGTCTCAAAAACTAAAAAATAAAACAATACACACAGATTTGTTGATTTCAAATACCACAATTACTATACATTAAATATTGCTATGGCTTAATTAAACGTTTATGTCCCCTCAAAATTCATATATTGAATTCCTGCCAAGCTGTCTCTTGTGGGGAAACTCTACAATCTGAAGAGAATCCCCTTCCTTTTTGAGGTCTTTTGCCCTGATCCAGGAGAAAATTAACTAAGAGTCTGGCTCCCTTTTAATTCTTTTTTTTTTTTTTTTTTTTTTTTAGACGGAGTCTCGCTCTGTCACCCAGGCTGGAGTGCAGTGGCCAGATCTCAGCTTGCTGCAAGCTCCGCCTCCCGGGTTCACGCCATTCTCCTGCCTCAGCCTCCCGAGTAGCTGGGACTACAGGCTCCCGCCACCTCACCCGGCTAGTTTTTTGTATTTTTTAGTAGAGACGGGGTTTCACCGAGTTAGCCAGGATGGTCTCGATCTCCTGACCTCGTGATCCGCCCATCTCGGCCTCCCAAAGTGCTGGGATTTCAGGCTTGAGCCACCGCGCCCGGCCTTTTAATTCTAATAAGAGACAATCTATTCTCTCTGAAGCCTGCTACCTGGAGTCTTCATTTGCATAAAAAACCTCTTGGTCTCTACAAGTCCTTATCTTAATGTAGACACTCAATACTATTGATTCCAGGTCTTTAGATAAACTCTCTCAACCAATTGCCCTGGGAATCCACCTGGAAACTCCCACTTCGAGTTGTTCCGCCTTTTCAGATCAAACCAGTGTACATCTTACATGTATTGATTGATGTCTTATGTTTCCCTAAAATGTATAAAACCAAGCTGTAGCCTGACCATCGTGGGCACATGTTCTCAGGATCTCCTGAGGGCTGTATCACAAGCCACTGGGTGGCCATATTTGGTTCAGAATACATTTCTTTAAAGATATTTTTTAAATCTATATATTGAAATTCTAATCATCAAAGTGATGGTATTAGAAGGTGGAGCCTTTCAGAGATAATTAGGTTGTGAGGCTTCTGTCTTCACGAATGGGATTAGTGCACTTATAGCCAGTCCCTTCCACCATATGAGGGTGCAGCAAGACTTCTATGAACCAGATGGTCCTCACCAGCCACCAAATCCACTGACTCCTTGATCTCGAATTTCCAGCCTCAAGAACTATAAAAAATAAATTTACGTTTTCTTGATTTATTGCATTTTATTATAGCAGCTCTAAAAAAATACTTTATATTTATTTCATTTTATTAGAGCTACTATAAAATAGCAATAAAATAAAATTATTTGGTTTTATATGTATATATAAAATTGGCCAGTTTGAGACAATTTTATATGATTTGAGATATATAGTCACACTATATATAAAAAATACTTTTTATACTATCTATAAAAAAATTTGGATATATATTCAAAATATTTATATATGTATTCAAAGTCAAATACAATCAGTAGGATACACTAGAAAGATATTAGCACAAGTTATTTAAATTCAAATCAAAGAATCATATCCACTCTGCAAGAACCTGTGTTATGTAGTGTGGTTAATATAAGCTGAAAAAGGCATGGCTCCTGTGCTTCAGGAAATCCAAAAGTAATGAGGAAGGCAGACACATACATGGCATGCATTGTTGGGTATAACACTTAAGTTGAGAAAAGGAAAAAAGAAGGCCAGGTGCAGTGGCTCACACCTGTAATCCCAGCCTTTTGAGAGGCTGAGGCAGGCGGATCACTTGAGTTCAGAAGTTTGAGACCAGCCTGAGCAACATGGTGAGACTCCCATCTCTACTAAAAATACCAAAAATTAGCCAGGCGTGGTGGTGCACGCCTGTAGTCCCAGTGATTCCAGAGGCTGAGGTGACAGAATCGCTTGAGCCTGGGATGCAAAGGTTGCAGTGAGCTAAGATCACACCACTGCACTTCAGCCTGGGCAACAGAGTAAGACCCTGTCACAAAAAAAAAAAAAGAGAGAGAGGAAGGAAGGAAGGAAGGAAGGAAGGAAGGAAGGAAGGCAGGAAGGAAGGAAGGAAGGAAGGAAAGAAGGAAGGAGAGTGTAAGGAAAGGAGTGACTTGCAAATGGATATTTTGAAAGGTCCTCTTTAAGCATAATCTTGAATTAGCTTGATTCAATCATTCTATATTGTATACACATGTCAAAACATCCTTGTGTAGCCCATATTTATATGCAATTATAATTTATCAAAAAAATAAAAATAATTGTTTTTAAGAAGAAGATCCTTGCAAGCTAATCATGACATCAGCAAATGGGGATAAATAAATAGTCCTATCAGGAAAAGAATGAAAAATAAAAAAAGTTATAGCAATCGATGAATGAAGAGTAGAAAACAACCAAAAATTTTATGTTAGTAGAGACTTTGGATGTCAGTTTATGGAAGGTTAAAGAGATTATTCTGTGTTGGAGAACCACAAAGAGTTCACAGGAAAGAGCAACATGATCAGATAGATAGATAGATTTTAGATAGATATATATATTTTTTTCTGTCATCTGGGCTGGAGTGCAATGACACGATCTCAGCTTACGGCAACCTCCACCTCCCAGGTTCAAGTGATTCTCCTGCCTCAGCCTCCCAAGTAGCTGGGATTACAGGTGCCTGCCACCATGCCCAGCTAATTTTTTGTATTTTTGGTAGAGATGGGGTTTCACTACGTTGGCTAGGCTGGTCTTAAACTCTTGACCTTTGATCCGCCTGTCTCAGCCTCCCAAAGTGCTGGGATTACAGGCATGAGCCACCACGCCAGCCAGGTCAGATATATTTAAGGAAGTTAACTGTGGTACAATAAGCAGGCTAATTAGATAAGACAACCAAGAATATTAGGCGGTATTCAGATGTGGGGTCCAGACTGGGGTCTTATTAGCAGAAATAAAAAGGAGACAATGAGACAAGAGATATTTTGAAAACAGAATGAACAGAAACATGGCATCAAATAGGATTCCAGTCGTTTCAGCCAGGTTAGCTGGGAGAACCTGTGATGCCACTGATATAGAGAATGACAATAATGGAAGTCTCCTGGGAATATCCATGTGAAAATGACAATAGGCCAAAAAAGAGACTAACCAATAGGAGAAAAGCAAGAAAAAGATGGTGATTCAATAGTTATTTCATTTAGATGAAACTGTGAGCAAAGATGAAACCACAAAGAAGAGTATAAAGTGAAAGAACAGGGGGAAGAAAAGCAAGTGCAAGAAATGTCCAAATTTGAGAAGGAGATATTTGTTTCAAAATAGTAGTGTAGAGTTGCCATTTCCGACTTTTCCTAGAACTCATCCAAAAGCAATGAGGAAAAAGAGGAATAAAAGAGTAAAGCTATTTTTGGCAAGACGAGAAGTCAGTTAAAACTTTACCATAATATAGGTGAAAGCAGTGAATTCTTACAAGGAAGCAGAGAAAAAAACATGCCGCTGCTGTTTACCTTGGAAGGAGCCAGAACAAAAGGACATTTCGTGAAACAGGGTGACACCCTAAAGGGCAAAAATCTATGTCCCTGGTCCACAATAGTAGGAAGAAGCAGCATGCACTAAATATAAGAAGTCAGTTTGTTTTCTTTCTTTTTTATTTTTTTGCACGCCACTGACTTTATTGATCTAAAAAACTTTACAAGGACAGTGACTGTTCTGGCCAAAAAGGAGCCAAATGGTATCAAACGGACTGAAAGTGAGGGTCGGGGGTGAGGGACGGGGCCAGGAATCCATTCAGGAAAGCTGGTAACTGTCACCAGGAAACTGGCAGGGGAAAAAGGGCCGGGGAGGCATGCAAGAGGGAGAATCCAAAAAAGTTGAAATGGTTAGGGGAGAAAACTCCCAAAAGACCCTGGAGTACGTTGGAGGTGAGTACGACAATAGCAATCATCTTTTCCTTCGTAGAGGGCAGGGGAGGAGTCCCTACTCGGCTGCAAACTCTGGATGAGGGCTGGGGATTGAGAGCTTCCCAGAGAGTATCACAAGAAGGCGTCGCACCACTCTCAAAGGCATCCGAAGCAGTCCCGGGACTGCTTGGCGTTGGCGCCACACGTGGCCTTCAGCCATTCCTGGAAGAGGTCTTCATCTTTCTTTAACACCAGAAACTGGCCAAGGACAACATAGGCCTTGTCAAAGCCCCTCTCCTCCAGCTTCTTGCCCAGGACTTCACAATCCCAGCCAGGCTCCCCACTGGCTTCTCCCCCATGGGCTCTGCCACGAAGTCTGGGTGCTTTTGGGAGGTTGTCACCTTGATCAGGCTTAATCGGCAGCTTCAGTTCCCCTAACGGTTCCTCAGTTTGTTTTCAAATGGTGCAGGCTAGGCCACATGAGGAACCACACATAGGGGCCATTTTGGTTGAAGCAGGCCTTCTCTGTGGCAGTAGAGGAGAGACTTTGCCTTGCTAAAGAAACAAACAAAACTTAGCTTGCCTATCCAGCTATTCTGACACAAGACCTTGGTCCTCCCTCATGGCCCGAAATTCCTGTAGATATCTGGAGGAATGTACTTGTTTCAGTGATAAATAATAAGGAGGAAGTCTGTTCAGAATCCACATAAAGATACTAGAAGGAGAAGGAAAATAAGAATGGGGTGAGAGGAGAAAAAGAAACAGGAAAATCAACTGACAAATTAGGGACACTCAGCAGAATAATTTTGCAAAGGAGTAAATAAAAATTCTCACCAAATGTTTGATATAAATGAGAAAATCTCAATGTAGAAATTGTCTCTGTGGGGAAAAAAAAAAAAAAGAAGCAGCAGCAGCAAAGATCCACCAACTCAGCAAAGATTTAGTGAGAAAATAGAATGAGATGAAATAAAAGCTGGGAGAAATCAGAAATGAGGGGAATACATAGAATCATTACTGAACCAATATGAGGTGGAAGAGACACAGGGGGATACAGGTACTTGTGAAAGTATAGCAAGTGGCATCAAAGATAAAAATAAAGTGAGCCCACAAAATTAAATGAAAATGAAGAGTTACAAATGATCAAAGAAAAAGTAATAGAAATTGACAAAAGGCAAAGACAGATAACACACATCACCAAAATTCCCATGTTAAATAAAGCTTCAACAATAGGACAGAAGGTGCATTTGAAGTGACAGATGACCCCTGAACAACACGTTTGAACTGTGAAGTCCACTTATATGCAGCCTTTCTTCCACCTCTGCCACCCCTAAAACAGAAGATCAACTGCTCTTCTCTCCTTTTCCTCAGTCTACTCAATGTGAAGACGACGAAGATAAAGACCTTAAAATGATCCACTTTCCCTTAATAAGAGATAAATACATTTTTCTCTTATGATTTTCTTAACAACATTGTCTTTTCTCTAGCTTACTTTATTGTAAGAATACACTATAAACACATGGAACATACAAAATCAGTATTAGTAGATAGTTTACGTTATTAGTAAGTCTTCCAGCCAACAGTAGGCTGTTAAGTAGTTAAGTTTTTGGGGAGCCAAAAGTTACACGCAGATTTTTGACTGCACAAGGGGTTAGCACTCCTAACCCCAATGTTGTTCAGGGGTCAACTGTGTACTAAAAAAATTTCCTGAAATAAAAGTGGATATGAATCTTTTCAGGGAAGCAATCAACCCTAACTCTGAAGTCTTACCATTTCCCCAGTCTCTGCTTAGGAACAGGGCATTGTTCTCTTCTGTTTTTGGCATCTTCAAGGTTATCTGGTATTTTTGCTTCCCTCCTTATACCAGTAGCCTGGTATATATTCTGGACACACTTAAGTGAAAAAAGAAGGAGTTTTCTTTTACTACATAGTACTTTTAAAGTACAGAAACCAAAGCTACATCCACATATACATGCATAACCAAAGACATATATGAACCATAATAGGGTAAGTGTCTGTGAACAGGAAGAGAAAGTTAGTAGGGAGTAAGAATGAAAGGGAAAAAAATAAAATCAGAGGGAAAAATAGAATTAGGTCTCATAGACCAGTGATAACAGAATGTAATAAACAAGACTGTTGTCTCAAATCTCATCACCTTAATGTAGGAAACAAAGCAAAACCTGCTGCCCAAACAGTGAGAAGGACAACCAGGTAATCGGGAGAATACATTAGTATTTTTCAAATATTATTAGTATTTCAAAATATTATTCTACTACAATATTTTTACTTGTTTCCATTTCATTTTTGGTCATTTAGAGAACAAAGTAAAATTCTCTATTTTTCCCATTTCCTGGACTTTCTAATGATTTCAGATCAATTTTATGGATAACTTGTCATTTCTCTTATGTCTAGGGATATGACTGCTGAATTTATAATGGCTGTGTTTCAAGATTTTATTTTTTGTCAGTTGTTTGGAAGCTCAAACACATTTTCCTAGTGTAACAATATTATAAATGTTAGTGAAAGGAAGTGGCAATGTATCAAGTATAAAAATAAAGAATGTCTGACAGTTGAATGCATGAAGATTGAAGACAGCTTATATTATATATTTTATTTCCCATATGTCATATTTAATAATTTACATATCTGTTTTCTTCCATGAAATCTTAAGGTTCTTTACAGTTAGAGCTGTGGGTTTTCAAAAAAATGTATATAACCTATCACAATACTTAGTGAATGTGTTCTGCTCAGAATAGGCCTTCAATAAATGTTTGTTCGATGAAGAGATGGATGAATATATTGTTGTCAACAACATTTAAAGTGAAAAACAGTTAAATCCTTTTGTATTATATCCTTCCATCCTTCTAAAAAGGAGAAAGAAACTAAATATTTGAAACAAGATTAATTTCAGTGTTTTTCCCTCCTACATTTCAAGCCTACTAGGTAACACAGAATGATATGACTTCATAGATAAGAAGGTCCTGGTCAACGTGCAAGTGATCAAACATTTGTAAGTAAAAGAGAGTGAAAAAAAGGAGCATGTGCATTAATCTAACCCTGTAAAACAAACAAACAAAAATAGTACCCGTTGACTATAAGTCTCAGGTTATTGCTCTGGCAAACCATAACGATGTGCAATGAGCTCAAACCAGCCCCCTGGGCTCAAATCAAGGCATCCACAGCCCTGAGTTCCTTCTGGAGGCTCCAGGGGGGAATTATTTCCTTCCCTTTTCTGGGTTTTAGAGGCTGCCTGCATCCTTTGGCTCATGGCCCCTTTCTCTGTCTTCAAAGCCAGCATCTTCTTCCCTCCATGACCCCTGCTTCCATTTTTACAAGGTCTCTGATTCTGACCCTACTACCTCCCTCTTTAAGGGCCTTTGTGATTACACTGAGTACATTGTCCCCACCTGGATAATGCAGGGTCCTCTTGTCATCTCAAGATCCCTAACTTAAATGCCTCTGCAAAGCCCCTTTTACCATGTAAGGTAACACAGTCGCAGGTTCTAGGGATTCAAGTTTGGAGATTTTTGGGGAGCCAATATTCAGCCTACTGCACTGTCCTTCAGCCTTCATGAAAACAAAGATAATTGGGTAATTAAAGAGCCATCACCATCTTTGGCAATCATTCGCCAGCATTATTAAGTTTGGAATCAAACTAGTAATAATTGTAACCTAAGTATCAGTTGTGTGTAAGTCATCAGAGTCCTTGAGCCTGGTGTGGTTACAACTGAAGTACAATTTTACTACAAGATTTAAAGAAAATTTCCTCCAACTCTTGCATTACATATAATTGGATGGCCATTATCTCTCTGTGTTTCTCAGAGCGCTTGGGAGGCTTGCACTTCTGCTCATCAGTAGTTCTGACTTCTTGCTTTTGCAGTATTCACAACCTCACTCACATCTGGTATCCTGTGCTTTCTATGCCCCTTTAACATGCTCTCCCACATGCTGGACATAGCCCTGAGGACTACACTTCCTTAACCCTGACCTTGATCCAGACAGAGGTTATTTGGATAGCTGACTCTAGTTGAAACAAGAAGGCACAGAAGGTGTTTACAGCAAAGCACAGCAGGAACACAGCGAACATTTTAAAATGCCCTAATTCTATCTCATCCAGGCCATGTCCTCCACCTCTTTTATGCAGAGCCTCTCTCGGTATTATGCTTTAAGAAACTAAAGCACTTCAGTTATCTTCTTATGAAATATGTTATTTTGCATCTGCTTATAAACTAAACTTTGTTGACATACAAATATTTTAATAACTCCATTTGTTGGACTCTTATTATATGGTATTCACCATGCTAAATCCTTTTTATGCATTGTCACTTAGTCTTCAAAACAACTTTATGATGTGGTCATTATTATTATCATATCTATGAGACAGATGAGAAAATTTAGACTCATAGAGGATAAGTAATTTTCCCAAGGTCAGTCCACTCCTATGCGGTCAAGAAAAGATCTGAACACATAGGCCATTGAGCACAATGCATGCACACATCACATCGTGGCAGTTGGAGAAATGGACAATGTGTTAACTAGGACAATCTGGTATTTCTGGCTTCTTCCCAGGGTCACAGATTCCTACTTGTTGAAAGGAGCAATGCTATCCAGTCCCATTCCCACGGTGAGAAGCAGCAGCACAAGGGAGCAGGGACATGGGGCAACTTTGTGACATTCCCTACAGATAACTCATCTTTGTCTAGAGCCTCCTTTTCCCCACTATGGGCTCCTTCAGCAATGGGGCTGGCCCCTGTTGATATGTTTCTGTGTGACTTGGGGATAGTAGCTTTCTGCTCAAGACATCTGGGGTCAAAGATCTGGTAAGATGACCCACCCTCTTCATCCTTCGATGAGGGGTTACACTTTGTCTTTACGTCATTGGTGGTTCCAACTGGAACAATTCCTTCCTACCCTACTCCAGCCTTAATGCTTCTATAGCGAGTGTGTGGTGAACAATGGAATTCTCCATCAGCTCCCTTTTAGGAAGTAACCTGGGAGGATATTTGATATTATCAGTACCAATCTATTCTTGGCCTCACTCCTAAAATCTCATCTACTATCTTGCCCAAGGGCCCCATCTATCTAAAAGAAGAGAACATGCTATAAGGATATCTCTCAGTAGATCATATCTATTCTGAGTCTGGATAGATGCTACCTGCCTCTATTTTTTCTCTCCCCATCAAATTCAACTTTACTAAATCATTCAAGCGATTTTCATAGCATAAGGGCTTAGAATATTGCTTCTAGAGCTTAAGACTATGTTCAAATGAAACCCTATCTCTACTAAAAATACAAAAATTAACCAAGTATGATGGCAAGTGCCTGTAATGCCAGGAGAATTGCTTGAACCCAGGAGGTGGAGGTTGCAGTGAGCAGAGACCACATCATTGCACTTCAGCCTTCAGCCTGGGCAACAAGAGAGAAATTCCGTCTCAAAAAAAGTCTTATCTTGACCACTTGCCAGCTGTGGGGATTTGAATAGGAGTTAAACATCTCGAAATGAGGCTCCATTTTTTATCTGTAATTGGGGATGATATTAAGTGGTTAAGAGTTGTTGCAGGGATAAAATGAGATAATGCATGTAAACACTGAATAGTCTGAATGCCATATAAGTTCTCTATAAAGGTAAACTGAATATGTTTAGGTATCTCTAGAAAATGACCATTCTCCATCAACATTATCAAAGTAGTCAGCATTTTTCATTCATCATATTGCAGGGTATTGTTCTGGAAGCATTCCTTTTCCAGGACTGCTAGGCAGAACCTTTTCTGGTTTTGGTGGTCTTCAATCAGTTTGAGGGCTTGGTTCCATAGCTTCATGCCCTAGAAGTTCCTCTTTTCTGTTACTAGCCAAAGCCAGTCCTTCCACCTAGGATTAGATTACTTTCCCTATGGTCTAATTAAGGAAATTGCTTAGGCAGTTCTTCCCTCTCTTCTCTGTTATCATTAATTTTCCTGTCTTTACTGGATTACTTTTATCAACACACAAAGATAGTATTTTTTCCCACCTCTTAGAAAAAAACAACTCTTTTGACATCCATTTAATCCTTCAACTACTATCCCTTCCCTCTTTTAACCAAAACTCTTTAGTTGTCTATACTCATAATCTGCACATTCTCTCTTCTCATTCCCTCCTCTTATTCCCTCCTCTTATTCCCTCCTTAATTCATTCTAATCAGGTTTTTGGCCACCACAAAACCAGTGGACTTACTTTTCTTAAGATCAGTAATGAGTCCACATTCCTAAATACAACAACACATGACAATATATTGTTCCTTTTTAGGTTAACATCATGTAAGAGGGAGAATATACTGTCATGTGTTGTTGTGTTTAGGAATGTGGACTCACTGTTGATCTTAAGAAAAGTAAGTCTACTGGTTTTGTGGTGGCAAAAAAACACGATTAGAGTGGATTAAGGAGGGAATGAGAGGAGGGAATGCGAGGAGAGAATGCAGAGATCATGATTATAGACAACTAAAGAGTTTTTTGGTGTAAAGAAAAAAGAGAAAAAGAGATAGTAGTTGAAGGATTAAACGGATGCCAAAATAAAAAGCTTATTTGGGATTAGGAGAGAATTACAAGTCAGGATATGCAATTTATGGTGGATCAGAGGCACATCCAAGGTTGTGGTAAGGGTAAGGTTCTAAAGACAGAAGAGAGAAAGAAGGCCAGGCACAGTGACTCAGACCTGTAATCCCAGCACTTTGGGAGGTCAAGGCGGGCAGATCATGAAGTCAGGAGTTCGAGACCAGCCTGGCCAACATGGTGAAACCCCGTCTCTACTAAAAGTACAAAAATTAGCCAGGTGCGGTGCTGGCACCTGTAGTCCCAGCTACTTGAGAGGCTGAGGCAGGAGAATTGCTTGAACCCGTGAAGCGGAAGTTGCAGTGAGCCGAGATCGTGCCACTGCACTCCAGCCTGGGTGACAGAGCAAGACTCTGTCTCGGAAAAAAAGAGAGAGAGAGAGAGAGAAAGAAAGAAAGAAGTACATACAGGTTGTTTTGAAACCGAAAACACTGGTTACAGAGTCTTATGGCAGAAATTGACATCCGTTTATTAGTGGAGACAGTCAGGCAAGTGTTCTTGTGCAAGCAGCTAGCTGTCCTTGCGTGGCTAGCCTTGTGTCCTTGTGTGGCTGCTAGCTCTCATTGTATGACTCACGTAGCAAGCTGCACTTTGAAAACATTTCCTGTGGTATTTTTTTTGGTGGAAGCATAGTGCATGAGCTCCCCTCCCTCATGGCCTCCTGGCTCTATTGTCTTAGGGTTAAACATAAGCAACTTCACTTTGGTATTGATGACTTTCACAGTGACAATCACAGCACTTGATTTAATTGATCATTTTCCCCTCCTTCCAACACTTTTATTCCCTTAGGTTTCAGGGTACCCTATGGGCTTATGTTTTGCATTCTGTCTCAGTCTCTTTTGCCGCGTCTTCTCATTTCCTTAACCTCTAAGTGTTGGAAAGCCCCAGGGCGCAGTCTTCGGACTCGTTTTCTCTTCTGTTAACTTTTCAATCTTAGCTGATCTCATCTATTTTCTTCTCTTTTCTGTCTACCATCACCTCTCACTCTCATCTAGTCCTATGGCTGCGAATAGTACCTATATGCTGATGACTTCCAAGCTATATTTATATCCTAGACCCCTCTTATGAACTCTAGGCTAACATATTCAATAGCCCACTGTTTATTTCCCTTTGGATAGCTAATAGATGTTCCACACATGGCATTTATAAAACAGAATTCATAATTTTGTCTCCAAACGTTAGTCCTTCTTATCTTTTCCGTCTCGGTTAATAGCAACTCCTCCTCCTAATGGTCAGGCCAAAGATTCTGGAATCACACCAAATTTCCTCTTTCTCTCACGCATTTTACCTAGTCTGTCAGAAAATCCTATTAGCTATACTTTTAAGATATACCCAGAATTTGAGGACTTTTCATCACTTCAGTCTATTTTCAGTGCCCAGGAAAGTGCCTGACACAATTGTCATGCAATAATGATTTGTTGAAAGAATGGCATGAATCAAGTTATATCCTCCTATCTGTAACTTCCTTAACAAAGCTGAACACATAAGGTCTTTATGTGCTGTAATCTGGGCCACGCTTTCCTATTTTCATCTTTTGCCACTAACCAACCAGTATATTCTGCTTCAGTCACAGTGACTCACTTCAAGTTTCCCAAATCATCCTGTAGTTTCATTCCTCTGCACCTTGCACAATGCCATTCCCTCAGCTGAGGTCTTTTGTATACTTTAACAGTCTTTCAAGAGTCATCTCAGCCAAGAAAAATCTTACTCTAGCCGAAATACCTCCCTCTGTGCTTGCCTACTTCATGTACACTCTTTCACAGCACAAACCACACTACTGGGGCGTGCCTGTCTCCGTCATAATGCTAGGTTCGCTGCCTTTCTCCTCTTGGTTTGGTATTTCTAATATATAGCACAGAGCCTGGCTTTCGGAATGCAGTGAATGTGAACGAATGAGTGAGTGAAAGGACTCCTCTGTTTACAAAGTTTGTTTACATACAAAATCATAAAATGAGAGATAATATAAGGACATATTATTTCACAGTAAATATGAATGAATTATTCTTCAGCAGCAACACTTCATACTGATCTTTAAAGGAAAGATGACCGAATATTTGCTTTGAGAGTAGTTTATTTTATTCTTCAAAATTAATCCGAAGAAAAAGATTGATAACCCATCCTCTTCCTCTTCCCGGAACAATCATTCTCTCTTTGGACTAAGTAAAAATATTGTTAATGAGTAAACTCTAATTTCATTTTTAAAAAGTCATCAAATTTCTGTGTGTCATGTACTGAACTAGATGCATCACTTTCCACTTTAACTACCACCACCTCTCTCTCTTCCTTTGTCTCCCCGTCTCAAGATTGGGAACAGCCAATTGTCAGGTCTAATCAAAATTCTGCTGTAACCATACAAAGGATATAAAATGTTTTATTATCGTAAGTTTGCAACTATATTTTAAAAAGCATGTGTGGGCAGAGACTGAAAAATAATATGAGAGGCAGTTCACCAATGTTTACTGAGCAGTACTGTGACCAATTCATTGTTCTGGATGAGAAGATTACAAAGAAGGAACAGTCCGTCTCCCGGAAGAGTTCAAAGTCTCTTGGTATTTATGTAAATTGCTGTCATCTCATTTGATAAAGTAACAGTGGTGCCACTTGCTCTGTTCCCAGCTTAGAGGACACCAAAGTGTTCCAGGAGTCAAAACTACTCGGGTGTCTGTAGCCCACTAGGATTGATTTTCAGGCCTGTAGGGAATTACTGTGGAGAAGGGCAACTACATCATTAATAGGAACCAAGATTGTTATTGGGGTGTACTAGGGATCCTCACATGATTACCAAAAGCTCAGTGCTGGCGTCTCTGAAGCACAGCAACTGCAAAGGCCCTACTCAAAGAGCCAGTGTATAGGGGCAAGTTGTCCCCTTGCCCTTCAGTGCTGGAATGGCTCATAGAGCCTGCCCCTTTCCCAGGCATGGCATTGATGTCTGTTCACAGCCTCCCTTCTCTGTGTCTGCACGAAGCACCTTCTCCCAGCACCAGTCCCAGGAAGGGCTGGGTCATCAGTTAATTCACAGACTAAGGGATGTAAAGTATCCAGTACTTCTCCTAGGACCCAAAACATCAAATACTTCTCTTCTCTCAAAAATGGCCGAGACCAGAGAAGCACAAAATCCTTTTACCCTCTAGGAGAAGGCAAGGCAATACACTACAATCCATTCCTTCTGTTTGTATCAGCCTCCATCTCAGAAATGTAAAAGACTCTACTTTCAAATATAGGCTTGCAAACATGCTGAAAGACAAAATGCATGCTAGGTCAGAGATGCCCGCTTTAAAGTATTATTATTATTATTATTTTCTAAGAGAGGTGTGTGTGGGTGTATGTCTTTGAGCCTCTTGACTGGATCAGGGTTTAAATGGTCAGGAGCGGCGGCTCACGCCTATAATCCCAGCACTTTGAGAGGCTGAGGCGGCCAGATCACTTGAGGTCAGGAGTTCAAGACCAGCCTGGCCAACCTGGTGAAACCCCCATCTCAACTAAAAATACAAAACTTACCTGGGTGTGGCGGTGCACCTCTGTAATCCCAGCTACTCAGGACGCTTGAGAATGGGCAGCCAAGGGTTGCAGTGAGCCGAGATCGCGCCATTGCACTCCAGCCTCCTGGGGCATACAGTGAAAATCTGTCTCAAAAAGAAAAAAAAAAAAAAAAAAAAGGAGTTTAAATGATGCCTTCAGAGTTCTTTCTCTTTAATCCCTACATGTCTTTGTTCTGCTTCCTCAGGCTGAACATCAGTCTCCCAGTCCATTTCAGAAAACAAAGACCCCCTGCCACCCTACCCTACCCTTGCCCTGAGGCTTCAGGTTAACAAGGTCCTTAGCACCCAAAAAATCAGCACGAGAAAGATCCTTTCTTTCCAAGAGTCTCTGGAAAGGACTCCAGTGGGCTCTGCTTGGTCATATGCCTGTCCCTAGACCTCAGCTGTGTTCAGGAAAATGGGGTGCTTAGATGGACCAGCTTGGGTCACACACTTACTATTACAGTGCAGAGAACGTGAAGGAAACCCTTACCAGGTGAGAGAGTCATCAATTCCTAAAAGGAAAAGACTTTTAGCAGACAACAAAACAAAACCAAAAAACCAAGTGTCCGCTACACTAGAGGTGACCAGTAAAGCTGACTTCCAAATTTCTGCTGCCAAGGAATGCTGATGTTGATCAAAGTGCAGAGATAAAAGCAGTTTGAGCGCATATGAAAAATTGAGTTTTTGGCCGGGCGCGGTGGCTCAAGCCTGTAATCCCAGCACTTTGGGAGGCTGAGACGGGTGGATCACGAGGTCAGGAGATCGAGACCATCCTGGCTAACACGATGAAACCCCGTCTCTACTAAAAAAAAATACAAAAAAAAAAAACAAAAAAAAACTAGCCGGGTGAGGTGGCGGGCGCCTGTAGTCCCAGCTACTTGGGAGACTGAGGCAGGAGAATGGCCTAAACCCGGGAGGTGGAGCTTGCAGTGAGCTGAGATCCGGCCACTGCACTCCAGCCTGGGGACAGAGCGAGACTCTGTCTCAAAAAAAAAAAAAAAAAAAAAAAAAAAAAAAATTGAGTTTTTAAAACGTTGAGTTTAAGGCACCTGTAGGATATTTGAATGAGCTGGTCAGTAATTTCTTGGAAAAAAATGACCCGGGACATTAAAAAAAAGGTGTATATTTAAAATATACATTTTAAAATATAAAATGAATTCGTATTAGGGTGCATCAAGGTATGCAACGGGAAACCCACTACAATTCTAAAGTGGGGAAGTTCTTTAGCAAACATACTCTATTTTTTTAGTTTCAGAAATCCCCAGACACATGCAAGCACCCCCAAAAGCCGCACTTCCTCCAAATATCTCCGGACTCCCACTGCTTGTCTTAGCTTTGGCTCACCTCATCAGAGCCTACTCGGCCTACTGGCCCCAGACGAGGCGGCTGCGGACTACAATTCCCAGCGAGCCCCGCGGGGAGCGGGGGAGTGGGCGGGGCGAGGGACGGCCGCGCGCGCCAGCTGCCAGGCGGGGATCGGGCGGCGCCGAGCAGAGGTGGTGAGGGACTAGCTCCCGGATGTGGAGAAGCTGGGGAGAAGGCGTGGGAGGAAGATGGACTCGGTGGAGAAGGGGGCCGCCACCTCCGTCTCCAACCCGCGGGGGCGGCCGTCCCGGGGCCGGCCGCCGAAGCTGCAGCGCAACTCTCGCGGCGGCCAGGGCCGAGGTGTGGAGAAGCCCCCGCACCTGGCAGCTCTAATTCTGGCTCGGGGAGGCAGCAAAGGCATCCCCCTGAAGAACATTAAGCACCTGGCGGGGGTCCCGCTCATTGGCTGGGTCCTGCGTGCGGCCCTGGATTCGGGGGCCTTCCAGAGGTGCGCATGTGCGAGAGTGGGCGGCGCGGCCTGGGCGGGGGTCGGGAAAGGGAGTCGGGCTGCTGGAGGGGCTGGGGCCCCCGGGGCCAGCGCTCTTGGAAGGGGGCCATCTCTCTTGCCAGGGACGTGCAGGATCCGGGGTGCCTGGGGCCGGGCTGAGAGCCCAGGAGGAAGGGCTGCAGCTCCTTCCTTGTTCTGTAGCTGCCAATGGTCATAACCTGGGACAGTTCCTGTTTCCGCCCTTGAGAGTCATCCGTGAAAGGGGAGATTACACCTCCCCAACCGTCCCCTACTCCCGGGTTGACCTTACGGGGAAAGTAAAGGAGGCCACCCCGGTGCAACGTCTGTGATAATATGTGAACTCCTTTGGATGGGGGCCATCGAGGCTCCCCTGTTGCTCAGCCTCTGATAACTGCTTGGTGCTGATCGATTAGGGAAGCATCAGGTTCATGAATGGAGTTGAGTGTCGGGGTGTCAGAGCTGAATTTCAAGCTCAGCTTGGAGATCTTTTCCTAACCTTTGAAAAATACTCTAGCTATCTGCCTGTGAGTCAGCACAATCTAGAAAGCTCCCTACATTTATAAATACGTGAGACCCAGTGGGAAGGTATACAACTGACTGTTTTATGGTATATTAATGCTTACAAATCATTTAATCATACCTTTGGAACCTTGCCTGCCCTAAGGACAGTTTTAATTATGCATAATTTAGATACATTGCCAAATTGGTCAGGAGTTACAAGCTGATGTCATTCATAAAAGAAGGGAGATGAAATTCTGTGCCAAGAATGAATTTACACATATAGCTTCAACCTAACTACATTTGAATGTGTCGTTATTATGGAAATTAATTTGTGTTAACCTTTTAATGTTTCGATTTTTAAAGAGATGACTGTTTTTGAAGTCGTCTCTTTTTCTTTTTGAACCTGTATTTGCTTACCCATGTTAATACATGGGTAAGTGATTTTCATTTAACCATTCTTGTTTAAAAAAGGGAGATTCGAAAAAATATAAATGTACTAATTTTCTTAATGTTTCAACCCAAAGGAAGTCCTGGATGGAGCAAAGCAAATAGGAGCTACCACTCAGAAGATAACACTAGTGCAATAGGAAGTGTGCAAAGGAGAGATAGGGAAGGACCTGGGGATTTTGTTCAATTCGGTAGCTATTTACTGAGCCCTAATTTCTGCTATACATGTCCAAGGGAATACCAAGATGATTGGGACACAGATTTTGTCCTTGTGAAGCTCACAGACTTTGGGATATTTTTACCTTCTTAGAAAGGGTACAAACTAAAAAGGACTGAAAGAAGTAGGTGCATCCAGGCTACAGTAATATAGTGAAATATAATTTTTGTGAAATGAACTAGAGATCAAAATCATATTCACAGTAAATGGAGAACAAAACTGTTAATACCATTTACAACTCTTAGGTTGTATATCGGAAAACCCCGTTCAAACTGGCATAACAAAAGAGGGAAAGGCTTGTTAAGGTACAATCAGATTCAAGGACAAAAAAATGATTCATTCATTCAGCATACTTACTACCTACCTACTGTGTAACAGGCACTGTTGTATGTACCGAACCAGGTGTAGTAGCAGTAGAGACAGCCCTTAGTCTCATAGTGCTTATGTTATAATAAGGAAAGACATGCAGTATACAAGAACATTAATATGTGTTGTATCAGGTTATGATAAATGTTTTTAAGAAAAAGTAAAGCAGGATAAGAGGATGGGGCACTTTGTTGCCAGAATCCTCAATTTCTTAGTTCTGGATAGATGCTTTATGGCTTCAAGGTGGTTGTACTGAGAACTGCAGAACTCTCAGGGTACCTAATGACTTGCTCCAAACCTCTGCCCCAAGAGACTTGACCAAGCCCTAGCATGGCTTCTAGCAGCTTAAGGCCATGTCCCTAGGATGATCTTAGGTGCCCTTAAAATGCCTTCCTGAAGAGGCTCAAAGCTGCTAGAATTTCCTGATGGTTCCAGGAAAAACCTGGTGATAGGCCCCTGAACCCTCTTTTAGAGCAGTTAGTTTAGAAAGCTTGCAATTATAAAAACTTTCTCTGCCTTTTGAGATGTAAATCTACCACACAAACTGTTTCCTCAAGGACCTGAGAGCCCCAGGACCCTGTCTCAGTGAAATGCGAGCATTCTAACTCCCACTCTCCTTCGCAGTCCCTCTGGGAGGATAAAGGGTGAAGTTCAGTGGACACCTTGCTTCAACTTGCCCAATTGCTTTGTCTCATAAAGATAGAAGATGATTTCTCCTCCAGATAAGCACCAGTTAACAAATCCAGATGGCCTAGTCACATGGACTAAGCCCCCTTAGCACCCTTCAGTGCCTTTCCCTTAGCGCAACTCAGCCTTTAAAGTCTCCAGCCTTTCGTTTTCTGGGGCTGTGAATGCAATTTGCGTTGGACTCTTTTCCCTATTGCAGTAGTAACAGAGTATAATCTGTGCTTAACACTTTAGTCGCCAATTTTGTGTGTCTTTGATAGCGGTCCTCATATTCTTCCAAGTTTAAAGGTAGTCGGGAGTGCTGACCTCGAAGCTCGAAGTTTCATTGTGTCTCATTGGGTACCGTGCTCACTCTTCAGCCGGTCTCTATGGCAAGAAGAACACAGTGCTTGTATTGGTACAGTATAGCTGCATCTTCTGCTCTTGTAACCAGCGATGGAGCTCCCACTGAACGACATGACAGGTTCATCAAGAGGAAAATTGGAGTACAATTACCAAAAGTGAGAGGGAGTAGATTCTGTTGGTGAGAACCCAACAACCACCCATTACATCAAGCATTGGGGATTTTGCTATGAAATGATTGGAAAATATGTGTGTATGTTGACCAATGATTCTCCCATTTCCACATTTTAGCATTTGTATAACACTTCTTTAAAAAAAAAAAAAGACTCTAGTATCAACTTTTTCTGTACCAAGTTGTTGTTTTTTTTTTTTTTTTTTTTTTTTTTAGATGGAGTCTCCCTGTGTCACCCAGGCTGGAGTGCAGTGGCACGATCTCGGCTCACTGCAAACTCTGCCTCCCGGGTTCCCGCCATTCTCCCACCTCAGCCTCCCAGTAGCTGGGACTACAGGTGCCCGCCACCACGCCCGGCTAGTTTTTTTTTGTATTTTTAGTAGAGACGGGGTTTCACCATGTTAGCCAGGAGGGTCTCGATCTCCTGACCTCGTGATCCACCCGCCTCGGCCTCCCAAAGTGCTGGGATTACAGGCTTGAGCCACCGCACCTGGCCACCAAGTAGTTTTATTTAATATATGTAGACTTGAGTATAAACTCATTGACCACAGCGATAATGTTTTATACTTCCTCAAGCCACCTATGGTTTCTGTCACTATATCAGTAGTGGCGATTAGAAGAAATAAAATTGGCTGGGCACGACGACTCACACTTGTAATCCCAGCACTTTGGGAGGCCGAAAGCAGGCAGATCACATGAGGCCAGGAGTTCAAGACCAGCCTGGCCAACATGGTGAAACCCCCATCTCTACCAAAATACAAAAATTAGCCAGTTGTGGTGGTGCACGCCTGTAATCCCAGATACTCAGGAGGCTGAGGCAGGGGAATCACTTGAACCCAGGAGGCGGAGGTTGCAGTGAGCCAAGATTGGGCCACTGCACTCTAGCCTGGGCAACAGAGCAAGACTCTGTCTCAAAAAAAAAAAAAAAAAAAATTAGTTTTTCTAAACTAGCAAAATGAATGTATTTCTAACTTAACAGTATCATGTAACAATGTGAATTTACTCTGTTCAAGTTTTGTGGCTATGTGCTATTTGTCATCCTTTCCAGGCATTGGAGAGATTAGGTCAAAAGGTAATAGAAGGGACCAGCACTTCTTCCTCCATGAAGCCTTTACTGATCCCCTCAGTGAAAAGTAATTGTGCCTTTGTTTTCCCATACATAGCAACATTGTTTGTACCTTCATTTAGTGCATGCCCTATGCAGGGAGGTAAGATCACAGACTCTGAAGTCAAACTGTGGATTTGAATTTCAGCATCACCGTGTATTAACTGTGTAAACTTGGGTAAATCACTTAACCTCTCTGTGCCTCGTCTCTTCATCTGCAAAATGTACTGAAGTGTCTGCCTCACAGGCTTGTTGAGGGAATTAAGTGAGATAATGTATGTGGAGCTCTTAGAATAGTGCCTGGCACATAGTATGTAATCTATTATTGACATTTTCCTCTTGTTCAGAAGGTTTTTACTATCTTCCTTGCTTGTAAAAGGGAAACTCTCCCATTGCTTATAAAATGGGAAAGTTGTAATGATCTTCAAAATTCTTTCTAGTGCTAACATTCTTTGACATTGAAGAGTTAATGGAAAGATATCTTTGTTCTCTTTTTCAGTTTCAGTGGCCGGCAGACTTTCTGTAAAGGGCCAGATAATAAATATTTTAGGTTTTGTAAGCCAGATGGCCTTTGTTGCAACTACTCAGCTCTGCTGTTGTGTATGTTGTGAAAGTGGCCATGACAATACGTAAATGAAAGAGTGGGGCTGCATTCCAATAAAATGTTACCGAAACAGGCTGAGAAGTGGGCAGAATTTGGCCTGGGGAGACTCCTGCCATACTAGGTGAAAAGCTAAGCTGCTTGTGAGCAGGTGCCCTCTTATTCATCGTGGTATGCTTTATATATTAGATCATTAAAATGTGTTGACTTGAATTCACTTGACTTACTGTGAAGCTGTAGGAGGACTTTGGAGCACCCTTCCTGCCTCCTACCCTCTCTTTTCTTCAAAAAATATTTACCTTAGGAGAGAGCTGAAGAAAATTGCAGCTGTCTGATTTGTGTTTTTCAGGGCTAGAAGATACCTTTGAGATTATTTTGTTCAAAACCACGATTTGACTTAATTGAGGCAGATTTCTCTGGCTTGCTCAGAATCAAAGCTAACAGTACTTTTCAAGGTTGCCAACTTTGCATACTAACTAGGCTAGTTAGCAGTTAAGAAAAATGCTGAGATTTTTTTTTTCCCTTTAGTACAGAGTTATTGCCAGAGTTGATTTTGTAAGAGCTTAATTTTCAACAGTGGTTCAGTGCTGTGTAAGTAAACCTCAGAACAAATTGATTTGTAAGTGTTGCCTAACATACTTGTGAAAAATAAACATGTTTTAGTTTTATGCTTAGGGTATAGACTTTTGATTAATGAAAGGCCTATGCTATTATTATCCCTAAAATGGCAGCTTCTGATTTAAAATAGTTGTTACAGGCACCACGGTTGATATTCCTGTTGGTCCTGTTAGGTGTAGTGTGACTTCATTTGAGGATAAAGCCATTGGCGTTAGACTTTGGCATTCACTCTGCTTGACTGGCCTATTTGTTCACGTGCTCATTTTCTCTTTTGCCCATCCTCATCTTATGTCCCTGAACCAAAGACAATTATCTACTCAGTCCCTTTCATAGGTGATGATCATAGTATTTTAAGTGTACATGTGGGATACTATTTTCATATTTTTTCACAGTGTAATTGCTTAATATAACACAGACAAATTAGACATTTGGACCTTTGAAGGTCTGGAAGCAGGCCTTCAGTCTACCTTCTGAAGATTGTGAGGATCAAATGAGACAGAGTAGATATTACTTTATTACCATTCCTATTTTAGTATTTTGAATAGCTAACATTTATTAAATGTTGATTCTGTGGTTAATGGTTTATATTTAATCCTCTAAACCATTTGAGGTACCCACTATTATTACTCCCTCCATTTTACTGAAAATTGAGGCATAAGGAGATTATGGATTTTTCCCATGGTCATATAGCTAGCATGTGGTGGAGTCAGAATCGAACCTCTTCCTTCAGAACCCATCCTCTTAATCACTTACTGTTTCATTCATTCAGCAGATCTGTATCGAGTACCTGATGTGTAGCAGGCACTGTGAAAGTACTTTGTAAAAAGTAAAGCATTGAAAAGACCATCGTTACTTAATTGATCCCTTACTTCTCTTTCCCTGATGGTTTAAAGAGAATTACAGTGCCATACTGGTCTCAGTCTCTATTGATAGGCCAAGACTTTCTCAAGAAAATAAACTATACTGTATACATTATTATATCCCTAGTGTCCAGAATCATGCCTGGGACAGAATAGGCACTTAGTAAATAGTTCATAAAGGAAGGAAGGAAGGAAGAAAAGCAAACCTCATCCAAAATTCTTTTTTTTTTTTCTTACCTTTTAAACATTTCTTAAAGACCACTGAACCCTCTGGTATTGAATTTTCATTGCAGTAAAAAATCAGGATAGTAAAGTAAATGGCTTCAGCAGCTTATTTCAATTAATAATGTAAATTAGATGCCAAATTACCGTGTCTTTTGCTTTCCCTGTTTATTTTTTATTGTATTCTAATTCCATCTTATCATCCTCCCCTCACCTCTGTTTTAAAAATCCACTAGGTTTTCATTGGTACTTTGTGATATACCTTTGACTATGACATTTCCCAAGAGAACATGTTTTTCCCACTATTTCAGATTTCAAGATGGAGGAAAATAGGGGCTCCTGTGTTCCGCCTTGCATAGAGTGACATGAGTAGATATCACCGGACTTTTGGCCCCTAGCCAGTGGCTCATTTTGTTTGCTAGGCTTCCTTTGATTTTTTTTTTTCTTACTGACTTTATCCATTGATTTAAATCCTTCTATAAATATTAAAGGGAATAAGTGAAATAAATAAATGAACTCCAGGGATATTAGAAACTTTTCTTTAGTTTCTCACTTTGTTTTCACTCATGATAATTGAGCATAGACATATTAAACATGCAGTTCAGCCGAGTGTGGTGGCTCACACCTGTAATCCTAGCATTTTGGGAGGCCAAGGTGGGAGGATCACTTGAGGTCAGGAGTTTGAGACTATCCTTGCCAACATGACGAAACCCCATCTTTACTAAAAATACAAAAATTAGTCGGGCGTGGGTGACACATGCCTGTAATCCCAGCTACTGGGGAGGCTAAGGCATGAGAGTCGCTTGAACCTGGGAGGTGGAGGTTGCAGTGAGCAGATATCAGGCCACTGCACTCCAGCCTGGGTGACAGAGCAAGACTATCAAAGAAACAAACGAACAAAACATGCAGTTCATCTTTCCCTCAGTAGATACTGAAAGAGTGGGATAAAAAGAAAAAATATATATATGTGTGTGTATATATGATAATGTGTATATGTGTGTTTGTGTGTATATATACATGTATATACCAAAGACTGTAAGTCATTAAGATATCTTTGCATAAATCACTATTAAAACATTGTGGGGTTTTGTTGTTGTTGTTGTTTGTCTTTTTGAGACAGGGTCTCACTGTCTCTCAGGCTGCAGTGCAGTGGCGCGATCTCGGCTCACTGCAACCTCTGCCTCCCAGGTTCAAGCGATCCTCCTGTCAGCCTCCCTAGTAGCTGGGATTACAGGTGTGCACCACCATGCCCAGCTAATTTTTGTATTTTTAGTAGAGACCAGGTTTCACCGTGTTGGCCAGGCTGGTCTCAATCTCATGACCTCAGGTGATCCACCCACCTCGACTTGCCAAAGTGTTGGGATTACAGGCGTGAGACTCCAGGCCCGACCAAACATTGTGGCTAGAGGAGTAGTTACATCTTCGGCTTCTAGTAGTGGGAATTTGTGACTGTCCAGGAAACAAAACTTCAATAGAAACTGGTACCCCTCTCCAAAATAGCATTTTGCCTACTCATCATTTTATGAAGTCTAAACAGGCAACTGTGTAACCTGTGGTTAACAGAGTATTAAGTTAAATTATTCTGAGCCAATGAAGTCATGTTCTCTACGTTTGTTGTTATCAATGGCTATAACCCAGCTGATTCTATATCTATATACCCATCGTTTGTTGTTTAAAAAAGAAAGAATTGTATTATCTGATTGTTTTTTGAGCCCAGACTTGGGCATTTATTATCTTCTAAGCTTGAAACTGTTTCACCTTTAGGGTTTGGCTAAGCCAGGTCCATTTATATTTTTTTTTAGCAAGCATATTAAAATATTTTATACAATATTTTGGATTTGAATGGAGAATAAGCAAGATCTTTAATTTTCTTTAGATTTGACTTCTAGTGTATTTTAAAAAAACGTTTATTTTAGGTTCAGGGGTACATGGCAGGTTTGTTACAGAGTTAAATTGCATGTTGTGGGGGTTTGGTGTACAGATTATTTCGTCATCCAGGTAGTAAGCATAGTAGCTGATAGGTAGTTTTCTGATCCTTACCCTCCTCCCACCCTCTACCCTCAAGTAGGCCCCAGTGTCTGTTGTTCCTTTCTTTATGTAAAGTATATCTAGGACTGCATTTTTATTCATTAGTATGTTTATATACAAAATACTTTATGATTTCTTACATTTTTATACTCCTTTGGATCTGTAACATTATTATCATTGTGCAAATAATATTCTCACATTATATAAGCTGTATTTTATGGTTACAGAGCTCCATTTTATTATTAATGATTTCTTTTGATTTAGCTATTAATTTTTTTTTGATATCTAAACAGTGTATGGGTTTCGACAGACCATGATGAAATTGAGAATGTGGCCAAACAATTTGGTGCACAAGTTCATCGAAGAAGTTCTGAAGTTTCAAAAGACAGCTCTACCTCACTAGATGCCATCATAGAATTTCTTAATTATCATAATGGTATGAATTTGATTAATAGTTTATTCAAACTGTTATGTACTTTTCTACTTCCTTTATTATCTCATAAGACTTGTTTTAACATTTGAATTCCAAACCTTAATATTACTTCCTTGCAAGGAACTTTTTTTTAAATATCCTTTTCATTTCTCTCGTCCTTTTAAGAGGTTGACATTGTAGGAAATATCCAAGCTACTTCTCCATGTTTACATCCTACTGATCTTCAAAAAGTTGCAGAAATGATTCGAGAAGAAGGATATGATTCTGTTTTCTCTGTTGTGAGACGCCATCAGTTTCGATGGAGTGAAATTCAGAAAGGAGGTAATCTCTTATCAGTCTTTATTTTAGCTCATTTAATTGAGAATCAATTTTTTTATATATAAATATTCTTTAGACATGAGGAGACTAAAAGGGAGCTGTAAAAGAGAATATTTGACTCATTACTTTAGTAGGTAATGACATTTACAATCAGTTGTAAATGTGTTATTGAGCCAACACAACTAGACCAAATTAATTCTTTGCTTTACTCTTTACAAAGGGACATTCTAATCCTCTTATTTCTATTTGCCTTTTGAGGCAGACATGCCGTTGTTCTAGATCAAATACTTCTATGTTGGTTCTAGACATGTTTGATGAACTCCATACGAATCATATAGAAATAGAAAGCATCCTCCAAAGTGTTCCGCAGGATCTTAAGAATGATATTTCGAAGTTCTTCCCCAAATTCCTAACTCTATATATAAAAAGGGTTTCATAGGGTTTACTAGGCATTTCGCCTGCCGTGTCCAGTGTGCTGTAAATCTTATCCAGAGAATTATTATAAACACTGTTTTTCCATTCAGTACATTTCAATTGTTTCCTAGGGATTCCATTTTCTGTTGAAATTCTCAATTTTTTAAATCCATTTAAACAAAAAAGTCCTTTCCTCTAATTTAACATATTTTTGATAGCTATTCGAAAGTCCTTAATGCAGATTTCAACATCTAGTCACTTACAGTTCTGTACTCTGACTGCTTCTCTCTTGATTGTGAGTCACCTATTTCTGCCTCTTCATTTGGCTCATGTTTAATTGTATATCTGGCATAGACACTTGAGTACGTATTTTCCTCCAGAGAGGTTGCACCTTTTCTTCTATCAGGCAGATAGGATAAGGGGCTGATCCCTTTGATCCAATTAGGAATTGGACTGGGTTGAAACTTTAATTTCATCTCACCTCTTAGTTTAGGTGTCTTATTAGGAGATATATCTCGTATGTGTTACTGACACTCACACCCATCCCCTACTCTTGCTAACAAGACTCTTAAGGGATCTGAGGACCACAATACTGTAATGATATCTTTCCAGCCCATTCCGAGCTTCCCGCACAGTACACTCAGCCAAAGTCTCGTAGGAGGATTAGGTGGAAAAACTAGCTGTATGTTTGTAGTTCCTACAGATGACAATCTGTAAGTCAAGTCCACAAGGCCATTAAAAGCCATTCTAGTTTTTGCCTACCTCAGCAGAGTCCCTTTGATTATGCAAAGCTTGATCTTTCTTGCACCTTCTCCTCATACTCAGCAGATATGCCCAGGGAGAAAGCAGCCACTGATACTAGGAAAGACTTGTCCCTCTCTTTTCTTCAGAGTACCACTTGAATTATCTAGTTGGTTTAATTACCTGTCTCTACCCCTAGATTGTACACCTTTTGAGAATAGAGAGGGTTCTGGTCACTACTCTGTAGCCAGTGCCTGTAAAGCTATGTTATCTCTAGCTATTTAATTTGTATTTGCTAAGGTTTTTTCCTGGGTTATTTCAAATACCGGGGTGGAATTGAACAGGGGATGGTTTAGTTAAACAAGTAAGTAGAGGTTATTCCTAGAAGCCTTTATACACACAGAAATGACAGCAAAAAGTGAAGAAAGATTCTGGAGAATAAGCAGCTGTTAAACACACACACACACACACACGCACACACACACAGATTTGAGGAAAACTCAGTGAAAAGACGAAAGAATCTCTGTGGCAATACCAAAGGCTTCATTGATTACATTATGTTCTATTAATTAATATTGACATTACTGAGCCTTTATTATCAGGTATACTCATAAACATAATTTGTTATTATGTTTAGTATATTTTTAACTAATGGTAAGAATGTATAATATGTTACATAAACATTTTCATCAATATAAAATCTTCAATAATTTAATGGAGAAATCTATAGTTTTCAGCAATAATTGTATAAAAACAAGTTCTCAACCACATTAGATAAATAAAACTTATTTCTGTATGCGCAGACAATGAGAAAAGAGATTAAAGGGCTCAAATATTGAATATAGGTCTTTTGTGACCAATTCAGTTCTTTGAAAGCTACTTTAAGGTTGTCTTGATGTCCTCCCAAAGCATTGTATTTGTATGAATACCTTAATTGTTTCACATTTCATTATAAAATACTTTATTTTTCTAGTAGCTATTGGAAAGCAAATATAAATCATCAGAATCATTACAGATTTGATTCCTTTAAAAAAAGTTCTTTTTTTTTTTTTTGAGATGGAGTCTTGCTCTGTTGCCCAGGCTGGAGTGCAGTGGCGCAATCTCGGCTCACTGCAAGCTCTGCCCCCCGCCCCCCTCACCCCGGGTTCAAGCAGTTCTTCTGCCGGAGCCTCCCAAGTAGCTGGGATTACAAGTGCCCACCACCACGCCCAGCTAAATTTGTATTTTTAGTGGAGATGGCGTTCCACTATGTTGGCTGGGCTGGTCTCGAACTCCTGACCTCAAGTGATTCGCCCGCCTCCGCCTCCAAAGTGCTAGGATTACAGGCGTGAGCCACCGCATCCAGTCTAAAAATAGTTCTTTATCAGGCTGGGCGCAGTGGCTCACACCCATAATCCCAGCACTTTGGGAGGCCGAGGTGGGCGGATCACAAGATCAGGAGTTCAAGACCAGCTTGGCCAACATGATAAAACCCTGTCTCCACTAAAAATACAAAAATTAGCCAGGAATAGTGGTGCATGCCTATAGTCCTAGCTACTCAGGAGGCTGAGGCAGGAGAATCGCTTGAACCCGGGAGGCAGAGGTTGCAGTGAGCCGAGATGGCACCGTTGCACTCCAGACAGAAGGAGACTCTGTCTCAAAAAAAAAAAAATTCTCTATCTAGATAGAGAAATGCTCTGCATTCTGAGTTCGTTTTTATTAACTTTTTTAAAGTTACTAAATGAACACTTTCTATATTCAGACCAACATGGACTTACTCTAACTTTTTGCTTTCAGTTCGTGAAGTGACCGAACCTCTGAATTTAAATCCAGCTAAACGGCCTCGTCGACAAGACTGGGATGGAGAATTATATGAAAATGGCTCATTTTATTTTGCTAAAAGACATTTGATAGAGATGGGTTACTTGCAGGTTTGTACGTTCATTTTGCATAATCCTTTTAAGTGCTTTTGTAGGCATACTTTGAGTTCTAGGGAAGAAGTATGGTACAATTTCTTTATGATAAAAGTATCAACCTATAGAGGAAAGGTAATAGCTAACAACATTTGCTATCTGAGGCATTTATCCTGCAGGTTTACCCCAAGGTGATCTTTGGAATCCATTCAGTAAATATACAAGGAATTCTGCTATAATGATAAAAAAATGAATCAAGTACTGCGTGTCTGCACATGCCCTGGTACTCATATTATTCCATTTAAAACTATGTAATCCATGTTTGTGTTATAGTTATGTTGTGGCTGTAGGGTTGAATAACTTGTATTGCTCTAAAAAGACAAATAATTTCATAGAGGTGAAAAGAGTTACAACCTGGGCGACAGGAAACCCGGATTCTTACTCTAACTGCCTCTTACTATGTAAGCTTGAATATGTATCATTTTATCTGCTCTGACTCTCATTTCTCTCATTTTCAAATAATGGATTTAATGTCTCTCTCATTTTAGAGCCTGCAACATGGTTGCATCATATATTTCTTAACTTGTTAATTTTAGTTGTCATTATTATTTATTATTTACTGTGTACTGTGGAGTATGTGAAACACTTTGCATGTGTTATCTTACGTAATCTGCATAGCAAATGAATGAAGTGGACATTTCTACCCAGTTTTACAGAGGAGAAAACTGCATCTCTGAAAAATGAAGTAATTGACTCAAGGCAAAAACAGCTAATAAATGGTACTGTCAGGATTTGGATTCAGGTTCTTATGTTACTCAAGAGATAGCATTTTTAAAGAGAGAGAGGGAAATCTCTCCATTGTCTAATAAAAATTCTAATGGGACTCTTATTCTGAGCAAAAGAGAGAAAAACATTTTTACAAATCTTCTGGTCAATGTATAGGCAAACTATAGACTGGCTGTGTAGATAAATTTAAGTGTTCAGAGAAATTAGATTTGACATACATAGATACTACTATTTTTAAGCTCTTTTCTAAGGAGGACCATGGTGCAACCCATTCCTAAAGTGTGGAGAAAAATGTTTCTCGTTAAAACAAGATTTATGAAGAGACTGACAATTCTGAAAAAAAAAAGAAATTGAAATTATCCAGTAATTGATCTGGTCATTCAAATAATTACTATCAGAAGAAAGGCCCCTTCTCTTGCCGACTCTTGCCTACAATCAAGAGACTGCCCTTGCCATTGCCCACATGTGACTTGGATGACTATTAGTCATTTTCATCAGTAGCTCAGGGATCTAAGAAAACTCTCTACAACAGATGCTACAGTTATTTTTCCTCCCCTGTGTTGCCTGTTAGTTGCAAATTAGAACAGAAGTTCCAAAAACCTTTATACTGCTTTTGGATGATGACAGGAGAGAATTCTTGAAAAAAAGGAGGATATGATTAAGGGATTTCCACGAAACCCCATGAGGTCAGAATCCTGGAGGCTATAATGTTTCTGCTTTTTTCAATATTAAAATAGAAATTTTCTTAAATAGGGAACTTGAACTGTTTAGATAGAATTTGAAAAATGTTAAAGTTATTTAATGTGAGCTTTCTCCTTAAAAAAAAAAAAAAAAAAGCTGGGCATGGTGGCTGAGGCATGTCACCCAGCACTTTGAGAGGCCAGCCTGAGGCCTCAAGAGGATAGCTTGAGGCCAGGTTTCCAAGAGCAGCCTTGGCAACATATCAAGATCTTATATCTACAGAAAACTTTTAAAAAATTTAGCCAGACATGGAGTTGTGTACCTGTAGTACCAGATCCTTAGGAGGCTGAGGTGGGAGGATTGCTTGAGCCCAAGATTTCAGGGTTATAATGAGCTATGATTGCAGCATTGCTCTCCAGCCTGGGTGGCAGAGTGAAACCCTAACTCGAAAAAATAAAGTAAAAATAAATTGAAAAATCATTTTTATGTGACTGATTTTTACTGGGTTATTCATTTTTCTCAGTACTGTAGAAATGAATTCTTTGTGCTGTATTATAATAAAGTTTTGATATATGTGAATGAATATTAAAAACAGTATTCATGACACTTGTACTATCTTTAGGGTGGAAAAATGGCATACTATGAAATGCGAGCTGAGCATAGTGTGGATATAGATGTGGATATTGATTGGCCTATTGCAGAGCAAAGAGTATTAAGGTAAAAACAAACAAACCTGTATAACCTTTGTACTAAATCCTAATAATTATACTTCTAGATACTGATTTCTGATACTTCAAACATCTTAGGATCTTTGTAATTACTTTGTTCATGTAGGGAAGACGTATGTGAAATGTGTATTTACATGGCTTCAATAAAGTAAGAAATTATCTGGTTAGACCACACTACTTTTAGTTACTGCACTAAGAGTTGAAATATATATGTGAAGTAAATTTGAAGAATAATGTTTGAATAGTTGAAGGGAGGGTGATATTTAATGTATTGGTTTAGCCAGTTGAGAGGGAGTGATTAGTATTGCACTTACACTCAAAGGTCTATTTTGGTTTCTTTTAGATATGGCTATTTTGGCAAAGAGAAGCTTAAGGAAATAAAACTTTTGGTTTGCAATATTGATGGATGTCTCACCAATGGCCACATTTATGTATCAGGAGACCAAAAAGAAATAATATCTTATGATGTAAAAGATGCTATTGGGATAAGTTTATTAAAGAAAAGTGGTATTGAGGTATGTGCTCCCTGAATATAGCAGTATTTCATAATATTTTCATTCAGGGTCAAAGAACATGCAAGGAATTAAGAGATTTAAATTTTTAGTATTAACTTTTAAAATATCTGAAATTTGGCCTTCATATGCCTAGAAAATTATTATACTATTTACTTTTAGAATAGAATTAGGAATTTGTTAATCAGCAAATAATATTTCTTGTTTTATTCAGTAAGTATAAACATACTACTTTTAAATGGGAGCTATCTAGTGTTTCCCACAGGATCTTGCAACAAGAAAGATTTCCTAGATAATAGGTATGCCATTTCAGAAAAGGACAATATCTTGTGGATTTTTAAAATCTAGCTTATTCTTATGAATGACATTTTTGATTCTAAATAACTTAATGTAAGTGTATTTTTTTAAATGAAAGCTAAGATAATTATAATTTACCAGAAATCCTAAATATATGTTGCTAAGCAGCACGAGATAGGTTATAGACTTTCCTCTGGATAAATTGAATTATAGGAGAATCTTAGATTAGTATCAGACAATATATGTTGTAATTTTTACCTGTAGATAGAATCCTTTCTGTTGTAGAAAATAAAATACTGTGTCTCACCTTTACTGGGGCTATGAGAAATAAGCTTTGTTTTAAAGCATCATGATTTTAAAATGACAGTCAGTTTTCTTACTTGGAACTTCAGAAGGTCAAAAGATGACTCGTTTGCGATTTGGACTATCTACAAGGTCAATTATTATGAAAGATTTCTGTTTTCTTCATTTTTTAATTTTTCCCTTTTTCCTCCGATCCTGTTTTTTTTAAGGTGAGGCTAATCTCAGAAAGGGCCTGTTCAAAGCAGACGCTCTCTTCTTTAAAACTGGATTGCAAAATGGAAGTCAGTATATCAGACAAGCTAGCAGTTGTAGATGAATGGAGAAAAGAAATGGGCCTGTGCTGGAAAGAAGTGGCATATCTTGGTTGGTATCTTTTTATTCACCCGTAGTAAAATGGACCAGGATTTATTTACTTATTTTTAAAGAAATGAATAAATAACAAAGCACATCCCCCAGATGGGCATGATTGTAGGAAATAGGAACTCTCCTCCACTGCTGATGAAAGTGTTAAACTGGGACAGTCTTTCTGGAGGTTAGTTTGATAATGTGTATCAAATGAGGAATGATTACTAGCATAAGCTGTGACATCAGACCATACCACTGATTAGCCAGTTGTGATAAGATGGATGTTGTTTCCTCCTCTGTAAACTGGAGATACCAAGAGTACCTATTATCGTAGGGCTCTGGTAGGGATTAATAAAATGAGTAAAGCACTTAGCAGAATTTCTAGTACATAGGAATTACACTCTGAATATTTTTTGCTGTTAATTGAATGTACATACTTTTTCCCCAAATTCCAATTCCAGGAAAGAAGTGAGACAAATGGGCCACTAGTGAAGTTAAAAGAACCCACTTAAATGTCCTGCGAAAACTAGAATATCCCTAAAAAGGAATACTATGCAATCATTACAAACAGTGCTATGACCTGTATTTATTTGCATGATCAAATATAACAATAAGTTTTTCACTTTGATATTAAGCAATACACTTATCAGGTACCCATGATGATACGCAGCATGGAACTGGTTGTGGGAGCTGTAGGCTTGCTGCTTGCTGAGCTTACAGCCTGATGATGTCAACATTTTAAAATTGACAATGATAAGTTATTAAGATGCATAATAACTATAAATCATGCATGAAAGCAATATTTACAAGGGTAATATGAGCCTCAAAATAAGCGTAGGAATACTTTGGGAACATATGATCTAGGGACTTCAGGAATAACCCTTAAACCATGCATGAAGATTCAATGGACATAAATACTGCAGAATGTTTGAAAGGCAGATTCGATTTTCATTAGAAGAAAACAATTTTAATGGGATGTATAACAAATTCCAACTATACTTACTATCTTTGGGATATTAAGCAAGCTTCTATATACCTTAGTTTTCTACTTAGAACATAAACACAAACCAAATTTTATAAAGCCATCAGAAAGGAAAACAAAGATAATGTAAAATACTTCACATAGTGCCTACAGATAGTAGTAAGTGTATCATTTATGTAGGTAAAACTCTAGAATTATATGTGTCAAAATGTAGTGATTATCTACAAATAGTGATAATTAGGATGATTTTGATTTTTTTGCTTCTATTTTTTAAAAAAATATTTCTACCATGAATATGTATTATTTATAAGACATTAAAAAAAAAAAAACACTTTAAAAGGAGAGGTAAGAAAATAGAGAAGAGCATTTAAATTTTTATTTTAAACTCAGAGCAGGCCAGGCATGATGGCTCCCACCACTTTGGGAGGCTGAGGCAGGCAGATCCCTGGAGCTCAGGAGTTTGAGACCAGCCTGTGAAACATAGTGAGGCCCCATGTCTACTAAAAAACAAAAAACTCAGCAATGTTTTATATGGGTGATATAAATGTATAAAAATATATTTCTTAAAAAATCAATACTTTTAAAAGTAAAATTTAGTAAATAGAGCTTAAAGGCTGGATTATGCAAAAACTAACTTTAACTTTTATTATCTTTTAGTGAAAACAATTCAAATCTCAACACATTTAATAATAAATGAGAAAATTTCAGTAGATAAGCATAGAACAAATTTAAAAGAAACTCTTCAACCAAGATTGTATTGTTGTATGTGGTCTAAACTATGGTAATAGTTTTACTGAGAATGGTGAATTGAAGATACTGGGAGCTTCTGAAATACATCTTATTCCAAAAAAGGGATAAACAGAGAAGGAAGAAAAGGATATCATTATGTCAGTGTGATTTAGTATTTATTTTTATTCTTCAAAAGTGGTAATTTTTCTGTAAATATCAGTAAGTGGCATACCAATCAAAACTATTACAGATTTAAAGAGATTTAAGATATATATACGGCCGGGCGCAGTGGCTCAAGCCTGTAATCCCAGCACTTTGGGAGGCCGAGACGGGCGGATCACGAGGTCGGGAGATCGAGACCATCCTGGCTAACATGGTGAAACCCCGTCTCTACTAAAAAGTACAGAAAACTAGCCGGGCGAGGTGGCGGGCACCTGTAGTCCCAGCTACTCGGGAGGCTGAGGCAGGAGAATGGCGTGAACCCGGGAGGCGGAACTTGCAGTGAGCTGAGATCCGGCCACTGCACTCCAGCCCGGGAGACAGAGCGAGACTCTGTCTCAAAAAAAAAAAAAAAAAAAAAAAAAAAAGAGATTTAAGATATATATAAACAAGAGACCGTATGTTAACCTTATTTCACTCCTGATTCAAATAAGTCAACTATAAAAGGACAATTTTGAGACAGCTGGGGGTATCTCAACATATACTAGGTTATTAGAGGATATTAAGGAACTATTATTGGTTTTGTGGGTTTAATGATATTCTGTCAGATAAAAAATTATATTTATCTATTAAAGATAAATGCTGAAGAGTTTCTGGATAAAATATTATGTCTGGGAATTCCTTCCTCTCCCTCTCCCCAAATAAACTAGGGGGCAGGGCATAGAAAACAATATTACTATGTGATTTTAAATTCTGATAATTTTTCAATATAAAATTGGGGTTCTCGCATATGTTTGAAATTTTGCTTAATAAAAAATTTAAATAACTTAGAATTCATATATAAAATTTCTAACATTTGTAATGTGTGTGGCAGGTAGGAAGTATGCTCTATTCTTCTTCTCTAGCTCCTAAGAGTTCATTTTTGATTGCTTAGGGAAAACCCTGGACCTCAATTACACTGTGAAATATTTTTGTTCCATCTAATCTTTAGTATTCTTATATGTAGTGCCCCTAGGTCTTACTGAAGTTGCCAGTTACCTGTTGGTTGCTGTCTGCATTATTTAGCTAGAATATTCTTTGTCTCTTTAAATGTTTGCTCAGTATTTATTTTACTTGATAGGAAATGAAGTGTCTGATGAAGAGTGCTTGAAGAGAGTGGGCCTAAGTGGCGCTCCTGCTGATGCCTGTTCCACTGCCCAGAAGGCTGTTGGATACATTTGCAAATGTAATGGTGGCCGTGGTGCCATCCGAGAATTTGCAGAGCACATTTTCCTACTAATGGAAAAGGTTAATAATTCATGCCAAAAATAGAAATTAGTGTAATATTGAGAAAAAAAGATACAGCCTTCTTCAGCCAGTTTGCTTTTATTTTTGATTAAGTAAAATTTCATGTTGTAATGTTACACAGAGTGTGATTTGGTTTGTGATATATATATTGTGCTCTACTTTTCTCTTTATGCAAGATAATTATTTAGAGACTGATTATAGTCTTTCTCAGATTTTTAGTAAATGCAAGTAAGAACATCATCAAAATTCACTTTGTATTGTACCCTGTAAAACTGTGTTTGTGTGCTTTCAAAGATGTTGGGATTTTATTTATCTGGGGACAGTGTGTATGGTAAGACATGCCCTTCTATTAATAAAATTACATTTCTCAAACTTCATGAAAACTGCCTTGTTGCTGTAGAAGAAATTTACCAAGCATTTTCTTTCTTTCCTTTAAACATTAACCAATCTTAGAAACAGGCCATTCAATGCCGGGGTAGAGCATCTGATTGTACTTCCCGTATGTATACGTAACAGCATATGGTCTATGTGGGGGATTGGTTCTAGGACCACCCACATATACCAAAATCTGTGCATAGTCAAGTACCACAGTCAGCACTGTTGAACCCACATATACAAAAAGTGGGCCCTCCATCTACTGCATGATTCACATCCTTAGAATATTGTATTTTTGATCTGCACATGGTTAAAAAAATTCATGTAAAAGTGGACCACACAGTTCAAACCCATGTTGTTCAAGGATCAACAGTATATACAAATATAAATATCCAAATAAATGTATGTATTATGAAGGTTATGTATTTATTTGGAGGAAGCAAATTATTTGCAGTTACCCCTGAGATAATGGTAATTTTGCATACAGGAATATCTTGGAGATATTTCGGGTTTGGTTCCAGACCATTGCAATAAAGCGAGTCATAGGAGTTTTTTGGATGCCAGGTACATAAAATGTTATGTTTAAAGTAAACTGTGGTCTATTAAGTGTACAGTAGCATTATGCCCAGATAAACAATGTATATACCTTAATTTTAAAATATTGCTAAAGAATGCTAACAATTATCTGAGCCTACAGCAAGTCAGTCTTTTTGCTGTTGAAGGATGTTGCCTTGAACAGTGGTGGTTGCTGAAGGTTGAGGTGGCTGTGGCAATTCCTTAAAATAAGACAACAATGAAGTTTACCGCATCAGCTGACTCATGAAAGATTTCTGTGTAGTGTGTGATGCTGTTTGATAGCATTTTACTCACAATTGAGCATCTTTCAAAATTGAAGTCAGTTCTCTCAATCCACTACTTTATCAGCTACGTTTATATAATTTCTAAATTATTGATTGTCACTTCATGTTCATAGCATCTTTACCAAGAGTAGATTCTATCTCATGAAACCACTTTTTTTGCTCATCCATAAGAAGCAACTCCTCGTGCATTCAAGTTTATCATGAGATTGCAGCTATTCAATTCCATCTTCAGGCTCCACATCTAACTTCATTCTCTTACTGTTTATACCATATCTACAGTTACTTCCTCCACTGAAATCTTGAGCCACTCAAAGTCATCCATGAGGGTTGGAATCAACTTCCAAACTCCCATTAATGTTGATATTTTGACCTCCTTCTTTGAATCATGAATGTCCTTAAGGGCATCTAGAATAGTGAATACTTTCCGGAAAGTTTTCGATTTACCTATTTCCAACAGAGAAATCACTGTTGATGGCAGCAATACTCCTAGAACTGTATTTTTTAACTACTAAGACTTGAAAGTTGAAATTATGCATTGGTCCATGGCTTCAGAATGGATATTAGCAGGCATGAAAACAGCATGAATCTAGTACATCTCCATCAGAACACGTGGGTGACCAGGTGCATTGTTCATGAGCAAGTACACTTTGAAGGAATCTTTTTTTCTGAGCAGTAGGTTTCAACAGTTGGCTTAAAATATTCATGAAACCATGTTATAAACAGGTGTGCTATCACCCAGGCTTTTTGTTCCATTTATATATACAGCACAGATGGTAGATATAGCATTATTCTTAAGGGTCATAGGATTTTTAGAATGGTATTGAGGATCAGCTTCAATGTAAAATCACGGCTGCTTTAACCTTCTAACAAAAGGGTCAGCCTGTCCTTTGAAGATTTGAAGCCAGACATTGATTTCTTTCTAGCTATGAAAATACTAAATGGCATCTTCCAATGGAAGTCGTCTTCCAGTGGAAGGCTGTTTGGTCAACACTGAAAATTTGTTGAGTGTAGCCACCTTCATCAATCATCTTAGCTAGATCTGGATAACACGCTGCAGCTTGTGCAACAGCACTTGCTGCTTCACCTTGCACTTTTATGTTATGGAGATGGCTTCATTCCTTAAACCTCATGAACCAACATCTGCTAGCTACCTGCTTTTCTCCTGCAGCTTCTCCATCTCTCCCAGCCTTCATAGAATTGAAGAGAGTTAGGGCCTTGCTCTGGATTAGGTATTGGCTTAAGGTAGTGTGGCCTGTTTGATCTTTCCAGACCACTCGAACTTTCTTCATCTCAGAAAGAAGGCTGTTTGACTTTCTTATTATTTGTGCGTTCACTTACGTAGCACTTTTGAGTTTCCTTCTACAACTTTTTCTTTGTATTTACAACTTCGCTGACCATTTGGCACAAGAGGCCTAGCTTTCAGCCTATTTTGGCTTTTGACATGCCTTCCTCACTAAGCTTAATCATTTCTAGCTTTTGATTTAAGTGAGTGATGTGTGACTATATTCCTTTCACTTGAGTTCTTAGGGGCCATTGTAAGCTTATTAATTGACCTAATGTCAGTATTGTTGTGTCTTGGGGAATAGGGAGGCCCTAGAAGAGGAAGAGAGATGAGGGAGCACCTGGTTGGTGGAGAAGTCAGAACACACATTTATGGATTAAGTTTTCTGTCTCAGCATAGTTCACAGCCCCCCAAAACAATTACAACAGTAACATGAAGGATCACAGATTCACAGATCATCATAACATAATAATAATGAAAAAGTTTGAAACATTGTGAGAATTACTAAATTGTGACACAAAGACATGAAGTCAGTCCATGTTGTTGGACAAGTGTGCCAATAGACTTGCTTGATGCAAAGTTGCCACAAACCTTCAATTTGTAATAAACAGTATCTGTGAAGCACAATAAAGCAAAGCTCAATAAAACACGGTATGCCTATATTATATTTGGCTATCATCACAACTTTACAGCTGACATAAATCACTCTTCTACCTGATTAGATTCCAATAGTGAAGCATTATCTCATAAATGTGGACACTTACCTGATAAAAATCATTTCTGGTGGAACATTTACATCTATTTCCACCATAAAAATAATTCATGTAAAACTCTGACAAGAGGTTGATCTTTCAGGCCAACTATACAGGAAGCTGCTTTCCTCTATGAGGACTGTTGGATTTGCATATTCCAGAGCATGCCCCTATAGAACATACATAAGCTGGAGAAAAAAAAAAAAAAAAACACCAATTTATTTTTAAAACTTTAATGGTTTATTTATTTTAATAGCTTTAAAATAAATTAATGGCTTATTAATTTTCTTTATCTCTTGTCCTAGTTTTACTCTCATCCTTCCGGTTTTCCCGCTACTAACTTTATTTTTTCCCACCCCTTTACATTTACATATCCACAAAGGTTCTAACCCCACTTCTTGTTCTCTCCCAGGTATCACATCTCTATTCAAGGTTTCAGCTACAACCTCCATGCAGACGAACCTCAAATATAATCTTCAACCCCAATCCTCAGTTGTAAGTTCTAGTCATATCTCAAATTCTTCATGTTATAGGCCAGACTCCTGGACTTCATCCCTCAAGTTTCTGATTTTATCATTATTAAAATGTTATAGCTTTTCAGTTTCTCCTTTTCATCTCTATTCAGACACCAAAGCTTGAGTTTGATACTACTAGCCCAGTGTCCTTTCAGTTTATTCAGTACTGTCACCAGATTACTTGTTCAGATTCTTGCTAGTTATTAACCTTTTTGAAATCTTTTAGTGACTCCATGCTGACCACAGAATAAAGCATACTTCAAACCAAACACTATAGCCTGTTCACAACCTAATATTTCCAGCCATAGTTCCTACAAGTTATTGTGGGCTTTTCACCTCAATTGTAGCTTATTCTCAAGTCCTACCTTTATCAGCATGAACAATTCATTCCTCAAAATACTTCTGCTAAAATACTTCCAAAATCAATTTCTCTGTATGAATGTAAATCATATTGGAGTCCTTGTTTTGTTTCAATGACTCCAAGCCAAGTATAAGGAGATAATTCGGTTCTCACTGTTACAACTACTCCCTGTGTTCCTAGTAGTAGGAAATATTACTCAAGAAAATACAGTATGTTCAGCTCCAATATGTAAGGAACTTAGAAGTTGCCTTTCCCATCCTTACGTCAAGAAAAACTGAACAAACTGAAAATCAGTGACTTTTGGGCCCACCAGAGAACCAAGGACTCAGGGCAAACAGCCACCCATCTGGAGAGATACGCACATCCAGAGAGATTCAAGAGCATCTGATACTTGCAGATACATCCAGCAGAAGCTCCTGGATGCCCTAAGCTGATTGGAACACTTCCCTAGTAATTTTCATGAATTGCTAGACCCTGAGTATGGTCTAATGTGAGAGTGAGAAACTCCTGGTGGTTGGTGTCATGCAGGGGGCGGGTGTGCACATAGACTTTCCAGAAATACCAGTAGGTTCTCACAAGGAGGTTCCGAGGATTCAAGAGAAACCTCCCAATGGCCCTGGTAGGAGGAAGGTAAAGAACAGTCATTGTTAAATCCTGCCAGCCCCTTCTCCCTAACAAAGGCCGTGTCTCCAATAGAAAGGACTTCTCCCCAGAGGGCAATACTGCAAACTCGCCTAGCTAGGAGAAGGGAACTCTGCTCAACTCCAGCCCACTTTCCTGTCTCACCTAAGGGACAAAAAATCCATAGTCAGCAGGGGAGAAGGCAGCAAGGAAGTTGATTGAGAATGCCACAGCCAGGGAAAATGGGGAGCAATGGGATAAAAAACTATCCCCCTGGAGGAGAAATTGAAACACTTGTGAAGGTCATCTCCCAAGATACAAGCCCACTAAAAGACCAAGACACAGATGATTTTAGAATCCTTCCTCTCTTCACACCATACACTACACCAATAAGTCTCCAATATAATAAAAGTGAATTTCAGCCAAAAGAAGCTGCAAGACACAGATTTTCCCTAAGGAAAAATACAAAAGGAAGTCTCAAAGCCAAAACCAAGGACACTGAAAGGATTTGAAATCTCTGGTATCTATGGCTATAAGAAAGATTAAATCGCATTTTAACTCCAAGCAAGATTAATATAACGCTTCACACTAAAGACTTGTCTTGGTACCTATTACCTTATGCAGTATATCTGGTTTTCAACAACAATAACAACAGAAATTGTAAGATATATCAAAAACAAGAAAAAGCAGAGTCTGAAGAGAGAAAACAGTCTTCAGGTTCTGGCTCAGATATGACACACGCTGGTACTATCAGGCAGGCAATTTAAAATGCTATGGTAACCAGAACACAGGTTCAGTCACTTGCCACATGCAGAATCCAATCAGTTAACAAAAGCAAGGTCTGGCATAAAGAAAGTGACTTTTTATTCCAAAACTTGCTTAGGGGAAGAAGTACAGGCTCTTGCCTTTAAGAGTACTGCTTTGCTTTTGGAGCAGAAAGCAAGTGCTTTTAAAGGGAGCCTGGCATGCTGGCATGAATGGCATCCAGAGGAGAAGATGAGCAGATGTGTATCAACTGCAGTGGCTTATTTACCCCTGGGCAGTTTAGCAGGCGACTGCTGGCCCCTTCATGGGCAGATCTAGGTTGTAAAAGCATTTGAAAATTCTCCAGGTGAGAAAGAGTTTTGTAGCAGGCACACTTTGGATTGTAGATGAACTGTTTTTCGAGACAGCCTCCTGGTGGAGAGTTCTGCTCTGGAGCTTCTAAGCACATAGTTAAATGAACGTGCCCTGTAGGGAGTATCTGGTGAAGTAGGTGTCACGACTATAATTCCATTTTTAAAGAGCTAACTAGAGAAGTGGGGAAATGGAAGAAAGAGAAAAGAATGAGAAAATAAATTATCTCTTAGAAAAATGGGAGTATAGCCGGGTGTGGTGGCTCACGCTTGTAATTCCAGCACTTTGGGAGGCTGAGGTGGGCAGATCACGAGGTCAGGAGTTTGAGACCAGCCTGACCAACACAGTGAGATCCCGTCTCTACTAAAAACACAGAAATTAACCGGGCATGGTTAATTGGCACTTGTAATCCCAGCTACCCGGGAGGCTGAGGCGGGAGAATCACTTGAACCCGGGAGGCAGAGGTTGCAGTGAGCCGAGATCGTGCCATTGCGCTCCAGCCTCGGCGACACAGCTAGGCTCCATCTCAAAAAAAAAAAAAAAAAAAAAAGGGAGATGGGAATATTGGGTTACGATTCTCCACTGCCAAGTTCCATTTCAATTCTATGGGATTTAGGTGCCATATTCATTCTGACTGCTTCCTGCTGAAAGGGGCATAGTCATTGTGCATCAGAACGGAACTGATCTATTTGGAACTGAAAATATTCATGAGTACCCGAATTTACAGATGATATTGGTTGGAATATTATAGTGTGAGGTCTGGAAAGTCTACGGAAAATCCTGTCTTGCATTTCCCTACACAGAGTGCAACAGTAATAAAATCCAAAGCAGAGAAGTATGCCTAGTCTTGCAGCCAGGGCTAAACTGATAAGTAGTTTCCATCACCAGAACAATCCTGACCTGAAACTGAGTGCTAACTATTGATCTAGCAATATGTGGGGTTAGAAATAGCTTTGATTTGTTGGTTTGTGTCTTGCAGGCTATCAAGACATTTCCTGAATTATCTTGGATCTATATGTAGCATTTAGTCTTAATTGTCATGCAGGCTCCCCACTGCCAATTATAACCAGATATGATAACAGGTTGGTTAAATATCTGTTTAACGGATTATAGGAAGAACTGTGAATATTCACGAAGGTGGTCATAAATCCTATCTAGTTTCTGAGAATGAATCAGTTTAGTTAGCTAGCTGTGTCTCATCTAGGAGGTGGCATTGCAGATGGACTAGTCCTCTGTATGTGATGAAGGCAAACAGATTTTTAATAAGAGGCATTTCTATAGAAACAGAAGAAAAACGAAGGTTAATGTTGGGCACAATTTATCCAGATGTTAGACTCAAAGCATATTTAGTTACAGAGGAGGGCAGTAGCAGCCTGACACATTTTTCTCTCCTGTATTATGAGGAATAAGGTAGTAGTGTTTTCATCAAGTCCAAATCAGAAAAATGCAGGAAGGCCAGGCACAGTCTTACACCTGTAATCCCAGCAATTTGGGAGGCCGAGGCGGGTGGGTCACTTGAGTTCAGGAGTTCAAGACCAGCCTGGCTAACATGGTGAAACTCCATCTCTACTAAAAATACAAAAGTTAGCTAGGTGTGTTGGTGCTCGCCTGTTGTTCCAGCTACTCGGGAGGTTGAGGTAGGAGAATTACTTGAACCCGGGAGGTGGAGTTTGCAGTGAGCCAAGATCATGCCACTGCACTCCAGCCTGGGTAACAAAGTGAGAGTTTGTCTTAAAAAAAAAAAAAGAAAGAAAAGAAAAAAATGGAAAAAGAATTTGAAAGCATTTGTTTAGAGACTTGTAACCCAGAAAGAATTCAGGATTTAGTCCAAATTTCAGAAAATAATAAAAACTCAAAAACAAAGGACAAAACTAGAATCAAACAACAGGTGTACTATAGTTTTTTCTGAAATATAATTTTTTATCTCTTCAGTTCCTGTTATTACTAAAGACAAATCATAATAAGACAAATTTATTTGCAAAATAAGTTTTAATCTTATTATGTTTGGCCTGATTATTTGCAAAAAGTGCAGCAAGAATAATTATTTGTCAAATTGGCTCCTTTTAAAATTGGCTTTGCTGAAATTTTTACTTACAAGAAATCTTAAATTGACCTTTTAAAACCCTGAGGACAGCCACAGTCTTATCTGTACTTGCAAATACCTGTATGAATTGGGTGAATTCCTCTTCTTGAGGTCTCAAGATAATTTGGAGCTCTTGGGCCTATCAGAAAGTGACATTCTTTACTTACTACAGGTCAGGAAATTCTGTACAGGGATTTCATGAACAAGGTATGAGGCCAGTTTTTTCCAAGAGGCTTTAATTGGCTCTATAAGTCAACTTTGATTCCTTAAAGCAGTCTATTTATACCTGGAAGTATGCCATTTCAGTCAAAGCCTTGGTAAAATAACCAGTGTCTTCAATGGTGTCCTTTCACAGAAGAAAACAGATTCTTCTTGAATGTGTGCAGATAACTATACTGCCATAAATTAAGTTTACTTACAAATAGTTTTCAAATTCTGGAGAAATCAGGTAAAAAGAAAGAAAAATTCTCCAAATTTTGCTCACAGGAATATACTTTACTCAACTATTAAAAGCTGTAAATAGCTCAAAAGGAAAAAGGTTTTTTGGACTCTGAAAAATCAAAGAATTAGCAGTGTTTCAAACAAAGTGTTGTAAAGATTATTTCAGTCTTCCATTATTTCAGTCTATGTAATTTACTCCTGTTCTGTTTGATATTCATAAATGCATTAGCTTTTTATGGGAGTTTTGGAAGTTTTTTTCTTTATTCTAATGTCAAAATCTCCAGTTATCAGAAACCTGCCTTCAAGAGCACCTGTCAGAGTCCTATAGCTGGTTATAAAACCACCTTTGAAAAGAATCGGAGTAAAATAACAATTTTGGATGACAGAAGTCTCAGAATAGCCACAAAGACACAATCAATGAGGAAATCTGGCTATGTGGCACATAGTGATTTAGCACAACAATCATAATTATTACTGACAACATATGCTAAGACATATCAGAATTATAGGAATCATACAATTTTGGAACACATGCTCAGAATGTATTTACATAAATATAACTGAAAGAAATGTAAACATCATTTTATATTTGACAATGTTTCCTATATGGTTTTTATATGCCAAATAAGCCAGATATGTCTCTTTTAGACTTTAGGGGACCTAATATCTGAAAAGTTTAACCAGGTTAAAAAAAAAAGGAACTTAATTTAGAATTTCACTTTGGAAAGTTTGTCAGATATCAAAGGTTTAAACACTTGGTATTACAAAATAAAATCTCAGGTCACTATAAGTAGAAGGGAAAAATTTTTACTTGTTGATGGAGGACAGACAGCTTTTCAAACAAAACCCAATAAAGACAGTGTGAGGCCAACTGAATCTGTCTCTTTTCTTTCCCCTCTGTTTTCTGTCATTTATTCAAAAGGCAAACAAATTATTTTTTATTATTTTTTAATATTACACAAAAATTTGTTCAAAAGAGAAAGCCAAATTTCACCTTTGCATTAGCGTACTATTAACGTTAAACCCAATTCTCAATAAAACCTTATAAACAAATCTATCCAATGTTAATTAATATGACCATAAGGTAAAATTTCCACAAATTTTTTATAATCCTTTACAATGTTGTGTTAAAGAGCAGATCAGCTTTCTAAGAAAACCTTGTTATTCAGACACATAGGGCCAGATTCTCATCCTGCATCAATGTGCTTTTATTTTAATGTTTGATTTATGGAAAAACTAAATAATCCCTTTCAAATTTTAGCCAGCTTTCTCACACCCATGGAACTTCTTTTACAAGATTAATCTCTCACAAATCTTTCACAATTTGTTTAAACTTTCAGTTTTGTTCTGTTGTTCTTTTAGCTTAGACCAATCCTTAAAAAACCTCTGAATTAGACAAAATTACATTCCCTTTAACAAAAACCATATCATAGTTATATGCCTTCTTATAACCTTCTACTAAAATCACATTCTACTTTCCTTATATATCTTGTGTGTGAAACTGTTTCTCCAGTAGTCTCAATTACATGTTACAATGTTAACTCTCAGCAACTTTTATTTTTGGTGAGAAACCTGGTAAGTAAGTAATTTTAACCATATATTGGATTGTAAAGCCCAGGACAAGGACAGAGCTGCAGACAACTGTCTGACTCTTCCAGCCTAGGTAGGGAACCTGGCTAACTCTGTATGTCCCTAGACCTTACCTAGAATCTAATAGCTGTAAAACAGGCAAGTCAAATAATTATTATAATTCATAAATGTATTTTATGGCCTTAAAGCATCTAGCACCAGGTGAGCACTCACAGTACCTGGTTTTAACTTTGTATCACTGAAAGAGGAACTGAAGAGGTAGAAAAAACACTCTTGAATCACCGATGCCACTCCTTGCCCCCTGCCCCAAACCACCGTGGCAGCAGCAGTGTGGGGCAAAGAGTGTCTCTGAGTCCTGGGGGAGGGAGAGCATGCCAATTGTAAGGCATTGAACTCAGTGCTGCCCTGTTATAGCAGAAAGAAAAAATCAGACCAAATTCAGCTGATGCCTGTCCATAGAGGGAGCATTTAAACCAGCCCTAGCCAGAGGGAAATCACTAATCCCAACTGTCAGATCTTGAGTTCCTGCAAGCCTTGCCACCATGAGCTAAAGTGTTCTGAGGCTCTAAATAAACTTGAAAGGCAGTCAAGGCCACAAGGACTGCAACACCTAGTAAAATCCTAGTGCTGGACTGGGTCTAGAGACAGTGGACTGGAGGGACACGTGACCTACTAGACACCAGCTGGGGTGGCTAAAGGAGTTCTGGCATCTCCCCTCCCCAACCCCACGTTGCACAGCTCCTGGCTCCAAAAGAGACCCCTTCCTTATAAAAGAGAGAAAAAAAAACAGACTCATCTTTTCTTCCCTCAGTTGCAGAACAGTTTCCGACGTTTCCATTCTAGTTAGACCACGTGAGTCCTGTCTCAGCACAAGCAGCTTAGTAACAGCATATTTAAAGCGGGCAGGAAAGAAGAGAGAGGGAAAGACAGCCCTCACTGGAGCCAGGCCTATGCTCCTGTGAAATCCATACTGGGCATAGGAGCCAGGTTTCACAAGGAGGGTGAGAGAAAGAAAGGAGGAGAAGGAAAAAAACATAAAGTGACCAGATGGAAACTTGGGAAGCTTCCAACCATGACACAGTGTGGGGGCACTAGGCCCACCATTCTCATTTATCTTCTGTCAGGGAGAGTCTCAGCACCCTAGGGGGGCAGCTCTCCAAGATAGTCAGGAGGGTGAAATGGGAGGTAGAGAGTAAAGAAGGGCAACAGGGCCCACACAGAAAGTCATTCATTCACATATGCAGACAGTGTGCTTCAAATGAGTCCCCAGTCAAGGGTCTGGGTGAGGTCCTGAATCCCCCGCCCCAGTTTCAAATGGCTCCACAGGAAGCTAAGTCTGAGCCAAGTTTCTATGGAACTTCATATTCAAATAAATACAAATGCATAAAATGCTCAAATGCTATCACTAGCAGCCAAGTCTTAAATACAGCAGGGCCTTGAGCCAGGCGTGGTGGCTCACGCCTGTAATCCTAGCACTTTGGGAGGCCAAGGCAGGCAGATCACCTGAGGTCGGGAGTTCAAGACCAGCCTGATCAACATGGCGAAACCCTGTCTCTTCTAAAATACAAAAATTAGTGGGGCATTATGGCAGGTGCCTGTAATCCCAGCTACTTGGGAGGCTGAGATGAGAGAATTGCTTGAACCCAGGAGAAGGTGATTGCAGTGAGCCGAGATCAGACCACTGCACTCCTGCCTGTGCAGCTGAGCAAGACTCCATCTCAAAAAAAAAAAAAAAATACACACACACACACACACACACACACACACACACATATATATATTGTGTTCTGAGGCTCTAAATAAACTTGAAAGGCAGTCAAAATAGCCGGGTGAGGTGGTGGGCGCCTGTAGTCCCAGCTACTTGGGAGGCTGAGGCAGGGAACCCGGAAGGCGGAGCTTGCAGGGCCCCAGTGACACTCCAAAAGAGCCAAGTCTAAAATAGGGCAAGGCCCCAGTGATACCTCAAAAGACCCACCCAGTTCGGGTGCACTCCGACTACTCAGTTTCAAAGTTTGTCAGTGTCTTAAGAGGCCATTTTGCTTGTACCAGTGAAACACCAAAGGCAGCAGATGTCATGCCATGAGGCAAAAGGGAGCTTCCCCCAAAACAAATTCATTTTTGATAGCTTCTGGGAAGTTTCCTAATGTTCCCATGATGGGGTCTGCTAGCCATGAGCAGCTGGCACTCACAGGTGACCCCACACCTCACCCGGTAGTGAAACTGGGCTGACAAACTTAGCTCACCCAGGGCATGCAGCACTTCCCCATATGAGCCACAAAAATTGTAACCAAAACACAGGTTCAGTCACTCCAATTAATAGGAGCAAGGTATAAAGAAAGTGACATTTTATTCCAAAGCTTGCTTAGGGGAAGAAGAGCAGGATCTCGTCTTTATGGGTACCTCTTCACCTTTGGAGCAGAAAGTGGGGTGCTTTTAAAGGGGGCCTAGCATGCTGGCATGAATGACATACAGAGGAAGCAGTGAGCAGGTGGGGGGGTCTGCATACTAGCTTTAGTGCCTTATCTACTGGGTGGTCAAGATGGTGACTGCTGGTCCCTTTGTGGACAAGACTAGGTTGTAAAAGCAGCAGAAAATTCTCCAGGTGGGAGAGAGTTTCATAGCGGAAATACTTTGGGTAGTAGATGGACTGTTGTTTCTTTAGGCAGCCTCCTGGTAGAAGAGTTTCACTCTGGAGCTTCTAATAACATAGCTAAATAAACTTGCCCTCTAGGACTGTCTGGTGAAGAGGAGGTAAAGGCTATAACTGCGTTTCTAAAGACCTAAGTAGGAAGTGAGGAAAAGAAGGAAAGAGAGAAGAAGAAAGAGAGTAAAGAACTCTCGCCGGGCGCGGTGGCTCACGCCTGTAATCCCAGCACTTTGGGAGGCTGAGACGGGCGGATCACGAGGTCGGGAGATCGAGACCATCCCGGCTAACACAGTGAAACCCCGTCTCTACTAAAAAATACAAAAAAAATAGCCGGGTGAGGTGGCGGGCGCCTGTAGTCCCAGCTACTTGGGAGGCTGAGGCAGGAGAACTGTGGGAACCCGGGAGGCGGAGCTTGCAGTGAGCTGAGATCCGGCCACTGCACTCCAGCCTGGGCAACAGAGCGAGACTCCATCTCAGAAAAAAAAAAAAAAAAAAGAGAGTAAAGAACTCTCTCTTAGAAAAATGAGGGTACTCAGTTACACTATGATTAATAAAAGGATTGAAAAAAGTAAACAAATGCAAAATCAGATAGATAATGTCAATACAGATAGAAACTATAAGAAAGAATCAAAAGGAAATGCTAGAAATCAAAGAAACAGTAGCAGAAATGAGGAATGCCTTTTGGTGGTTTATCAGTAGACTTGACATAGCTAAGGAAAGAACAGGTAAACTTGAATATCGGTCAATTCTTTTTTTTTCTGAGATGGAGTCTCGCTGTGTCACCCAGACTGGAATGCAGTGGCGCAATCTCAGCTCACTGCAACCTCCACCTCCCAGGTTCAAGTGATTCTTGTGCCTCAGCCTCCCGAGTAGCTGGGATTACAGGCACGCACCACCATGCCTGGCTAATTTTTGTGTTTTTAGTAGAGACAGAGTTTCACCATCTTGGTCAGGCTGGTCTTGAACTCCTGACCTTGTGATCCACCCACCTCAGCCTCCCAAAGTGCTGGGATTACAGGCATGAGCCACTGGGCCCAGCCAGAATATTGGCCAATTTTTAAAGCTCCCAAACTGAAAAACAGAAGGAAAACAAATTTTAAAAAACAATAGAATATGCAAGAACTGTGGACCAGTATCAAAAGGTATAACTGAGTATCAGAAGGATAACAAATAGAACAAGACAGAAGAACTATTTGAAATAATACACGGCCAAGAACTCCCAAAACTAATGACAAACACCAAAGCCAACCTTTCTGTGGCTAAGCTTCCTGGCTCTAATTGAAGATAATAACAGTATCATCAAACGACAGATCCAGGAAGCTCAGAGAAGGCCAAAACAAATGATTAAAAATAAAATTATACAACCAGGCATTTCATATTCAAACTGCAGCAAATCAAAGACAAAGAAAATCTTGAAGGAAGCCAGAAGGGAAAAAAAAACCCCAAAAAACAAACAAATAAAAAAACAGAAGGATACAGATTATAGCAGATTTGGCTTCAGAAACCATGCAAGCAAGAAGAGTGACGTGAAATCTTTGAAATGCTGAAACAAACCCTGTCAACCTATATTTCTATATCCAGCAACATTTTTCTTCAGTGGTGAAAAATAAAGACTTTTTTAGAGAAAACTGAGGGATTTCATTGCCATCAGACCTGCCCTGCAAAAACATTAAAGATATTCTTCAGAGATAAGAAAAATGATATAGGTCAAAAACTTGTATCTATACAAAGAAAAGCATTAGAAAAAGAATAAGTGAAATCAAAATAATATTGTTAATTGATCTAAAAGATAGCTATTTAAAGTAATAATAGTAACAATGTACAGGGTGACCATAGCATACGGACAAGTAAGATAATTGACATCAATGTCACAAGGAATGGGAGGAATGAATCGGGAGCACGTTCTTATAAAGTTATATAATGTTATTTGAAGGTGGACTTATTTTAAAATGTATATTGTAAACCCTAGGGATATTACTAAATTTTTAATATGATACACCAAGTAAACATATAAAATCAAATCATACAAAATGCTTAATTAACCCCAGAGAAGTCAGAAAAACAGCAAGAGAAAGAAATAAAGAACAAATGCAATGAATAGAAAACAATTACAAAGATGGTAAATTTTAATGCAACTATTTCAATAATCACTTTAAATATGAATGTTCTAAACACCAGAGACTGTCAGGTTGGATTAAAAAAATAAAAACTAGACTTAACTGTGTACTGGCTACCACAAACCTACTTTAAATATAAAGACTCAGAAAAGTTAAAAACAAAGTAATAGGAAAAGAAATACCATGCTAAATCGATCAAACAACAATATCGTATGCTCTGTCAGTTATCAATTACTATATAACAAATTGCTTCAAAACATATTTGCTCAAAAAAATTACTATTTTTTCATAATTCTGTGGATCAGCAATTTGGGCTAAGGTAAGTAGAGTTGTTTTCATGGTCTCACTCTGTGGTTGCAGTCAGCTGATAGTGGGAACTGATGAACAGTCCAAGTGAGTTTCCCTCACATATATCTACTGGTGTCTGGGCTGTTCTCTTCTTGCAGTCTGTCAACTTTAAGGAAACTAGTTTAAGTGTCTTAACTTGGCAGTCTCTGAGCAGCTGTAAGGTGAGATTGGATGCTGCAACATTTTTTGATAACTTTCCCAGAAGCCACACAATGTTACTTCAGCCTCAATTTTACTGGTCAACGTGAGTCAAGTTTCTGACCATCCAGCTCAGATCAAGGGGTCAGAAGATGGAGTCTACTTTCTAATGGAAGGAGTCTAATTTTTAATGCATTATATATGTTGATATGTCTGGGTTTGGAAATTTGAGAAGCTGAAAAGAGAAAGATCTTTTTGAGGGTTTTTATTATAATGATTCTGCATTTTACAATTTGGACAAGTTTAGCAGCCAACCTTTCTGTGGCTAAGCTTCCTTGCTCTAATTGAAGATAATAACAGTATCGCCTCATAGGATTGTGAAGATTAAATGAGATAATATGCCTAGCATGTTCAGAGGAGTACCTGGCTCATGTAGGGCCTCTAAATGTTTCTTATTATTGGCAATAAATGAACTTAGTTTCTAGCTTCGACATTGTCACGAACTAGCTAAGGGATGCTTTTCAAGCCATATTTAACACCCCCAAGACAGTTTATTTGACTATAATCTGAGGGGCTTATAATAGACGATCTTTATTGTCCCTTCTAATTCTATAGTTGCAAATGTACTAATGTTTTACTTAGAAGAAATATTTCACATAGAAGAAACATAGATCATATTTATTGTTAACATGAGCATTTAAGGCTCCGGGGATGACTGGCTACAAATTATAGTGCAGAAGTCTTAAATTTCTTTCTTTCTTTTTTTTTTTTTTTTTTATGTCCCTACTTACCTCCTCAAACTTATGTCTAGTTTTAAAATCTATCTTGTGAATGTAAATATAGTTACTCTAGCTTTCTTATGGTCAGTGTTTGCATGGGAAGAAGTCTTAAATTTCTTAGTACATCAGTGAACTTAGAAAAGAAATACTCTTTATTATTTATTTATTTATTTATGGAGATGAGGTCTCACTACATTACCAGGCTGATCTTGAACTCCTGTGCTGTAGCCACCCATCCGCCTTGGCCTCCCAAAAATCTGGCAGCCCAGGCATGAGCCACTGTACCCAGCCAATACTTTGCATTAAACCATGATTCTTTGAAGGAGAAGAGTTATCAAAAGTAAGTAATTTTATTTGTGAAGATTGTTTACCTTTTTTCAATTTAACAATGAAGCATTTAGCATGTCAAAGATATGATTATTTTTCCTGAAATTATTAGGTTGGTGCAAATGTGATTGTGGTTAATGGCAAAAACCACAACTACTTTTGCACCAACCTACTAAAAAGCCAAATAAGGCACAAGTTCCCCACGTTGGCAAACAAACGTAGGTGAATGGGATGATATAAGTCTGGCAAGGTGAATAAACAGAGGCCAGATCCTACTCATTTTTGTGAGTTACAGTAAGACATTTTTGCTTTATCCTGAAAATAAGGGTAGAGAGAGACCCTTGAAGGGCTTGAAGCAGAAAAAAACATTTCAAATGGAGGTGAAATTTGAGCTGGATCTTAAAGACTAGAAAATTTCATTGGTGTCAAAGGACAATATAAAAAAAAATGGAGTTAACATTTATGTTCAGATAATGGAAGAGGCCATTACCTGTATAGGCCCGAAAGGATCTAGAAGGTAATGGTGAGAAATGAGACCAGAAACACAGGCCCAAATTGGAGATGACCTTCAAAAGAAACTGCTTGATTCCTGTGTTGACTTTAAAATGCTCAGTTTCCTTCTAATCTAATCTACTCCGCTACCATTTCACTTGTCTACATTATGCTTTCTGTTCCCTTTGTAAAACCTCTCAGTGACTGCATGCTACCCACAGAATAAAGTGAACAATTCCCAGTCCAAGCGTTATAGTTCTCTTTTGTATCCTTCCTGCCACTCTGCCCTGATTATGAAACCAGCAGACAGCCAGGCATTAGCCCTCCTCTCCTTCCCCCAACCCCTGCCCATTCTTGTCTTAAAGCTCTCTCTTCCTTCACAGCCTTAAGTATATATCGAAGTGTTCATTGGCTTAACGCTTATCTTTAAGTTACAGAAGATCAAAAAGCCTGTTTATTTTGTTGGCATCATATTGCATCAGTGTGGTGGATGCTGTGGTGGGCCATAGAGATCACCCTTGAGCCTGGAGGTCTTATCCCCCACCGAGCTGCTGGAATGTTGTCAGTAGACAAGCCTCAGCTGTCAGGCCTCTTCAGAGCTGCCTCACCTAAGGTTACTCCCTTTCTGGGAGTAGCCCACATCCAATGACTGGATGGAGGCAGAGGATAAAAGCCCTGCTTCATTCCCCCAAGAATGGACAACACCGAGAGGCCAGGCTAGCTTCAGAGAGCTCTCTGTGAGGTCAACTGAGGCTGTATAGGAACCATCTCCTCTCCCTCTCCCCACAATCCTCCTCCTTCATTTTCCATCTACAAGTGTGATCCCAAGAGCCTGCCTTCACAAATGTCATGGATATTAATCTCCCTCTCCAAGTCTGCTTCTCAACCCAGGACACCAGGAAATATTTTTGAATGAGCAAGTGAAACAATGTTCAAAACATCCTATACATTTTGGGATGGGTACTGGCTAAAGTAATTAATGTGATCTGAATTGCCAAGCTAAGCATGTTAATGATTTTCTAATTATTTAAAGGGCCATGTGTGAAGTCTTAATAATCTCTGTTTGTACTCTCCTGTGTTTGGTCTTTGGTTCTTTGCTATATACTGACACAAATTACTTTTTCCAAGTTTAAAAGCTATTTTTTTTTTTTTAGGAATGTGTCACCTTTGATAACCCAGTGCTTTTATCTGCCTGAACTGGTTGTGAAAGTTCTACTAAATACAGTACTAAAGAAAGTTGGTTTGTCCCCATTTCATTGATGATATTCTTAATGTAGAACATTTTCATGCCTTGTTATTCAATCAAAATTTAAAGTTGATGCAATATTATTTGTGTGCTGATGAAAATACTGGATATATTTTTTAAATTTCAGTGGTTGACATTTTGGCCACTGGGTGTCATCACAGATCTAGGCTTTAAAATGTGCAGTTGTCACTTGCTGATTGAAATTAACTAATAGAGTCTGATGAGGCTTCATGGCACATCTTCATCATTTGACCTTCATATATCGAATGTTAATCTCCACTATGGGAAATTCTTTATAAAGTACAATTTGGATACTTTTTAGTCTTTCTTTACAACAAATCACATGGATAGAAGGAAAGTTTCTTCTAACAATGTCTGGAGTGAGCCTCGAGTGGGGAAGCGTGGTGGGAAGGCTGAGGTAGGAAGAGGACATGTAAATGATTAAACCACTGCCTTACTAGAGGACCAGTGCCAACCAAAAAGAAAGATGTATTCGCAGCCTGGCAGGGTGGCTCAAGCCTGTAATCCCAGTGCTTTGGGAGGCCAAGGCAGGTGGATCATTTAAGGCCAGGAGTATGAGACCAGCTTGGCCAACATGACGAAACCCCGTCTCTACTAAAAATACAAAAACAATTAGCCAGGCATGGTGGCGCACACCTCTAATCTCATCTACTTGGGAGTCTGAGGCACAAGAATCACTTGAATCCGGGAGGCAGAGGTTGCAGTAAGCCGAGATCGTCGGATCTCGGACGGATACCACTACACTCCAGTCTGGGTAACAGAGCAGGACTCTGTCTCAAAACACACACACACACACATACACGTATTCCCTAAACTACCCAGATCTATCACCTGGTTACCTCAGGCCATTACCATGACCTCTATCTTAATTTCTATATTCTCTATCTAAATTCTAATGTTTTATAAGAAGTTATCAAAGAGGAAAGGCTAAAATACATTGAGTGAAATCCACCAACCTCTCTGCCAGATGTGTTTATCATATAAGTAGTAGCTACAAGCTAGTTTTATAATTTATAACTGATTTTTGCTTACCTTTATGTTTGAAAGAGGATGGGTAAAATTTCTTATTACACTCAGAATGGATTAAGAGGTACTGAAAGGTAAGAATCAATAACATATTGTGACTGGTTTGATTGGAAAGTGGAGGAAAAGCAAAGAATTAAGTGACACTAAGCATTCATGCCTACAGGATCAGGAAGCTGAGGAGTAGATAAAAAGACAGAAGTGTGTTTATTCATTCTTCAAATCATGCATTAATTCATTCTTCCATGCAACACACATTTATTGAACAATTTCTGTGGAAAATACACTGCATCAGTCCCTGAAGAGGCTGGTTATGAGTTCTCTGTATGTTTACAATAAAATGAGGGAAAAAAGGTTTACACAATGTGTAACAGCTAAACGATAATGGAAGAGAACATATGATTAGGTTAAAAACAAAGAATTGACTAATGCAGACATGAAGTACTAGGAGAATACAAAAATAGGATCAACGTGGGTTGCAGTATTGGAACTGAGTTTTTCTAGAAGACATAGAATTTAAGTTGGTCCATGAGCTCATTCACAACCAACATTTGTTAAACATCTATTATGAGTGCTGTACTTGGCTAGGTATGCTGAAGGATGCAAAAATGAACAGCACGTGGACTCTAATTGGCAAGAACTTTACAAACTGGAATGGCAGGTAGACATTTACTTAATAACACAAGGCTTAAATGATAAAATATGAAAAGTAAAATATAAGTGAAGAGTCTATAGAGAATCAGTGAGGAAGAAATGAAAAATAACAGGGGCAAGGAGTGCGGACTATCAGAGCAGGTTGTCATGGAACTGGTGTTGATTGACTATGGGATGAAATGCCTGTGAGTCACCAACAAATGCTTGGGGGAAAGCGCTGGTCAATAAACCTTAGAAGAATCATTCACATTTATCAGTTACTCATTGACAACAAAGGGGTAAGGGTAGAGCAGAGAAAGGAAGAAAAGAATGAAAAATATAAATGACGGAGAGAATCAGTAGGGAAATAGTGGAAGGTAGCTTGGATGAGGAAATGCATATTGAGTTGCTCTTAGGAAATGAGAAAGCAAAGTCAGAGTTTGTGGGGAGAGATCAGGGAGAAATCCCTTCTGAAAGGGGAAAAACCCCAAGGGGCATGGACATCAGGCAGTCAGTCTGCAGCAGTCTCCAGGACTGCCAGGATAGACTTAACCCACCTGGCTGGCTTGACTGGCAATTTCTTCCACTCTTTGGGCAATGATCCAGGAGATGAACAAAGGATGAGTACTAAGATTTGAAAGAATTTACCGAAGTCTATTTGTACATTCTCCAACCTTGCTCTGCCCTCCGAAAGCGGAGCCCCTCCCCTTCCCAATGGGTGTAAGTTAAGGGAGTTAAGTTAGGGGAGTAACTTAACTTCCCAATAGGTGTAAGTTAGGGGAGATGGCATTCTCATTAAAATCTAGATATCCAGTGATTGGGTACCTGATTGTGCCTGATATCTACAAGTAAAGAAAAAAAAGATGACCCCTTAGGATATTTTAGCTGTGTTTGGCCTCTTTAATGAAAGAACCAACCATTTACAATTTATATCCTTGTATTTGTGCGCACTAAGACACAACTCCTGGGTGGTGTTTATTATTGAAGTATTGAACTCATGGGTACAGAATAAACTTTGACAAAATAATTCTCCCAAAGTTTCATTTTAGAAAGATTAATCAGGAAAATGATTTTAAAACTGGTTATTAAAATTTTTTATGAAAAAGAAAAAGCTAAGAATAATTCTCAACATCATATGCAGTTGAGTATCATTAAACTGTCTCAGTGGAAGCAAGCCAAGTAATGACCAGTATCTACATCTATTGTATGCTCTGACTTGCAGGATCTATCCATCTTAATTTATATCCCAAGCTATGTCAGCCACTATCAGAAGTCCAAGATTCCCAGGTCATTCATCATCATACAGATGCTCATTACCATAATGTTCTATAAATCTTGTAATCTGATGCAACTTCCCACTGGAATCCAGCAAAAACTGCAGCAGTCAGAATGATTCTTATATACAACCAAGTACCTGGTATCTAATAGACACTTCAAAGAGCATGGCGAAAACAGAAGTCTTTATCCACTTGCTTCCTACCCACCCACTAAAATCATTCTGCTATCAAGCCTTCTGATATGGTTTGGCTCTATGTCCCCATCCAAATCTCATCTTGAATTGTAATCCATACATGTCAGAAGAGGGGCCTGGTGGGAGATGATTGGATCATTGGGGCAAATATTTCCCTTGCTGTTACTGTGTTAGTGAGTTCTCATGAGATCTGATGATTTAAAAGTGTGGCGCTTCCCTGTTCACTCTCTCTCTCCTGCTCCACCACGGTAAGACATGCCTTGCTTCCCCTTCTGCCATGATTGTAAGTTTCCTGACGCTTCCCCAGTCACGTGGAACTGTGAGTCAATTAAACCTCTTTTCTATATAAGTTACCCAGTCTCAGGTAGTTCTTCATAGCAGTGTGAAAATGGACTAATACACCTTCACACCTAAATAAGTGCCATCCTCAGATATTCAGTTGATGAGCCAAAAATCTAGTCTTCATCATCTATTTCTTTCCGTCTCTTACATCTATTATAGGTTAACCAGTTCAATACTCATATTATATCCCGAAAGTGTCCACTTCTCACCATCTTCACTGCTCTAATAATAGTCCAAGATGCCTCTTCTCTCACCTACACCATTGCAATAGCCTTTTATCCCTACACTGCTGCCCTTGACCCCTTAGGTTCATCTTTCATCTAGCAGTTGAGTAATCTTTCAAAAGTGTCTGTTAGAATGTCTCACTGCCTTGTGGAAAATCCTCCACCTAGGATAAAATCCAAACTCTTTGCCATGCTTCCAAACTCATCCAGCCCCATTTATCATCCACGTTGGAATTCCTATGTCACCTTAAGGTCTTCAGCCAAACACACCAGCTAAGGCAGTCACTGTCTACTGCATTAACCTTATTTTATCTTCTTTATAGCACATATTGGTACCTAGCATATCTCATGTTTACTTTTTAAAATTATTTTTATTTTTTGAGAAAGAGTCTCACTCTGTCACCCAGGCTGGAGTACAGTGGCATGATCTCAGCTCACTGAAACCTCTGCCTCCTGGGTTCAGGTTAAGAACCCTTGTTGGAAAATTAGTGTGGTCATTTGGAGGACATATGGCACTCTGCCATTGAGTTACGGGAGTTCTTATATTACTTCTTTCTCATCTCTGCATGTGGGTGTTCCTTTAACTGCAGTGTAGATTGAGTATAGTCAATAGACTTCTTTTCTGGACGTTTTCACAGGGCTGAAGCTGTATGCAGGTTTTTAGTTGTGGCTAACTTCTTGTCTTTGGTTTTACAAGGGAGTATGTTACCTAGATATTTTTGATGTTGAGGCTTTGGGGTGTGATCCAGGAGGTGGCTTTTAGGCATAGTGGTCAGTTGGTAGGCTCTGGCTCAGTTGTGTGGCTCCCCTATATTTCCTCACAGTTGCAGCCATGCTGCTCTGTGCTCTCAATGCTATGAAAGCATGGGCCCCTCTTCCACTTGAGCGCTGGCTGTAAATTGTGGTTTGGCACTCCTGGGCTGTCCACCAGAGCTCTGGGGTGAACTCAGGATTTATGTTTCCTCCCCAACTTAGAGTCAGCAGAGGAAGGAACCTTAGCAGTGGTTGTAGCTGATGGTCTTTTATTTGTGTCCTAGGGGCTCCACCCCGGAGAAATGCAGGTCAGCAATTGCTCAGTGCAATCAGCCTAGGATGGGTCTGTGCTGTGGGCCCCGGCCAGGAGTTCCCTTTCCTGCACTCCATCTTTCTTGTAGGTGGAGCCTCCAGGGGCAACCAAAAGCCTCTCTGCCACTCCCTCTGCCTTTGAGATAGTCTGAAGGTGGCCGGGGTAATACCACTGCAGAAGCAGTGGCACAGAGGCTTTTAGTTGCCCCTGGGGGCTCCATCTCTGTGAAACAGAGCTGCTCTTACTGGGAGTGTTCAGCCAGTGGGAAGGGGCGGATGCAGTGCTGGCATGAGCTTGGGGCTCTGCTTGTTTGGCAGCAGGGGGTGAAGGGTTCACTGGGAGGAGAGACTGGTTTCCTCTCCATATGACTGTGGCATGCTGTAGGTTCAGATGTAGCCCTCAGGCTCTTTGTTTCTTCTTCAGACTGAGGGAAGCAGGGATAGAACCAGTGACAAAGGGGCTGTAACATGTCTCTACAAGCCTCTCCTCAGGCCATTACTAGTGGGCATGTTCAGCTATGGGTGGAGTGGCTATTCTGCAGTCATGAGCCAGGGGCCCTGCCTGGTGAAGAGTCTGGGGTGGGCATTCCCCTGGAAGTAGGGCTGGGCTCCTGTCTATAGGGTGGCTGTGGTGTGCTGGAAGTGCCAGCATAATGACTAAGCCCCTTGTTCCTTCCCAAGCACGAGGGCTGTTGGAACTGTACCACTGCAGCCGCAGTGGAGGAAGGTTTGTGGGTTGACTCTGGGATTTCCTCCTAGGAGAAGTGCTGAGCTGGCTCTGATTGAAGTGATCAGGCAGAGGCAGGGTGGTTGTGCTGGAGGCTGGATAGCCCTGCCCAGTGAGAAGTGAGGATCGGAACCTGTATGGGGAACAACCTGACCACTTTTCCGTGGAGTTGGTGTTCTGTGCTGGGGGTCTGGACCAGCTCCTGGTCCTCGCAGACTCTCCAGAGCCTGGAGACACCAAGGGCAAAGGCTGCAAGACGGCCAAGATGGCAACCTGCCCCTACCATGGGGAGCCCTGCCTCAGGGACTTACAGAGGTGCTATTGACTCTATAGCTGCAGTAAAGGGTAGTTGGAGACCCAAGCCAAGAGGACCTGCCCAGTGAGGAGATACGAGATTGGGGACCCACATGACAGTCTGGCCACTTTTCCACAGGGCTGCTGCAGTATGCTGGTGGTCCATCCAGTCCCCAGTTGCCTTGAATTTTCCAGTATCTAAAGATATCAACAGTGAAGGCTGAAAAACAGCAAAAATGGTGGTCTGCTTTTCCCTCTGGGAGCTCCATCCCAGGGAGGTCGGACCTGTTGCCGACCTGAACACACCTGCAGGAATTGTTTGGAGACCCCAGTCAGGAGATCCCACCCAGTGAGGAGGTATAGGATCAGGGACCCATGTAAAAAAGCAGTCTGGCTGCTTTTTCTCAGGATAGCTGTGCTTTTCTGGGGATCCACTACAGCCCCTGGTCACCTTGGACTCTCTAATACCTGAAGGCAACAATGGCTAAGGCTCCTAATGAGCGAAGATGGTGGCCTGCCCCTCCTTCTGGAAGCTGCATCTCAGGGAGGGGTTGAAACTGCTGTCACCCAGAAAGCACCAGTGGGGGTGACAGGAGGTCCTGGTCAGGAGATTCTACCCAGTGAAGAGAAAAGGGATTTGGGATCCACATGAAAAGCAGTGGGCTGCTGCTTTGTAGAGCTGCTATGCTGGTCTGGGGGTCCGCTCCAGCCTCGTCACTTCAGACTCCCTAGAGTCCAAAGGCAACACCTGCTAAGGCTGTAAAACAACAAAGTTGTGGCCCCCTCCCGTCGCCGGGAGCTCCATCTCAGGAAGGTGTAACTGTTGTTGTTGGTGACTGGCTGGATTCCCGAGCCAGCGGGTCTTACCCTGTGAGGTGCCATGGAAGCAGGGCCTGCAGTCCGTCGCTTCTCACTTCCCTGGATTCAGCCCCTTTCCTATGGGTATGTACAAGGGTCTAACCTCTCACTTTGCCAGAGGTGCAGCTACTTTTTGCCAGGAAGCTGAATATCTAAGGCTCCCAGGGCTCCACGTGTGTCTGAATGGCTACTTTGCAGAGACATTATGTAGCTCTGCATGTCAAACTGAAGGTTCTGTAGAGTGGGTCCATGAAGGGATCTCCTGACCTGAGGGTTGCAAAGATCTGTGGTAGAACAGTGGGTCTCTGCAGTCACTCCCTCATTCAGTCAACACTTCCCTAGGCAAGGGAGGCGCCCCTGGTTCCATGTCACTCCCGGGTGGGCAGTTGCTTTTCTCCATTCTCCATGAGTCAAATTGTTTCCTTGATGAATCCCAATGTGCGTACCTGGATGCTGCTGTTAAAGGTGCTGTATTTACTCACCCCTTCTATTTCTCTTAGATTGGCACAACCTAGCTGCCTCTAATCAGCCATCTTGGCTAACCCCCTCACCACCACTTTTTTCCTTACTAATAATTCTCTACTACTACAAAATATGATAACAGTCTATCACACATGACACTTTTGACACATTTATAAAGTGTCTGTTTTACACTGAAAAAAATTCTGCTTTCTATAATGGTGAAAAATATCTATGTTTTCCCCAAGCACTGCATTACATAAAATAAAAATTGGTTTCATTTCCCATTTGTACTGAGTGATCTTCAAAATATCTTACCAGTTCACTGTGTTTCATCTTCTCTGTGAATACTTCGTCAAATACTCTTCTGCTCTGAAGTAGTTTATCCAATCACCCACCACTCCTGGATAGATTGGAAATGTATCAGACAAGAACCAATTTATATGTATTGTATTCACAAAAGAAATCTGCCAGTTTTAAAATAAAATGTGAACATTTTGTATCTCTTGGTGCCAAGATGATAGGGGATTATTCTTTATTGACTTATCTGTTGTTTCTAATTTTTTCTGTAATGGTTGTATATTATGCACTTTAAAAAGTTATTTCTGGAAAATAAAGGCAGATTAAAAATACACGAATGTCATAGGTTTTACTCTAGCAGGCAAAGTTTATCACCTAAACTTAATGAAATCATAAAGTGGGCAATATGGACATAATGATGTTTCGTTTATTTCCCGACTTGCACATCTCCACAGCAGAAGCTGTGCTGATGACTGGAGGGTGGCGATAATTAGTCTAGTTTTAAAGACATTTATTTTACAAAGTTGATATTAAAAACATAGGTGCCAAGTTATATAAACACAAACAAAATTTAGTTGTGTGATATCCTCACCTTCAATATAAGGTGTTGGGTGATTGAAATAAGACAAACACTTCACATAGTCCATCAGCCTCTCTTGATCATACAAATCACCTCTCTCAGCCTTGGCCACAGGGTCAACCACACAGGACTGCCTTTTTTTTTTTTTTTTTTGCCTCCATTATGCACACAATGCTAAACCCCAACCCTGGATCTTGCCCACAATGGTCTTTTGCCACTTCTGGCCTCAAACTTCATCTCTGGGGTCTACCTGTACTGGAGCCAGTGATACATTTTATCCATTCATTACATTACAGACCATCTTCTATTGTTCTCTATCATCTTTTCTTTCCAAATAGCTCATACACTCATTCATGTTAGGAACTGTGATGTGCTGTTAGTGTGTAATCCTGCAGAACCTCTCATCCAGAGCTGACCAGCAGCCAGCAGGTCCTCAGTAAATACCTGTGTTTTGACTGAATGTCAGACAATTTCCCACAGCAAAAAAATATAGTAAAATCTAGAAAGTTTTGATGTTGTTGATTCCTGGTTCAAAAGACTGAGTTTAAGAAGAAGCAGAAAGAAATGACAAAAAGTAGTACCAGAGAGATCTCAGAGTAAGGAAATGACATTGCTCCTAAAATGCACGAATTGGGAGACAAGGTCAACTTCATGAGGCTGAAAAGTGCCTGGCCCATAGAAGATTAATATTAATGTCAAAGGCATACCTCAGAGATATTGCAGGTTCAGTCCCAGACCACCCCAATCAAGTGAATATTACAATAGAGTGAGTCACATGGGTTGTTTTGTTTCCCAGTGCATAAAAAGTTATATTTACACTATACTATAGTCTATTAAGTGTGTAATAATAGCATTATGTATAATAATAAACAATGAACATACCTTAATTAAAAATATTTTATTGCTAAAAATTGCTAACAAACATCTGGACCTTCAGCAAGTTGTAATCTTTTCTCTGATAGAGGGTCTTGACTCCATGTTGATGGCTGTTAACTGAACAGAGTGGTAATTGCTGAAGGTTGAAATAGCAGTGGCATTTTCTTAAAATAAAACAGTGAGTTTACACATCAATTGACTCATCCTTTCAGTAAAGATTTCTCTGAGGCATGCAATGCTATCCAATAACATTTTATCCACAGTAGAACTTTCAAAACTGGAGTCAATTCTCGTAAGCCCTGCTAGTGATTTATCAGCTAAGTATATGTCATATTCTAAATTCTTGGTTGTCATTTAAACAATGTTCACAACATCTCCACCAGGAGAAACCACTTTTTTTTACTCATCCATAAGAAGAAACTCCTCATCTGTATTAGTCCATTTTCATACTGCTATAAAGAACGTCCCAAGACTGGGAAATTTCTAAGGGAAAGAGGTTTAGTTGACTCACAGGTCAGCATGACAGGAGAGGCCTTGGGAAACCCACAACCATGACAGAAGGTGAAAGGGAAGCAAAGCACCTTCTTCACAAGGCAGCAGAAAGGAGAAGAGTGGCAGAGCGAAGGGAAGAGCCCTCTTATAAAACCATCAGATCTCATGAGAACTCACTCACTATCACAAGAACAGTACGGGGAAAACTACCCCCATGATTCAATTACCTCCCACTGGGTCCCTGCCATGACTTGTGGGGAGTATTACAATTCAAGGTAAGATTTGGGTGGGGGCAGACAGCCAAACCACATCATCATCTATTCAACTTTGACCATGACATTGCAGCAATTCAGTCACATCTTCAGGGTTCACTTTTATTTCTAGTTCTCCTGCTGTTTCCACCACAACTTCAGTTTCTTTCTCCAACAAAGACTTGAACCCATCCATGAGTATTGAAATCGACTTCTTCCAAACTGCTGTTAATGTTGACATTTTGACCTCTTTCCATGAATCCCAAATGTTCTTAATGGCAATAGAATGATGAATCCTTTCCAGAAGATTTTCAATTTGCTTTGCCCAGTTACATTAGAGAAATCACTATCTATGACAGCAGCCGCCTTATGAAATGTATTCCTTAAGTAATAAGACCTTGAAAGTTGAAATTAGTCTTTGATCCATGACTGTGGAATGGATGTTATGTTAGTAGCATAAACAGGCATGAAAACAGCATTCATCAGCTTTTATATCACCATCAGAGCTCTTGAGTGACCAGATGAATTGTCAATGAGCAGTAACATTTTAAAGGAATCTTTTTCTGAGCAGTAGGTCTCAACAGTGGGTTTCAAATATTTAATAAATCATGCTACAAACAGACGTGCTCCCATCCAGGCTTTGTTGTTCCATTTATAGAGCACAGACAGAGTTGATTTACCCTAATACTTAAGGGCCCTAGAATTTTCAGAATAGTAAGTGAGCATTGACTTCAACATTAAGTCACCAGCAGCATTAACCCCTAACAAGAGAGGCAGCCTTTCCCTTGAAGCTTTGAAACACTGACTTCTCCACTATAGCTATGAAAATCTTAGACGGTACCTTCTTCCAACAGGAGGCTATTTCGTCTATGTTGAAAATCTTGTTTAGTGTAACTACCTTCATCAATGATCTTAATTAAGTCTTCTGGATAACTTGCTGCAGCTTCTTCATTAGCACTTGCTGTTTCTTTTTGCATCTTTATGTTATAAAGACATCTTTGTGCGATTGAGTGAAAATGGCAGATAGGAATTAAGACTAGTTTGCAGCTTCCTCTCTGACAGACAGAGCAGCATATGGAGACTCACATCGTGAACTTTGGCTCCCAGGACTACTGCAGGAACATACCAGGAAAGTCAAGAGAATCCACGGACCCTTTGAAGGAACTGGGTCACTGCCTCAGAATCCCTGAGATGCCAAAAAATTGTGAATCTGCTTGCTTTCTCAATAGGGAGGCTCTCAGGGATGGTTTAACATACATAAGTGAATAAATGTGATACATTACATAAACAGAATTAAAAACAAAAATCAGGCCAGGCGTGGTGGCTCACGCCTGTAATCCTAGCACTTTGGGAGGCTGAGGCAGGTGGATCACAAGGTAAAGAGATTGAGACCATCCTGGCCAACATGGTGAAATCACATCTCTACTAAAAATACAAAAATTAGCTAGGTGTGGTGGTGCGTGCCTGTAGTCTCAGCTACTTGGGAGACTGAGGCAGAAGAATCACTTGAACCCAGGAGGCGGAGGTTGCAGTGAACCAAGACTGCGCCACTGCACTCCAGCCTGGGGACAGAGTCAGACTCCATCTCAAAAAAAAAAAAAATCTCATGACTATCTGAATGGACACAGATAAAGCACTTGACTAAATCCAGCATCCCTTTGTGATTAAGACCCTCAGCAAAATCGGCAGAGAAAGGACATACCTTAAGGTAATGAAAGTTATCTATGACAAAATCACAGCCAACGTTATACTGAATGGGGAAAAGTTGAAAGCATTCCCTGTGAGAACTGGAACAAGACAAGGATGTCTGCTTTCATCACTTCTATTCAGCATGGTACTGGATGTCATGGCCAGAGCAATCAGACAAGAGAAAGGAATAAAGGGCATCCAAATTAGTAACAAGAAAGTCAAACTGCCGCTGTTTGCTGATACAATTGTATGCCTAGAAAACCCCAAAGACTCATCCAAAAGCTCCTAGAACTGGTAAATGAATTCAGCAAAGTTTCAAGATACAAAATTAATGTACAGTAATTAGTAGCTCTGCTATTCACCAACAGCGACCAAGCTGAGAGTCAAATCAACAATTCAGCCCCTTTCACAATAACTGCAAAAATAAAAATAAAATACTTAGGAATGTACTTAACAAGGATGTGAAAGCCTTTACAAGGAAAACTACAAAACACTGCTGAAAGAAATCGTAGATGTCACAAACAAATGGAAACACATCCCATGCTCATAGAAGGGTAGAATCACCATTGTGAAAATGACTGTACTGCCAAAAGCAATCTACAAATTCAATACAATTCCCGTCGAAATACTACCATCATTCTTCACAGAACTAGAAAAAAAATCCTAAAATTCAGATGGAATCAAAAAAGAGCCTACATAGGCAAAGCAAGACTAAGCAAAAAGAACAAAGTTGGAGGCATTGCATTACCTGATTTCAAAGTATACTATAAGGTCATAGTCACCAAAACAGCATGGTATCGGTATAAAAATAGGCACATAGACCGATAGAACAGAATAGAGAACCCAGAAATAAAGCCAAATATTTACAACAAACTGATCTTTGACAAGGCAAACAAAAACACAATGTGAGGAAAGGACACTGCATTCAACAAATAGTGCTGGGGTAATTGGCAAACCACATGTAGCAGAATGAAACTGGATCCTCATCTCTCACCTTATACAAAAATCAACTCAAGAAGGATCAAAGACTTAAATCTAAGACCTGAAGTTGTAAATATTCTAGAATATAACATTGAAAAAACCCTTCTTGACATTGGCTTAGGCAAAGACTTCATGACCAAAAACCCAACAGCAAATACAACAACAAAAACAATGATAAACAGGTGGGACTTAATTAAAAGTTTCTGCACAGCAAAAGAAACTAAGCAGAGTAAACAGACAACCCACAGAGTGGGAGAAAATCTTCACAATTTATACACCTGACAAAGACTAATATCCACAATCTATAAAGAACTCAAACAAATCAGCAAGAAAAAAAAAATCCCATAAAAAAATGAGCTAAGGACATGAATAGACAATTCTCAAAAGAACATCTATAAATGGCCAACAAACATATGGAAAAATGTTCAACATCACTAATCATCAGGGAAATGCAAATCAAAACCACAATGCGACACCACCTCATTCCTGCAAGAATTAAAAAATAATAGATTTTGGCATGGATGTGGTGAAAAGGGAAAACTTTTTTACACTATTCATGGGAATGTAAACTAGTACAACCACTATGGAAAACAGTGTGTAGATTCCTTAAAGAACTAAAAATAGATCTACAGTTTGATCCAGCAATCCCACTACTAGGTATCTACCCAGAGGAAAATAAGTCATTATACAAAAAAAAGATAATTGCATATGCATGTTTATAGAAGCACAATTTGCAATTGCAAAAATATGAAAGGAGCCCAAATGCCCATCAATCAATGAGTGAAAAAAGAAAATATGGGTGTGTATGTGGATGTGTATACCACGAAATACTACTCAGCCACAAAAAAGAATGAACTAATTACATTTGTAGCAATCTAGATAAAATTGGAGACTAATATTCTAAGTGAGGTAACTCAGGAATAGAAAACCAAACATCATATGTTCTTACTTATGTGGGAGCTAAGCTATGGGGATGCAAAGGTATAGGAGTGATACACTGGACTTTGGGGACTCAGGGGAAAGGGTACAGGGTAGTGAGGGATAAAAGACTACACACTGTGTACAGTGTGCACTGCTCAGGTGATGAATACACCAAAATTTCAGAAATCACCACTATAGAATGTATTCATGTAACCAAACCACCTGTTCCCCAAAAACCTATTGAAATAGGAATATAAAGACATCTTTTGTTATAACATAAAAAACAGCTTTATAACATAAAGAAAGCAGCAAGCAGCACTTGCTGCTATTCTATGTGGCTTTATGTTCTAAAGATGGCTTTTTTTAACAAAACCTCTGCTTGCCTTAAACCAACCTCTGCTTGCTTTAAACTTTTCTTCTATCATTTCGATGCCTCTGTCAGCCTTCACAGAATTGAAGAGAGTTAGGGCCTTGTTCTGGATTAGACTTTGACTTAAGGAAATATTGTGGCTAGTTTGATCCTCTCTCCAGACCACTCAAACTTTCTACATCTCAGCAAGAAATCTGTTTCACTTTCTTATTATTTGTGTAAATAAATACTAAAGTAGCACGTTGAGTTGCCTTCAATAACTTTTCCTTTGCATTCACAAGTTGGCTAACTGTTTGGTGCTACAGGCCCAGCTTTCAGCCTAAAGGCTTTCAACACGCCTTCCTCACTAAGTTGAATCATTTTAGCTTTTGATTTAAAGTGAGTGATGTGTGACTCTTTCTTTCACTTGAGCACTTAGAAGTCATTGTAGGTTTATTGATTGTCCTAATTTCAATATTGTTGTGTCTCAGTGAATAGGCAGGCTGGAAGAGATGGAGACAGATGTGGGAACAGCTGTTTGGTGGAACAGTCAGAACACTTACAGCACTTATCAATTAGGTTCACCATCTTATATTGGCACATTTCATGGCACCCACACCAATTACAATAGTAACATCAAAGATCACTGATCATACGTCACCCTAACATATATAATAATAAAAGTGTTTGAAACATTGGGAGAATTACCAAAATGTGACACAGAGACACAAAGTGAGTGCATACTTTTGAAAAAATAGCATCCATAGGCTTACTTAGCACAGGGTTGCCACAAACCTGCAATTTGTAAAAAAATAAAATAAAAACAAATACTAGTATCTGCAAACTGAAATAATGCAAAGTGCAATTTATGAGATGTCCCTGTGATTGTCAATATTCTTTTGTCTTTTCTGGTTCTACCGTCTGGCTTCTATATTATTCACCTGAACTCTTACTTCATTTGACCTGACTTTCGTTTCTTTGCCCTGTTTTTAATTTGTTCTTTTGTCATACCATTTTTTTCCTTTTTTAAAAGAAAAGCTACTTAAAAAATATCGTAGTTGTATACATAGGTTATGGAAAATTATATAAGCAAAAGATGAAATAGAGTAAATACACTCAGCTAACATGGCCAACAGATCTGCTAACATGCATTCTTCCAGATGTTTTTCTTTGCAGACACACTCACATATATAAACTACATTTAAAAATCACACAACTTCAACCTGCTTTTTTACTTACTAAACTTTGATTATCTTCAGTGTTAACATTAATATGTGTATATATATACAGACAAATACACACACATACACACACATATATACCTACAATAAAAAATTATGGTTCAGTAGAGCAAGATGAGTAAACAGTAGGTCAAAAAAGAAATCAAAAGATTAGAAAATATCTTGAGACAAATGAAAATGAAAACACAACATATCAAAAATTATAGGACGTTGCCAGGCACAGTGACTCGTGCCTGTAATCCCAGTACTTTGGGAGGCCGAGGAGGGTGGATCACTTGAGGTCAGGAGTTCAAGACCAGCCTGGCCAACACTGTGAAACCCCATCTCTACTAAAAATACAAAAAATTAGCTGGGCATGGTGGCAGGCACCAGTAATACCAGTTAGTCAAGAGGCTGAGGCAGGTGAATCACTTGAACCTGGGAGGCGGAGGTTGCAGTGAGCCGAGATCATGGCACTGCACTCCAGCCTGGACAACAGAGCGAGACTCCATCTCAAAAAAAAAAAAAAAATTATAGAATGTATTAGATTGGTGCAAAAGCAGTACAAAGAGGGCAGTTTATAGGGTTAAACACTTATATTTAAAAAGAAGATCTCAAAAAAACAACTTAACTTTATACCTCAAGGAACTATAAAAAGAGTAAACTAAGCCCAAAGTTAGCTGAAGGAAGAAAATAATAATGCTTAGAGCAGAAAGAAATAAATGAAATAGAGAATAGAAAAACAATAGGAAAATAGTCAACAAAACCTAAAGTTGTTTTTTGAAAAGTAGACAACATTGACAAACCTTTGGTTAGACTAAGAGTAAAGAGAAGACAAATAAGACTATTTGAATTCAAAGCTTGACAACCTCCTACTAGCTCTGTGACTCTGGACAAATTATTCAGGTGCTTGACATCTCAGCAAAGTGTGGATAGCATGAATGTCATCCTCAAGCCTGCTGCGAAGCACTCAATAAACGCTAGTTATACCATTTTCTGTATTTTTCATGACTTCATACTGAGTCCCTATATGGTTGTGTCTTAACAGTTTTTGATTAATGATCATTTAAGTGCATTCTAGGTTTTCACTGTTATAAGCAATATTGCAAGGTGTATCCAGTCCATATGTCCCTTCATCCACCTGTAATTCTTCCCCTGACTTTTAATATGTATGGGCCCTTGGACTTGCGACACTTGTGTTCTTACCTCTCACCTTATCTCCATGATGACTATAATCTCTTTCTTTTAAAAAAAGTGTCTAATTATTTACTTTTTATTTTTATAGAGATTGGGTCTCACTCTATTGCCCAGGCTGGTCTTGAATTCCTGACCTCAAGCGATCCTTCCATCTTAGCCTCCCAAAGTGCTAGAATTACAGTCATGAGCCACTGCTTCCAACTGACTTTATTGAGTATCAGCTCTATTTCTGACATCAGAGTAAACAGAACTGCTGGCAGGGCACAGCGGCTTATGCCTGTAATCCCAGCACTTTGGGAGGCCAAGGCAGGAGGATCACTGGATGCCAGAAGTTCAAGTCCAGCCTGGGCAACATAGTGAGATCGCTCCCCCCATAAAAATAAATAAATAAATAAATAAATAAATAAATAAATAAATAAATAAATAAAAAAGAACCACAAGCATAAATTCTTTGTAAAGCATGGAATAAGTCTGTGAGCCAAGGAGTCTGAATCAATGACTTCAGTACTTTATTTGAAATAATTATTCTCACATGATAGGTCCGTAACTCCCACCCCATCCAATCAATCAATGAAAGGAGTGAAGCAAATGGGCTCTATTGGTTCACCCCTGTCTTTAATTCTGCAACAGGTGCTCAGGTGATAACTGTCAGTGAGGATGTTTCCACTTGTAAGCTTCTGTGATTAGATCCAGCACAAGAAAAACACTTATTAGATAGAATTTCAATGCATTAGAACTAATGTCACTAGCTACAATCATGTCGATATGATTTCACCTGAGGATATTTACCAGGGTGACTTGTGTGGCAGGTCAGAGATTAACTCTCTCCCCATTAGAGTAAAATTACCCAAGTTTGTAGGACACTATGTGTGAATCCTGATTATTTTGCTCATCCGAATCTCAAAGAGCAGTGACAATGTGTGAACAGTGACACCAAACACCACTGAGCATCAGAACTTCCTCATTTCTCACTGTCCTCTTTACCAGGGTCCCTCCCAATCTCTTTCTCTCCCCTTTGCTTATTTTGACTTCCTTCATGTATCCTTTTCTAAAGTCTTTGTCTTCCCTTCATCCTCTCTCCCCAACCACTCTTAATCTTTGCCTTGACCCTGCCTCTCTCTCACTCGAGCTCCCACGTCGTCTTGTCCCCATTCTCCACTCTCAAACTTCTTGGAAGAGTGCCATTGAAAAATTATAACTGAGACAGTGAAAGAGATCTAACCTAACCAGCTCCATCTTGCTTCTAACTTCCAAGCTGTCTTCGTTCATTCCTAGGCGTAGGCTGAACTAATTTGGGGAAGAACTTAGTTTATGGTTTAAAACAAAGACAGTAACAGCCTTTTCCCAAAACAAAGCTCCTTCTTGGTTGGAGACTAGACTGCCTTTGTAGGACTAACAAATTACCCATAATTGGAAATTATGGTTTATGAGTCATGGAGCTGGAGTTTACAACATTCTGGCCCTTCCTAAACTGCTCCTAAGGTCAGTGCTTGAGATATTATGCAGATCCTGCACTGACGGGTCAGCTGGCACCACCCAGATCGATAACTGGCTCATCTGATCTTGTGGCCACCACTCAGGAACTGACTCAGTGCAAGAGGACAGCTTCAATTCCCTATGATTTCATCTCTGACCCAATTTTCATGACTTCATACTGAGTCCCTTTATGGTTGTGTCTTAAGTTTTTGATTAATGGTCATTTAAGTGCATTCTAGGTTTTCATTATTAAGAGCAATATTGCAAGATGCATCCATTCAGCCCTCTCGACTCACTGGCCTTCCCCCAACCCACCAAATTATCTTTAAAACTCTGATCCCCAAATTCTTGGGGAGACTGATTTGAGTAATAATAAAACTCCAGTCTCGCGTAAAAACAAACAAAGAAACAACTACTTGGAAGAGTGGTCCTTATTGCTGCTCCCCTTCTTCACATCTCATCTCTTCAAACCCCTCAACATGGCTTCCATCTCTACTGCTGTAGATGCTGTGCTCTCAGAATTCAGGAATGATAAACCAATAGCCACATGTGATCCTGGTTTTCCTCCTAATTCTGTCTGATCTTTTTTTCTTGGTTTTTCTTGGACCGTTTCATTCCCATTGACGTTAGGGTCTCCAGGGCTCCAGGGCTCCATCTTCTATCACTTTCTTCACTAGCTCTTTCCACTTGCCTTGACAATTTTACCTAATTCCATGACCAGCTGATGGCTCCTAAACTCACTTTTCAGCTGAGCTCCACCCAACAGTGATTCCACTGTCACCGTTCTAATTATGACCCTTGATGTTTCCCACCCAAAACTATTACAACACCTTAATTAGACGTTCTGCTTCAGCTTTCGCCCTCTTCTAATCAGTTTTCTACCCTGACTCTATTCTTTTTTAGCACATAGGTCTGATGATGTCAGGTCCCTTCTTTCAGCAACAAACCAAGGGGGGAAAAGAGCTCCTCATGCTGTCCACCAAAGCTCTCAGGCATCAGTCTTTATCTACCTCATTCTGTTTCACACATCATATAACACTCCAGCCCACGAGACTACCTGCTATTTCTAGAAAATGACATCCAATCTTATGGTAGTTTTGAGCTTTTCTTCTTGCTATTAGCTCTTGCTGGAATGTATTTCTTCCCCATCATTTTCCTAGTAAAATCCTGCTCATTCTTTCAGTTTGAGATCCAGTATGATCTCCTCACCCTACTTTGCTGGGGTAAAATGATCTCTCTTTTACCCATGTTCCCATCCACATTTGCTCATACCACCTTTTATTACTTGTATTATCATCTTGTATTACTATCTAAATTATGATCCTATGAAGGAATGGTCTGTGCTTTGTTCAATTTTTGAATGGTAGTTCCTAGAAGTAATCATGCACTAATAAATATTGGTTGAATTGAATTCTCAAGTCCCTCTAGCCCTTTTGCAACCATAAGGAAATAAAAAATGAGCCACCAAAAGGGAAAATAATAATTTGCAAAATTAAAACAATATCTGTTCTACATGAGTTGGCAAATATGTGCTTTGGAGTGAATTCAATCCAGTTGGGGCAAAGAAGGGAAACAAATGTGTGTTTTCTGGTAAGAAATCCAATTTGCCTTTGTGATTATATTAAAACATTTGCCCCCACATCTAGATAAAAATTCACAGACTTTAAAACAATTCTACATTCAGATGTATCCAACTTACTTTTTTTTTTGTCTTGAGACGGAGTCCTGCTCTGTCACCCAGGCTGGAATGCAGCAGCACAATCTCGGCTCACTGCAACCTCCGCCTCCCTGGTTCAAGCCATTCTCCTGCCTCAGCCTCCCAAGTAGCTGGGATTACAAGCTGGGATTACACCTGCCACCGTGCCTGGCTAATTTTTTTTTTTTTTTTTTTTTTTGTATTTTTAGTAGAGACAGGATTTTGCCATGTAGGCCAGGCCAGTCTTGAACTCCTGACCTCAGGTGATCTGCCCACCTTAGCCTCCCAAAGTGCTGAGATTACAGGTGTGGTGCACTGAGCTCAGCTGACCCCACTTACTTTTAAGTTGAGCGTCAGGAATTAATGGGAAAAGATTTATTTCCTTCTCTCTGTGTTTTCACGCAGAGGAACTTCCTTAGATAGAAATCCCAGCTTTACTCTTAACCTCTTATTTCTGCAGGGTAATTTTGCAGGTTGGTGAGTTGAGAGAAATGCACCATTCATACGCCTCAGCTCCCTTCTGTCTCCTGAAGAACAAGTGTCTTATAGGGCTCCCTACCACAGTCTGGTGGCTGGCCCCAGTGGGAGAAAGGCCTGCATTCAATTGACTGTAACTAAGTGGGTATGTTTGTAAAATTCAGGGTAAATGATAAGCAAACACACTAGGCTGCAGACTGGAGGCATAGAATTCAATAGCTTTATCATTTCCATCTTTTTGACTCCTGTGCCTCCCTCTCAATTGGTTTCTAACTGGGCATGGAAATCTCAAATCTGGAAAGAATGCAACTCAAGAATTTCATTTAATAAACATTCACTGAAGGGTGACAATGTGGAATCCATTGCCCAAGATATGGGGTGTATGAAGGTGAAATGAGAAATTTAAAAGGGCAAAACTCTGGAACTGAAATGGGAGTTCCCTGATCCCCTTTGCAGTACATGAAGCAGGGGTGTGGCTTGTCTGTTCAGTCGCCTCTGCTGCTCAAACCTCCAATAGGAGAGAGAACACATAGTTAGGCAGGTGCAGGAGCCAAGGCAAGTGCTGTGGGCTCCCGCTCCCCGGTAGTGTCCAAGGGTGGGTGCCTGCAGCCCCAGTGTTACAATGCTCTTTGAGCTCTGCCATCCTCAGATGGTTTAAGTTTTAACCAGCCCATGGACCCTCTGTCTTTTCACAAGGGTGGGGGGCTAGTGTGACAGTTTTCTGTATCCCGAGCTCTTGCCCAGCATCCCAGAAGAATCGGGTGACACATGGGCTTGAAGGATGAACGTGAGGTTTTATTGAGTGGTGGAGGTTGCTTAGTGGGATGGATGGCGAGTTGGCAGGGGGATGGAGTGGGAAAATGATCTTCACCTGGAGTTTGGCCATCCAGCTGCCGAATTCCCCTCCAACTGTCCCCAGCTGAATTCCTCTTTGCCTTCAGACATTCCTTCTCTTCTCCCTTTCTCTGCCATGCCGTTCTGCTATTCATCTGCTTGCCTGTTTGTCTCCTCGTCTCCTCATCTGCTTCTGGAGCCTTGGGGTTTATATGGGTACAGGATAGGGGGGCATGGTAGGCCAAAAGGCAACTTTTTGGGCACGAAAACAAAAATGCCTGTTCCCACTTAGGGCTGCAGATCTTCAAGCTTGAGGATGGGGTGTTTGCCAGGCAACCACCCTCTTCTACCCAATATCACCCTGTCTCCTGTCCGTATCAGAACTGCTTCCAAATATAGGCTGCAGACAAAGCACCACATGGCTTTCTGGCTTACCTTTCCTAAATACCAGGTTCCTGTTAGATGTGAGGCACAGATGGTATGATTTGGATCACAATTTTCTTTGGCTGCATTATTTCTCATTTCACTGAATGATATTTTCTAAGCAATCTTATTAATTTCACTATCATTTCACGTTTATACTAAGGAAAGTAGTTATTTTCTTTATGCTTTCAGAAAGATCCTGAGCAATAATTGAATTAAAACAATAAGTGCAACTCTTGTCAAAATACCAAATTAATTCCCAGAAAACTAAGTTCATTGACCAATTTTGTGTTTTAACTTCATTTGATTTAAATTTGGGTTGTTGGAACACTGGGAAGGACTTACATTTTTTTCATTTCTTCATAAAATATAATTTTTATCACTCTTGTACTCTTCCCAGCTTAAAATATGATCAAACCAGGATCCATATACAACTGGAAGAAAGGTGAACTGTTCATATTAAACATTATGGGTTTGCATCCCTGAGTTCTTCCCACTTCAGCAAAAAGTGAGAGGGTTTTCCTTAGAAGAGCTCAATTTCACTATTGTTTCAACTAAATACAATGTTGTGATATGAAACTGGATGGCCATATCTTTTATTAAGCCTATTAGTGTTTTTTTTTTCTATTTCTAGTTAATATGATCTTATTGTAAGCAAAAGGGGCAACAGAAATACAGAGCTACACATTTTTCCTAATAACTGTGTTCTGATTAATGCTTTGGTTTTTGAGAGAAATAGACAAACATTGAGAATTTATCATTTTCTTTCTGAAAGTGACATGCTTTTCATAATTATAGGCTCACCACAAAAAGTTTACAGACTTCAAATAAAAGATTCCATTCACTTATCTTAGTTCAAGGCTGAAAAACACAGTCCTAGGGATTTATCTGTAGCTGATTTTATCTCTTTCTTGTTGGTAAAGGACAGCCTTAAAAAACCTTTAGGGTTTAAAAGTAAAATATTATCGTGCAAAATAATCTCTTCAGCAGTGATGATTAAAAACAAAATGTGAGCAACTTCTTGTCCTCACAAGAAGTCAAATAGTATGAAAATCTGAAGCATAAAACATAGTAATTGAAAGTGCTATAATCCATCATTCCATGCACTCATCATCCAAAGTTTAAATTCTAGCTAATGCCCCAGCATAAAAGAGCTACTCTGCTAGTGATTTCCTGAAGATCTGCTGACTTTTGATTCATTGAATAAACATTTATTAAGCCATTAGTGTCTGCCAGCCATTGTGCTAGACGTTCTGAACATTAAAGCTTTGATTCAATTGAAGTATAATTAACTCCAAACTAACTGCCGTTTTTCATGGCTTCAGTTCTTGAGGAAATTAAAGGCAAGAAAATAACCATAATGTATTTTTAGAACAAGAATTTCCAGGATGACTGTAGTGTCATTAAAAAATCAGTACCATTTCCTGTCCCTGGGACCCACAAGGTTATATATGTAATAAGAATTGGTGCTTAGAAAAGCTGTCCTGATACAGTCTTTAGTTATTAGCAATCTCAGACTATTCAGATGACTTACAAAAAACATTATCTTAGAATGACTCAAGTTACTATGTCAGTGATAAGGGATTTGCCCTCTAAGAATAGCCAATCTTTTCCCAGACACAAAAACTGGATGATAGAAAAACTGATCTCTGATGCACATTTGGGAAGTTAACTAGTCCCTAGCATCCAAACAATGTTCAAAAACATTACCTGCCTCCCCACCTCGCACCAACAGCCACAGCCCAGGCCTCCTGGATGATGTCATCCCTGTACCCAGGGTTGCTGAGGTTGCAGATGCCCTTGAGACTGTCAGGGAAGCTCAAGCTCTTGTGCCCAAGAAGCTGGGCAGGGACAGAGACTCAGTGTCACACTCCAAGGTCAGGTGTAATTAACTCTGCCCACTATGCTTTTCAGTTGAAAATATATTGCAACATGCCTCAAAATAGATTTAAAAAAGAACTTTTGGAGCATAGCCTGATTGCAATTTGACAACAAACTGTTCTGTTACTATTTAATTTATATCCCACCTTGTTCCAAAAGACTTAAGTCAGCCAAAAGAATGTAAACAATTGGCTGCCTGTGTCTTCCATACTACCATAGGAAAGTGAATGTATTAATATATTTAAAGACTTTTTTTAAAGAGTTAATTTTTTTTATTTTTAATTTTTTTGAAACAGCATCTCATTTTGTCACCCAGGCTGGAGTACAATGGTGCAATCTCTGCTCACTGCAACCTCCGCCTCCCAGGTTCAAGCTATTCTCATGCCCCAGCCTCCTGAGTAGCTGAGATTACAGGTGCATGCCACCATGTCTGGCTAATTTTTGTGTTTTCGGTAGAGACAGCGTTTCACCATGTTGGCCAGGCTGGTCTCGAATTCTGGGACTCAAGCAGTCCACCTGACTAGCCTCCCAAAGTGCTGGGATTACAGGTGTGAGCCACCACACTTGCCAAAAGTTAGAATTTTTAAGAAAGCATTTTAGTTAATTTTTAAATCAGAATCCTCATTTTGCAGGTTATTAATAGATCTGGGGCTTTAAAGAAAATGTAGCTTCCAAAATAGAGATTTGAAATCCTTTTCTAGGAAATGGTTTTCTTTGGTTAATTACAGAATTATCCTACCACCTCTTGGCCTTAACATATGCCTGGACTGCCCTTTCTCTGTGGTCCAAATGGCTCCTTCCCCTGTGCCCCTGAATAGAGGTTGCTTACTCTCACCCAACCCATGTCTTAGGGTCTGAAGAGTCAACAATCTCACTGCTTCCTAGAAACTTTCAGAACTCCCACCTCCTATAGAAACCAGGCCTCTTTGAGAGTCATGGGAATCTGCCACTTTTTCCTTCAATATTTCAGTCATAAGTTGACCTCCTGTTCTCTCCCCTACATTCACAGAAGATTCTGACTTTAGATCAACATTTTCTGTGTCATCTCAAGTTTCACCATCAACTGGAGTGACTTTAATGAAGAGTTTCTGCGATCCCTACTCTGACCACTTTTGTCCCTTTCTATCTTCACTTTCTTTCCCTTATTCATCCGCTCAACAGTTTTCTTGTCAAAACCTTCAACTTCCTTGCCCCTTATTGCTTATTTCAATCACCTAAAAATGTGCCCAGTGTTGAATCAAAACACTTTACCATGTTTTCTTCTCTCCATTGCTACAGAGTGCTGCTGGAGAAATTTACACAACTCTATTCACACCAAGGCCACCTACCAAACCTACTTGTCCTATATTAACACATTCTATTCTTTGTGTCAGCTATTTCAAACCTTCCATACTTTCTGCAAACCTTCTGCCCCACTCTTATATCTGATTATAATGAGCATCTTAGTCTTGAGTTTCTAGAAAGTACTTCAAGGATAGATAATTGTAGAGAAAACATAAATTCTCTAGGATGAAGTGGCCTAGGAAATACAGAGTAATAATATGAGAATGGAGATAGAGCTATAAGGAAAAAAAGAAAAAAATGCTAATATATTAATTTCATCAAAATATTAACTTGTCAAAATATTACTAGAGCACAATTTTCAATTATTGTTTAACTCGAAAAAATAAAGCATATTTATATACTATCTAAAAGGTAAATTACAAGATCAGATAAATGGAGCTGTTTCTTTTTTTCTTTTTTCTTTTCTTTTTTTTTTTTTTTGAGACAGAGCTTTGCTCTGTCACCCAGGCTGGAGTGCCGTGGTGCAATCTTGGCTCACTGCAACCTCCGTCTCCTGGGTTCAAGTGATTCTCTTGTCTCAGACTCCCAAGTAGCTGGGATTACAGGCACATGCCACCAGGCCCAGTTAATTTTTGTAATTTTTTTAGTAGAGACGGGATTTCGCTGTGTTGGCCATGCTGGTCTCAAACTCCTGACCTCAGGTGTTTCGTCTGCCTCGGCCTCTCAAAGTGCTGGGATTACAGGAGTGAGCCACCATGCCCAACCTGCTGTCTCTTTATTATACTGTCTTGTCATATAACTCATGTCTATGACTACATTTGAAGATGAATACAGACTATCATGATGCCTTAGCTGTAATCTCTTTAGATAAATATCTGCTTACCATATTTTCATGTTGATATAAAACTACTTAAAAGTCTTCTGTGTCTAGTAGAATAATGAGTAGATTTCTATAGCATATTTTAGTCATTACTTAATTTGAATCTCTAATCCTACAAAATAGATTTATTAGTCTTATTTTATATTAGAAACGTAGAACTCAGAATGGTTACTCTGCTCATCCAAAGTCACACAGGGAATAATTGTAGTCAGAACTTGATGCCAAGTCTTCTACCTCCATCACCTTTTCTTTCTACTGCATTATGTTTTCATTGTTTTCCCCTCAAAAAGTCATTGAAGGCTGGGTGTAGTGGCTCATGCCTATAATCCCAGCACTTTGGGAGTCTGAGGCAGGTAGATCGCTTGAGCTAAGGAGTTCAAGACCAGCCTGAGCCATATGACAAAACGCCATCTGTATAAAAAATACAAAAATTAGCTGGGCATGTTGCTGTGCACCTGTAGTCCCAGCTACTCAGGAGGTTGAGGTGGGAGGATTGCTTGGGGCCAGGAGATCAAGGGTGTGATGAACTGTGGTCACATCACTGCACTCCAGCCCGGGTGACGGAGTGAAACCTTGACTCAAAAAAAAAAAAAAAAAAAGAAAGGAAAGTCATTAAAGAACATCCCTGAAACACAGTCACATGCATATAACACATCCATACATGCATACACTCAGAAAGACAAACAGCACTATCTTAATGAAATGGGAGAGTCCCCCAATTCCCCTCGCAGGACATGTGCCAGGGGTGTGGCTCACCTGCTTGGTCACCCCAAAGCTCAAACCCGTAGGGGGAGCATGCAGACAGGCAGGTGCAGAGGCCACCTGTGCGCTTTTGGGCTCTGGCCCCACGGCAGCATCTAGGGGTGGGTGTCCGTGACTCCCAAAGCCCAAGTGGGCGTGTGTTACAAAGGTCTTTCAAATTTGCCACCTGCAGATGGCTTGTGTGTTAATCAGCTCAGTGGACCCTCTTCCTTATTGCAAGGGCAGTGGGCCAGTGTGACAGCCTTCTGTACTCTAAGCTCTTGCCCAGTATCCTGGAATAATCAGATCACACGTGGGCTCAAAGGATGAGTTCAAGGTTTTATTGAGTGGTGGAAGTGGCTCTCATTGAGATGGATGGAGAGCTAGACGTGGGGATGGAGTGGGTAGGTGGTATTCCCCTGGAGTTGGGCTGCCCAGCAGCCAAACTCTTCTCTGACCACTCCCGGACAAACTCCCCTCAGCTTCCAGACATCCCTCCTCTTCCCTCTTTCTCTGCTGTGTGCCATTCCACCATCTCTGGTCTGCTGGTCTCAACATTCAGTCACTTGTGTGTATGCCTGCTAAAATCTCAGGATTATATGGGCACAGGATGGGGGCATAGTGGACCAGAGTGGTCTTGGAAAATGCAATACTCAGGTGTGAAAACAGGCACAGGCCCGAGGGTAAAGCCCTGGCCAGGGATTCCACCCTTCTCTACCCAGCACCTCCCTACTCCCTCCTGTATCGTTACAAGTAAAGAAAAGTGAAGCTACTGCTTCCATTCATACAGATTTCCTTTAAAAGCTCTAGTGATTCAGTGACTATTCCTGGTGGTGACAGGGTTTGCACAGGCTGGATCATCTTGATGTAGAATACTTACAAGTAAAATCTCCTCGTACCTAAGGTGTAAAAGAATCGTGTGGAATATTTTTCCAACCACACTCTGCCCCCCCTAGATATTCTGCTATGAGTCCTGATTAACGTGGTGACAACAAAGGCAGATGTTCCCTGAAGGCCAATGAGCTTCACCGAGTTCTGGTCTGGGCTGGCATTTCTGTGGCTGCAGTCACAGAAAAATGATCTCTAGAATAGAAACAATACTAGGTCTGCTCTACCCTGCCTTAGTCAGACCATATCTACAGTGTGTGTTTCCTTCTAAGCACTGTACAATAATAGAGATGTGGCCAAATCAGAGCTCATGCAACCAGGAGAGAGAGGAGGTGAACCACAGTGTGTAATGACAGTAGACAAAAATAGCATTTCTTTTCTTGAGGAAAAGCAGACTCAATTTTTGTTTTTTTTAATACATGTATTTCAACTCTGCTTACTCCAAAAATGGAATTGAGGTAGAGTGAGGCATGCAAACTATCTTCAAATATTTAGAAGTCTTTCATATGGAGGAGGAATTAATAATCAGGAGGACTGGTTTTTTGTTTTGTTTTGTTTTGTTTTGACAAATTATGACACAGTGGTAAAGGCAAAGATTTTTGAGCTGCTACTTGAATTTATATCTTGAGTGTTTTCCTTATTAGTTACATATCTATGGACAAGTGAGTTGGCCTCCCAAGGTCTGCATTTTCCTCCTCTGTAAAATGAGGATAATGACATCTACTTCATGGTGTTCTAATAAGAAAGACATGAGATAATGTTAGCATGGCACTTAGATAAGTGTCTGTAGCACATGGTTAGCAAACAGTAAACGTTTAAGATTTTTTTTTTTTTTTGAGACGGAGTCTCACTCTGTCACCCAGGCTGGAGTGCAGTGGCATGATCTCGACTCGCTGCAACCTCTACATCCCGGGTTCAAATGACTCTCCTGCCTCAGCCTCCTGAGTAGCTGAGATTTCAGGTGTGTGCCACCAAGCCTAGCTATTTTTTTTTTGTTTTTGAGATGGAATCTCATTCTGTGGCCCAGGCTGGAGTGTAGTGGCACAATCTCGGCTCACTGCAACCTCTGCCCCTGGGTTCAAGTGATCCTCCTGCCTTGGCGCCCAGAGTAGCTGGAATTACAGCCATGCGCCACCACCACACCCAGCTAATTTTTGTATTTTTAGTTGAAACAGGGTTTCACCATATTGACCAGGCTGGTCTCAAACTCCTGACTTCAGGTGATCCACATGCCTCGGCCTCCCAAAGTGCTGGGGTTACCGTGCCTGGCCAAGAACTTTTTTGTAAACATCTCAGCAGTTCCAACATAGAATGTGTTGCTTTGTAAGGGTAATTCAAACATCGGGTAGATGTTTTGACCAGATAAACATTAAGGTACCTGTCCTTCCTGAAACTTTATGATTCCTCTAAGTGTGTGCCATTAGTTAAAGAGGAAAACAGATAATGAAAAACAGGAGTTGAAATAGTGTGAGCATTGCATCTTCTTCTATAGGGAATAGCAAACCTATTTGCTGGTGAATTACCAATGTCCTTATGTTAAAGTCACACTTGCTGTGACTTCCCTGAAATGAAAATATAAAAATGTAACAATTTTCAAGCAAAATAACAATATTGAACAATTAAAAAGATCTACTCTAAGTCCAATAAGAGACAGGATTCTTTAGCTGTGCAGCATTCCTAGATAATTTGTCTTCAAAATTCCGTATCATCTTGGCATATTTATTTTTGTTCAGCGAAAGCCTTGGGGACTCAAAATAGTTTTTTTAAGTGCTTCAGACACCAGTGAGTCAGGGAGAAAGGGTTGGAGTCAATGATTGTGTGCTGTACAGGTTGTGTGCTGTACACACAGGACCAATGTGTGCTGTACAGCTTAATCAAATCACATTTCATTGTGATGTTTTCAGGATAAAGTACTTTCCATTGTTTTTTTTTTTAATGAATATATTTTTAAATAATAGAGACAGGTTTTCTCCATGTTGCCCAGACTGACCTCAAACTCCTGCGCTCAAGTGATCTACCTGCAATGGCTTCCCAAAGTGTTGGGATTACATGTGTGAGCTACTGCACCTGGCCTTTATTGGTTTTTATAAAACCAGTTCTCTCACTGTTTGTTTGAGGAACTTACTTGTATGAGTGTATGTATTTTTTTATTTGTGTTGTTTTATTTTCTAGGCAGGTATATATATAAGGCACATTTCAGACTACCTCTTCAGGTTTCAGCTATGTGTCTATGCACTTCAATCAGTGAATAATTATTTCACTAAAAAGGTTGGTGATATATGAAAACAAAAGGCGCTTGTACAGAATTAATCTCTGTTTTGAACACACTAGCTCAATAAGTAATCAGTAATATGTGCTATCCACAGGTTATAAGAAAGATTGTTGTTATGGTTTAGCTGTGTCCCCACCCAAATCTCATCTTGAATTGTAGCTCCCATAATTCCCAAGTGTTGTGGGAGGGACCCAGTGGGAGATAATTGAATCATGGGGGTGGATTTTCCCCATAAGTTCTCATGGTAGTGAATAAGTCTCACAAGATCTGATGGTTTTATAAGGGGAAACCCCTGTTTCTTCATTCATATGTCTATTCACAGCATGAAAATAAAGCAATACAGTAAACTAATAACTAATACAGTAAACGAATACAGGAAACCAGTAGGGTGGGTATCTGCTGGAAAAATACCCAAAAATGTGGAAGCAACTTTGGAACTGAGTAACAGGCAGAGATTGGTACAGTTCAGAGGATTCGGAAGAAGACAGAAAAATGCCAGAAAGTTTGGTACTTCCTAGAGACTTGTTGAATGGTTTTGCCCAAAATGCTGATAGTGATATGGACAATAAAGTGCAGGCTGAGATGGACTCAAATGGAGATGAAGAACTTGACATTTGGGCTGTTTTCATGGCAGCCCCTCCCAACACAGGCCCAGAGGCCTAGGAGGAAAATGGTCTTGTGGGCTGAGCCCAGGGTCCTCGTGCTGTGTG
>NC_045443.1:22528239-22575408 GCF_002776525.5 Piliocolobus tephrosceles
GAGGAAAATGGTCTTGTGGGCTGAGCCCAGGGTCCTCGTGCTGTGTGCAGCCTAGGGACTTGGTGCCCTGCCTCCCAGCCAGAAATGTCCAGATGCCTAGACAGAAGTTTGTTGCAGGTGTGGGGCCCTCATGGAGAATTAGGGCAGTGGGAAAAGGAAAATGTGGGGTTGGAGCCCTCACACAGAGTCCCTACTGGGGCACCACCCAGTGGAACTGTGAGAATAGGGACACCATCCTCCAGACCCCAGAATGGTAGATCCACCCACAGCTTGCACTATGCACCTGGAAAAGCCATAAATACTCAATGCTAGCCTGTGAACACACCCTGGAGGGGAGCTGTACTCTGCAAAGCCACAGGAGTGGAGCTGTCCAAGACCATGGGAACCCGCCTCTTGCATCAGCATGACCTGGATGTGAGACAAGGAGTCAAAGGAGATTATTCTGAATCTTTAAGATTTGGCTGCCCCACTAGATTTTGGACTTGCATGGGACTGGTAGCCCCTTTGTTTTGGCCAATTTCTCCCATTTGGAACAGCTGTATTACCCAATGCCTGTACACCCATTGTATCTAGGAAGTGAATAACTTGCTTTTGATTTTACAGGCTTATAGGTGAAAGGGACTTGCCTTGTCTCAGGTGTGACTTTGGACTGTAGACTTTTGAGTTAATGCTGAAATAAGTTAAGACTTTGGGGGACTGTTGGGAAGGCATGATTCATTTTGAAATGTGAGAACATGAGATTTGGGAGGGACCAGGGTGGAATAATATGAGTTGGCTGTGTCTTCACCCAAATCTCATCTTGAATTTTAGTTCCCGTAATTCCCATGTGTTGTGGGAGGGACCCAGTGGGAGATAATTTGAATCGTAGGGGCAGTTTACCCCATACTGTTCTCATGGTACTGAGTAAGTTTCATGAAATCTGATGGTTTTATAAGGGGAAATTCCTCTTACTTGGCTCTTATTCTGTCTTGCTGCCACCAAGTGAGAAGTGTCTTTCACTTGCGCCATGATTGTGAGGCCTCCCCAGCCATGTGAAACTGTGAGTTCATTAAACCTATTTTTCTTCCCAGTCTTGGTTATGCCTTTACAGCAGTGTGAAAATGGATTAATACAACTGTGAAGAAGCAAACTGAGAAAGAATTTGCTTAGAAATAATATAAGAATAATATATTTAGTATATTCCTAAAAATGGTTACGATACACTTAAACTTTTGGAAAATGCTTGCATTTTTGAGTGAGAAAGTTCACTGTGAATTAAAAATAAAAATTATTGTTTTATTTACCATTTCCTCTTAGGAATAGCTCTAAAATCACAGCCCATGTTTTAATGCAGATGAGATTAGGGTTATCTCTGTAGTAGTGGCATAAAGAAAGAGCTGTGTCTTTCGGATTCCTAATGATGTAGAAAATCTGTTAGATTCATTTATTCTTGGATGGAAATAACCCCAGTACAAAACATTTCTATAAGGAAGTGGCATTTAAATTCACCTGTGCAAGTCACAGTTGTTTTGGGAAGCCTCAGCTGATGATTAAACCCAGTATTAGAAGTTGGATGTGATAATAATATTTTCAATCATGCTCAACATTGCATGCTCTGCTTTTAATTGATAATCAGAACAGGCACATTTTACTTAGGTAAGAAAGCATTTGCTGAGTCATTTTTAATACATAACTCTCCTTCTGTGTCATGTTTATAACATCACCTGATGAGTTCTTTCTGCCTGCTGCACAAAATCAATTGACTGAGACCATGGCATTGCAATAGAGAAATCGCTTAATTGATGTGAGACTGGTCTCAAATCAATCTCAAAGGCTCAAAGGCTAGGAGTTTTCCAGGAAGTTTGTGAGCAGGGGACTAGGGAATGGAGAATATTGATTGGTTACAAATGAAATCATAGGAGTGTGGAAAACAGTCCTTGTGCACTAAGTCCACCTCTGAGTGGGACCACGGGATCAGTTGAGTCATGAGTCAAGAGTCTGGATGGAGTCAGCCTGAAAAATATCTCAAAAATCCAATCTTAGGTTCTATAATAGTGATATTATTTATAGGAGTAATTGGGGAAGACACAAATCTTATGACATTTGACCACATGACTCCTGAGCAGTAAGGTATTATAGAAACTACACCTACATCTTATCAGAATTTAGGCCCCTCTCATCATCCTAACATTGTGGTGTGTATTAGTCCATTTTCATGTTGCTGATAAAGACACACCAGAGACTAGGCAATTTACAAAAGAAAGAGGTTTAATGGACTTACAGTTCCACATGGCTAGGGATGGCCTCACAATCATGGCAGAAGGCAAGGAGGAGGAAGTCACATCTTATGTGGATGGCAGCAGGCAAAGAGCGAGAGCTTGTGCAGGGAACCTCCTGTTTTTAAAACCAGTAGATTACATGAGACTGATTCAGTACCACGAGAACAGCACGAGAAAGACCTGCCCCCATGATTCAGTTACCTCCCACCAGGTTCCTCCCACGGCACATAGGAGTTGTGGAAGTTACAACTCAAGATGAGATTTGGGTGGGGACACAGCCAAACCACATCATGGTGTTACAATGGTTTTACAAAGGTGGTTTGGTTTGGGAAGGGCTATTTTTATCCTTGCTTTAAGGTTAAACTATATATTACATTTCTCCCAAAGTCAACTTGGTCTACACCCAGAAATGACCAAAGACAGTTTAGAGGTTAGAAGCAAGATGGAGTCAACTGTGTCAGATTTGTCTTGCTGTAATAATTTTGTAAAGATAGTTTCAATTATAGTCCAGGTATTGTGTGAGTCCACATGAATAGCACCTGCTATTTTTAATTGAGAGATGCATAAAGGCCACTGTATACAAGAATAAATAGCCACTAACCCCCTCACTTACCTCCAATACCACAATATCCTCTCTTTATCCAAGGAAGGAATTGTGGAGCAACCCAACATGTCATGCTTTCTCCAACTGTTCTAGATTTTCTCAGCAGATCACAGAACCCCAAGGCTCAGGGAGCACAATTTTAAAAATCTACTTCTTAATAAAAAGGAATAACATGGCAGAACGTTAGGCCTCATCCATTTAGTTGGATGTATTTGTTTTGACAGAGAAGAGAGATTTTAGGGCCTTTGGAGAACACCTAAAGTTACATATCTGTAGTATCTTCTGGGAAAGACAATGCAACCCATGGCAAAATAATGCCTATTTTGCCAAAGACTGTATGTATTCTATGAAATCAGAACTATTGGAGTAGGTTGGGAGACATACAGGGAAGGTGGAACAGGACTCTGGAAGTGACAGGGGATCAAATATTAAACAAAACATCATGAAATGTGCTGGGAAGCATACCTTTCACATCAGAGAGTTTAGAAACATAAAGAAGGAGAAACAAAGATTAGGAAGAAAATATAGAAGGCAAAGTAGGGTTGAGAGCTGGGAAGGAAAGACTAGGGGAGGAAGCTCCTATTTGACAGGCCCTGTTAGGGCAAAAGAAGCTTGTCCAACCTGGGAGCTCTCAGAGACCAAGCCATCAGTAACAGCGGACAGGTGATCCTCTCAGGACACAGAACTGGAAGGTCTCAGTTCCCAGTATGGGGCACAGTGTAAGTATTGTATCTTAAGGCTGTACCTTCCTTCACTGTGAAAGTTTAATAGTATCTCAATCCTTCTGAGCTTCAGTTTCTTTACTCATAAAAGCAGAAATACATACACTTGTCATTATTGTAATGTATACAAAACACATAGCTTTCTATCTGGCAGTCATTTGTTATCAATGTTATTGCATTACACTAAGTGTTACTTAATTTACCAGACTCCTTTTCTCCTCAAATCTCTCTCTCTTCTCTGTCTCTGTCTCTCTCTCTCCTTCCTGCCTGTCTTAGAAATCGTCTGCTGGAAACGAAAATGATTTGTTCAATGAAACTGTAATCCGGTTAATACATCCTCCCCTGTTCTGACGGATTCACTGGGGGCAAAGGCAAACTCTCCGACATTTTGCCTCTGGTTGATTGTGTTTACTTTCTTTGGGGCACAAGAGTAGATGGTGTGAGCAGAGTCACTGTGGTCACAGAGTTACAATCAGTTACACATATGACTGGTAGGTTGTTTCTGTGTTTATGTTTAGAATGTGGCTGACATCGTTTGAAGAGGCTTTACTACTGGGAACTTGCAATGTATCCTGATTTTGCTTTTCAAATATTCTTTTTTTTTCCTGATCAAAATAGAATTTTAAAATATTCCTCATACATATATCTCTAAAGAAAATAAAATTCAACACTAATGCCATACTGTAGAAAATCACTTGGCACATTGATATATTTATATCTACTCTTTTTTAATGCATATATGTGTATGTTTTAACTAAATTCAGATTATTTCATATATATGAATTTAAAAACATAGTTTCTACTTAACCTTAACCCACATGCGTTTCTCCATGAAAACTTAAATTTGAAGAAGAAAGTTTTGAAAATAGAAAGCATTCTTTTAAATTACAATTCACTTTTAAAATAATGTGTGCACGTTAGCTGGGTGCAGTGGCTCACGCCTGCAGTCCCAGCACTTCGAGATGCTGAGGTGGGAGGATTGTTTAAGCCCAAGATTTTGAGACCAGCCTGGGCAACACAGTGAAATCCTATCTCTACAAAAACAAAATACAAAATATTAGCCAGGCATGGTGGCACACACCTGTGGTCCCAGCTACTTAGGAGGCTGCGGTGGGAGAATTGCTTGAGCCCGGGGGGCAGAGGTTGCAGTGAGCCAAGATTGTGCCACCACACTCCAGCCTGGGTGAAGGAGCAAGACCCTGTCTCAAAAATAAAAAATAAAAATAATAATGTTCACTTTTAAAATGGCTTGAGGTAACTATTCTTTGCATTTTTACTACAATGTATTTATTTAGTTTCCTATATAATCCCATGCAAGGATGACAGATAAAATTATTAAAATACAAGTGGCATTTGCTCTGCTTTGCTTTTTTTTTTTTTTTTTTTTTTTTTTGAGGCGGAGTCTCGCTCTGTTGCCCAGGCTGGAGTTCAGTGGCCTGATCTCAGCTCACTGCAAGCTCCGCCTCCCAGAGTCAGGCTATTCTCCCGCCTTAGCCTCCCCAGTAGCTGGGATACAGGCACCCACCACCACGCCCGGCTAATTTTTGTTATATTTTTAGTAGAGACAAAGTTTCACCATGTTAGCCAGGATGGTCTTGATCTCCTGATCTCGTGATCCCCCCGCCTCGGCCTCCCAAAGTGCTGGGATTACAGGCGCAAGCCACCGCGCCCGGCCTGCTCTGCCTTTCATGCTGCATAACAAACCAAGTATCCAAGCCCGGTTTGGTCAGATCTCCAAACCTCTGTCTTTATCCCATAGAACTTACCTTGCATTCCATTTGTTTAATATTCCTGGGTGGCGTATGTCATAGCTCAAAGACATTGGAATTATTCTTCTGTTAGAACAACTTTAACTCTTCAAATTTAGAAATGTCTCCCAATTCAATAGGCGATGTTAGAGTAATTCTGGTGTTGGGAATGTTCCCAATGATGTCTGCATCCCAGTGAATGCCTTCAAGCTAAAATAAAACACAGTTTTCAGGACATGTCACTCTTTACAAAATGGATGTAGAAAATTAGCACGTTATAAAAGTGATTAATACATTAGTTTTATTGTAAATAGTTATTATTACCTCCTGAAACCTGTCAAAACCTGCTGAAACACTTGAGACGCTAACTCATGTCATAGGTAGGATCATATTCTAAAGAGTGTGAAAAGGTACGAAAACTGCATGCCGTTTTCTCAGCTTGAAATACTCTTCTATGCTATGACTCATCCCTAGGCCCTTCTCCATATCACAAGTTCACACAGATCTTTCCATGTAGGATTCCTACTGGTCCTGCAAGCTCATGCATTTTCCTCTTTTATAAACTGTCTCCTGAGTCCCCACCCCTGGGCAGAGTTGTTCATGGCTCTCTGTCTTCCCACAGTGTACCCAGCTCCTCTCTCCACTGGAACACACACCAGAGGACAGTTGCACAGCTCATGTTCTGACAGTTGCACAGCTCATGTTCTCGTCTATCTTCCCACTCTCCACTTGAAGATAGCCATTGTATCTTGGTTTTGTTTGTGCGTAGATACATAGTAGTTGTGCTAAAAAAGCATCTGAACAAAGAACGTATGCTACATTCAAACATCATTGACATACAAGCCTGCTACCATGGAACCTGGAAGGAATACAACTTTATATTTACATGAAGCGAATGGTGGATATGTTGCAGTGTGGTAGACAATAGTAAGTTGGGGCAGGGAAATAGAAATTTGCAGGCAGTAGGATAGATGTCTTACTCATATGAAAGCAATGTTCTCAAAGAGTTTAAATCAGGCCTAACCTTCATTTATCTCATTGTAATTTCAATGAGATACAATATTAACAAATTTACAGTTAAACAAATATTTAGAGTTTAAACAATGTCCTCATTTGCATTGTGTTTTAATATTAAGACTATTTTAAATTATGTTAATAAGTCTTAAGTATTTGTAATATTCATACAAATGTGACTAGTAGTGACAGCTGCATTATTCTAACAAAACATATTGATTTACTTTGATGAGGGAGAGAGAATATACATGGCTTGGTGCTATTAATGAGGACCTCCTGGTACTTGATGCTTTAGATGGCAGAAGATGTTAAATTATAGGCAGTGAAATTACACAGTGAAAGCCTATATTGGTTGCTTTTAAACGGTATAAGTTAGCTACCTTCTCTAAGAACAGTTAAAGTATCATAAATTACTTTCTAAACTAACAGATCAATTTTAGGTAAGATATATTTATTCACAGAGCACACTAATACATTTCAACTTTACCTTAAAGTATTTTAAGGGCAATCGTTTAATATCCATTTGCAACAATATTTTCTTATTTATCAACAAACATAGCTATGGTTTATATTTATTTTCAAAAAGCATCTGGCAGATCTGGCCCAATGTGAGCTCTGCATCTTCCCTCTGGTAGGTTCTCTTGGTCCTCAGATAAAGGAACTAAAATGCACATACAACTCAAAGGGAGCTTGGCTCTTAGTTACTCACGCCAGCAGTTACATGCCCATCCCCATGCCTACTCTTAGAATGAGCAACAGGCAGTTGGATATTACATAACTTGGTAATTTCTCTAAAACAAAAGCAACATAGAACTAATTTTGATTCTCTATAAAATGATATTATTCATAACAATTATTCCTTCCCTTCATGGCATATACCTATATGAAGGAACAAACTTTGACAATAAAAATATGTATGGTTTTTATTCACCCAGAAGAAAATAACTATTTATAAATCAATTATTAAGTGTGAATTGAGCAAACACTATTTAGTTATCATTATGACTTATACAAAGCATAATTCTATAATGTTGTAGCTATTATGCTTATCATATATTGTCTATAAGTATTCATGAATAAAATAGAAACAAGAGTATAGTAAGCTTGATTTTTCCAATTGAATTTTCAAGAAGGCACACTGTTTATCTCTATAATATTAAGGTTGTAAATTAGAATCAGCTGTGGGAATATTTTTACAATCAATGTTTCATGAAAATTATTATATTTCTTCAAATTGCATTTCTATATATTTTTTATTATTATACTTTAAGTTCTGGGATACATGTGGAGAACGTGCAGGTTACACAGGTATACACATGCCATGGTGGTTTGCTGCACACATCAACCCGTCATCTACATTAGGTATTTCTTCTAATGTTATCCCTCCCTGCTCCCCCCATCCCCCAAAAGGCCCTAGTGTGTGATGTTCCCCTCCCTGTGTCCATGTGTTCTCGTTGTTCAACTCCCACTTATGAGTGAGAACATGCAGTGTTTGGTTTTCTGTTCTTGTGTTAGTTTGCTGAGAATGATGGTTTCCAGCTTCATCCATGTCCCTGCAAAGGACAAGAACTCATCCATTTTTTATGGCTACATAGTATTCCATGGTGTATATGTGCCACATTTTCTTTATCCAGTCTATCATTGATGGGCATTTGGGTTGGTTCCAAGTCTTTGCTATTGTGAATAGTGCTGCAATAAACACACGTGTTTGTGTCTTTGTAGTAGGATGATTTATAATCCTTTGGCTATATACCTAGTAATGGGATTGCTGGGTCCCATTACTCAATTGGGCCAGATCTGCCAGATGTTTTTTGAAAATAAATATAAACCATAGCTATGTTTGTTGATAAAAAGAAAATATTGTTGCAAATGGATATTAAACAATTGCCCTTAAGATACTTTAAGGTAAAGTTGAACCAGATGGTATTTCTGGTTCTGGATCCTTGGGGAATTGCCACACTGTCTTCCAAATGGTTGAACTAATTTACACTCCCACCAACAGTGTAAAAGCATTCCTATTTCTCCAGATCCTCTCCAGCACCTATTGTTTCTTGACTTTTTAATGATCACATTCTAACTGGCATGAGATGGTATCTTATTGTGGTTTTGCTTTGCATTTCTCTAATGATCAGTGATGATGAGCTTCTTTTCATAGGTTTTTTTGGCTGCATAAATGTCTTCTCCTGAGGAGTTCATATCCTTCACCCACTTTTTGATGGGTTTGTTTGCTTTTTCTTTTAAATTTGTTTAAGTTCCTTGTAGATTCTGGATATTAGCCCTCTGTCAGATGGATATATTGCAAAAAAATTCTCCCATTATGTAGGTTGCCTGTTCACTCTGATGATAGTTTCTTTTGCTGTATGGAATTTTTTTAGTTTAATTAGATCCCATTTGTCAGTTTTGGCTTTTGTTGCCATTGCTTTTGGTGTTTTAGTCATGAAACCTTTGTGCTTGCCTTTGTCCTGAATGGTATTGCCTAGGTTTTCTTCTAGGGTTTTTATGGTTTTAGATCTTACATTGGTCTTTAATCCATCTTGAGTTAATTTTTGTACAAGGTGTAAGGAAGGGTTTTCTTTCATATGGCTAGCCAGTTTTCCCAACATCATTTATTAAATAGGGAATCCTTTCCCCATTGCTTGTTTTTGTCAGGTTTGTCAAAGATCAGATGGTCGAAGATGTGTGGCATTATTTCTGAGGCCTCTGTTCTGTTCCATTGGTCTATATATCTGTTTTGGTATTGATGGAATGTATCTCAAAATAATAAGAGCCATTTATGACAAACCCACAGTCAATATCATACTGAATGAGCAAAAGCTGGAAGCATTCCCTTTGAAAACTGGCACAAGACAAGGATGCCTTCTCTCACCACTCCTATTCAACATAGTATTGGAAGTTCTGGCCAGGGCAATCAGGCAAGAGAAACAAATAAAGGGTATTCATAGAGGAACAGAGGAAGTCAAATTGTCTCTGTTAGCAAATGACATGATTGTATATTTAGAAAACCCCATGGTCTCAGCCCAAAATCTCCTTAAGCTGATAAGCAACTTCAGCAAAGTCTCAGGATACAAAATCAATGTGCAAAAATCACAAACATTCCTATACTCCAATAATAGACAAACAGAGATCCAAATCATGAGTGAACTCCCATTCACAATTGCTATAAAGAGAATAAAATATCTAGGAATAGAACTCACAAGGGATTTGAAAGACTTCTTCAAGGAGAACTACAAGTCACTGCTCAAGGAAATGAGAGGACAGAAACAAATGCAAAGTCATTCCATGCTCATGGATAGGAGAAATCAATATCGTGAAAATGGCCATACTGCCCAAAGTAATTGATCGATTCAATACTATCCCCATCAAGCTACCATTGACTTACTTCACAGAATTAGAAAAAACTACTTTAAATTTTATATGGAACCAAAAAAGAGCCTGCATAGCCAAGACAACTCTAAGCAAAAAGAACAAAGCTGGAGGCATCACGCCGTCTGACTTCAAACTATACTACAAGGCTACAGAAACCAAAACAGCATTTCTATATATTTTTTAAATGCATTAAAACAAATGTACCAGAGTTTGGATTGGAAACCAGAAAGACATCATTTTCTTTTGTACCAACAAAACAAAAAATAGGGAATTTAAAAGTTCTTCTGAAGACATGGTGGAAAAGAGGACCTCCTTGAAGTTATGAAGAATACTTAACTGGTCCTGGGATGGCATCTTTCATCAAATCTATCAAAAAGTACTTACTAAACACTGATATTACACAAGACACAGAGCAAGTATGGTCCTTAATCTTAACCTTAGCTCAATGTGAAAGTAATCTTAGAATAACTAAGCTAGTATTCGAACCAGGGAACCCTTTGCAGTTCTTCACAAGTAGTTTTTAAACCATAACCGAGCCAAGGTCTACTGTGAAAATGATATCTGAATTTTGATAATACACATTACAAAACATTTCCTCTAACTGGGCACTCAAGATAGTTTGCATAAAAAGCTACCAAACTATCATAATATAGTCATTATATTAAGGTACAAAATTAATCAAATTCTTTGGCCTAGATAAAGAAAGGCTATTAGTGGCTGTAATGGATTATGTCACTGTGGAAAGTATTAGAAAAATTAGTTTTCTTCTTACTAATATTAACACAGAGATGAGGAAGCAGCTAGTATTGCATTTCATGAAAAGAGAGCCATAGAATGAGAAAAGATAAATATAATTTTTTAACAGAAATTGGCAAATAAATCTATGACTAAATGCAAACCTTACAAGCAGTACTTTAGCTAATATGGGAATTAGGACACCTAAGCCAGAAAATAAATATCTAGAGCTTTCCTATAAACATAAATTTTTAGGTTGATGTGTATAAACCCTTTCTGAGTCATGTATAGCTTTCGTCACTAATATTGTGATACTCTGGATTTAGTTAGATATGGCAACAAAGTGCCCAATTATTTCAGTGAACCAGAGTTGAATCTTTGCCTGTCAAACCCTTAAAGGAATTGTATATCAACGAGGGACAGACCAACATTTTAGCTGGGCACAAAAAAATATAAAAGTCTACTGTGGGAGAAATGAAGAGAATCATCACATACACAGAAAATCCAAAGAATCTCAATTAGAATGAACATGTAAATTGAACATGACTGTTAGATTATGAGTCAATACATGAAAATAAACTGTATTTCTGTGTTCTGGGAACAATCAACTGAAAAATAAAATTTGAAAAACAATACTATTTAAAATAATATAAAAAATCAATTTTCTGAAAATAGCTCTGTTACTGTAAGGCATGGAAAACCACAAAGTATTACTGAGATCAGTTAAATAAAGGAATAGAAATAAAGAGAGACATATACTATGTCCATGTACCAGATGAGTTTATATTAAAATGACAAAATTCACCTTATTGATTTGTAAACGTCAATTTAACTTGATCAGAACCTCAACATGTGCATGCATGTGTGTGTGTGTGTGTGTGTGTGTGTGTAAATTGACAAGCAATCATTTATATGAAAATGAAAAGGTCAAGAAAATCTGAAAGAAGAAAAAATTCTGTATGATTTATACTATCAGATTTCAAGATTTAGCACAAAGCACATGTAGTTAAGATAGCATGACCTGAGCTCAAGCCTACATATATAGAGCAATGGAACAGAATAAAGAGTGCAGAGAAAGACACACACATAAATGGTCATTTGATTCCTGACAAAGATAAACTCTAGTGAAGAAAGTTGTCTTTTAAAATGAGTGGCATTTATTTTTTTGATCCATCTGAGAAGTAAAATGAATTCTACTTTATACTATATACAAAGAAAAAATAAAAATGGATCAGATAATTAAATTAAAAAATAAAAGCCTCTAGATAAAAACATGGGAGAATATTTTTATAATCCTTGGAAAGGTAAAGCTTTCTTAAACAGGATGCACCAAACCCCTAACCATTAAGGAAAAAAATTTACAATTAAATTTCATTAAATTGAGAACCTCTGTTGATTAAAAGTCACCATTTAGAGAGTGAAAAACAAGCCACGGTCTGGAAGAAAATAGGGTAATGCATATTAATATATTTCATACTGTACGCATTTCCAGACTCTTTAATAAACTCTTACTAATCAATAATTTAAAAATGAAAAATGTCAACAACAAAAAAGAGCAAAAGACATAAATAAGCCTTCGAAAAGATATTTAACATTATTTGTCATTAAATAAAAATTTGCCTGAGGAGGTGGAACAAGAGGCCAAATAGAAGCCCCTTCCAATCATCCACCCCCCAACAGAGACACCAAATTTAACAGGTACCTACACACACAAAAATGACTTTTCAAGAAAATCACTGAAAATCAGGTGAACAATCACAATACCTGGTTTTAACTTTATATCACTGAAGGAGGCAATGGAGAAGGTAAGAAAGATAGTCTTCACTTGCTGATGCCACCCTTCCCTCATACCCTGGCAGTGTCATGTGGCACAGAGAATGTGTACACTTAGGGGAGGGAGGGCACAGCCACCATAGGACTTTGTATGGCCTATAGTGCTGCCAACACTGGGCAGAACTCTGCTGACACCTACAGAGGGAGCATTTACACCAGCCATAGGCAGAGGGGAATTGTTCATGCCAGAGGTTGTAATTTCAGTTCCAGCAAGCCTTGCCTCCATGGGCTAAAGTGCTTTGGGGTCCTAAATTACCTTGACAGGCAGTCTAGGCTACAAAAATTGCAACTCCTAGGCAAGTTCTACTGCTGTGCTGGGCTCAGAGCTAGGGGACTTGCTGGGCACATGACCTACTGAGACGCCAGCCAGGGCAGCCAAGGGAGTGTTACACCACCCCTCCCTCAATCCAAGGCAGCATAGCTCACAGCTCCAAAAGAACCCCCCTTCCTTCTGCTTGAGGAGAGGAGAGGGATAAGTAAAGAGGACTTTGTCTGGCAACTTGACTACCAGCTCTGCCATTTTAGAATAGGGAACTGGGCAGAGTCATGAGGTCCTCATTCCAAGCCCTAGCTCCCAGACAACATTTCTAGATATACCCTGGGCCAGAAGGAAACCTGCTGCCTTGAAGGGAACAATCCAGTCCTTGTAGGATTCATTGCTTGTTGGTAGCCAGGTAATACATGCCATGGGCCTTGGGTGAGACTGTGAGACGTGTTGGCTTCAGGAGACACCAAGCATGTTCACAGCTGTGGTGGCCATGAGGAAAGACTCCTTCTGATTGAGAAAAGGTGAGGGAAAAATAAAGGGGACTTTGTCTTCATCTTGTAACTCAGCCATAGTGGGGAAGACCATCAAGTGGGCTTTCAGGGCCCTTGATTCCAGGCCTTAGCCCTTGGATGGCATTACTGAATCTACCCTGGGCCAGAGGGGAGTCCACTGCCCTGAAGCATGAGTTCCAGGCTTGGCAGGATTCACCACAAGCTGACTGAAGAGCCCTGAAGACTTAAGTGAACATCAGTGGAACCTGGCAGTACTCCCTGTGGGCCTGTGGTAGTGACGGACATGGGGAGAGACTCCTTTGCCTGTGGAAAGGGGAGGGAAGAGTGGGAAAGACTTTGTCTTATGGTTTGGATGCTGGCTTAGCTGCAGTAGAATGAAGCACCAGGTAGATTTCTAAGGTTTCCAATTCTAGGCCCTGGCTCCTGGACAGCGTCTCCAGAACCACATGGGGCCTGGAGCAACACACCATACTGAAAGGAAAAACACAACATTGACTGACTTTGCCAGCTGCTGATTGTAGAGCCCCAGGGCCTTGAGTGAATATGAGTAATAGCCAGGTAGTGGTTACAGTGGACCTTGGGCAAGACCAAGTGCTTTTCTGGCTTCAGGTCTGACCCAGTGCAGTCCCAGTGGTGGTGGCCACGGGGGTGTTTGTATCACTCCTCCCCCAGCTCCAGGCAGCTTCAGCATAGACAGAGAGAGACTCCTTTTGCTTGGGAGAAAGGAAAGAGAACAAGAGTCTCTACATGGGACATCTGGATAATTCTTCAGAATCTTATCCAAGACCAACAAGGCGGTATTTCTACAAGACTACAGGAACTAGTGCGTGATGGGGCTGGGGTGCTCCCTCATGTAGATATGGCTGTAGTGACCAAAAACTCAGATCACAACACCCAAATCCCTTCAAATATCTGGGAAGCCTTCCCCAAAAGGACTGGTATGCAAAAGTCCAGACTACGAAGACTACAATAAACACCTAACTCTTCAACGCCCAGACACTGACAAACATCCACAAGCATCAGGACCATCCAGGAAAACACGACCTCACCAAATGAACTAAATAAGTCACCAAAGACCCATCCTAGAGAGACAGAGATAAGTGACTTTTCAAACAGAGAAGTCAATAGTTGTGTTTTTTGCTTTTTTGTTTTCTCTTTGTTTGTTTTGAGACAGAGTCTCTCTCTGTCACCCAAGCTGGAGTGCAATGGCATGATCTTGGCTCCCTGCAACCTCCGCCTCCCAGGTTGAAGTGCTTCTCCTGCCTCGGTCTCCCTAGTAGCTGGGATTAACAGTGCCTGCCACCACACCCAGCTAATTTCTTTTGTATTTTTAGTAGAGACGGGGTTTCACCATGTTGGTTAGGCTGGTCTCAAACTCCTGACCTCAGGTGATTGCCAGGCTCTGCCTCCCAAAGTGCTGGGATTACAGATGTGAGCTACCACACCCGGTCAAATATCTGTTTTGAGTGAAGTCAATGAAATTCCAAATAACACAAAGAAAGAATTCAGAATTTATCAGATACCTTTAAAGAAGACATTAGAATGACTTAAAAGAATCAAGCAGAAATTCTGGAGTTGAAGAATGCGATTGACATCCTGAAGAATGTGTCAGAGTCTCTTAATAGCAGAATTAATCAAGCAGAAGAAAGAATTAGTGAGTTCGAAGACAGGCTATTTGAAAATACATAGTCAGAAGAGATAAAAGAAAAAAACAAGAAACAGTGAAGACCTAGAAAATAGCCTCAAAAGGACAAATCTAAGAGTTACTGGCCTTAAAGAGAAGGCAGAGAGAAACATAAAAGTGCAAAGTTTATTCAAAGGGCAAATAACAGGGAACTTTCCAAACCTAGAGAAACATACCAATATTCAAGTACTAAAAGTTTATAGAACCCCAAGAAGATTTAACACAAAGAAGACTACCTCAAGACATTTAATAATCAAACTCCCAAAAGTCAGGGATAAAAGAAAGGACGCTAAAAGCAGCAAGAGAAAAGAAACAAATAACATACAATGGAGCGCCAATACATTTGGCAGCAGACTTCTCAGTGGAAACCTTACAGGCCATGAGTGATTAGCATGATATTTAAAGTGCTGAAGGAAGAAAACGTTTTTACCCTAGAATAGTATATTTGGCAAAAAAATTTCCTTAAACATGCAAGAGAAATAAAGACTTTCAGAGATAAAAAAAAAAAAGCAGAGGGATTTCATCAACACTAGACTTGTCCTACAAGAAGTGCTAAAGGAAGTTCTTCAGTCTGAAAGAAAAGGACATTAATGAGCTATAAGAAATAATCTGAAGGTGCAAAACTCATTGATAATAGTAAGTACACAGAAAACACAGAATATTATAACCGTGTAATTGTGGTTTGTAAACTGCTTAAATCTTAAGCAGAAAGAGTAAAAGATGAACTGATAAAAAATAATAAAGGCCGGGCAAAATGGCTCCTGCTTGTAATCCCAGTACTTTGGGAAGCTGAGGTGGGCAGGTCACCTGAGCTCAGGAGTTCAAGACCAGCCTGACCAGCGTGGTCAAACACTGTCTCTAACAAAAATCCAAACATTAGCCAGGCATGGTGACGCATGCCTTAGTCCCAGCTACTTGGGAGGCTGAGGCAGGAGAGTCACTTTAAACTGGGTAGGTGAAGTTGCAGTGAGCCAAGGTTGTGCCACTCCACACCAGCCTGAGTGACAGAGCAAGATTCCATCTCAAATTTAATTATTTAATTAAATAATAATAACAACAAATCTTCAAGACACAGACAGTACAATAAGATATAAATAGAAAGAGAGAGATCTAGCAAGATGGCCGAATAGGAACAGCTCTGGTCTGCAACTCCCAGTGAGATCAACACAGAAGGCGGGTGATTTCTGCATTTCCAATTGAGGTACCCAGCTCATATCATTGGGGCTGGTTAGACAGTGGGTGCAGCTCACAGGGGGCAAGCCGAAGCCCTCCACTAGCCAAGGGAACCTGGGAGGGACTGTGCCATGAAGAACGGTGCATCCTGGCCCAGATAGTAGGCTTTTCTCACAGTCTTCACAACCCACAGACCCACAGACCAGGAGTTCCCCTCGGGTGCCTATGTCACCAGGGCCCTGGGTTTCAAGCACAAAATTGGGCGGCCATTTCTGCAGACACTGAGCTAGCTGCAAGAGTTTCTTTCATACCCCAGTAGTGCCTGGAACACCAGTGGGACAGAACTGTTCATTCCCCTGGAAAGGGGACGAAAGCCAGGAAGTCAAGTGGTCTAGCTCAGTGGATCCCACCCCCACAGGGCCCAGCAAGCTAAGATCCTCTGGCTTGAAATTCTCTCTGCCAGCATGGCAGTCTAAAGTCGACCTGGGACGCTGGAGCTTGGTTGGGGGAAGGGGCATTCGCATTACTGAGGCTTGAGTAGGCAGTTTTCCCCTCACAGTGTAAACAAAGACTTGGGAAAGTTCCAACAGGGCAGAGCCCTCCACAGATCATCAAAGCCACTGTTGCCAGACTGCCTCTCTAGATTCCTCCTCTCTGGGCAGGGCATCTCTGAAAAATAGGCAGCAGTCCCAGTCAAGGCCTTATAGATAAAACTCCCATCTCCCTGTGATAGAGCACCTGGGGGAAGGGGAGTCTGTGGGCCCAGCTTCAGCAGAGTTAAATGTCCCTGCCTGCCGACTCTGTGCAGCAGATCTCCCAGCACAGCGTTTAAGCTCTGCTAAGGGTCAGACTGCCTCCTCAAGTGGGTCCCTGACCCCCATGTCTCCAGACAGGCAGACACTTCCAAGTAGGGGCCAACAGACACCTCATATAGGAGAGCTCCGGCTGGCATCTGGTGGACGCCACTCTGAGACGAAGCTTCCAGAGGAAGGAACAGGTAGCAATCTTTGCTGTTTTTCAGCCTCCATGGGTGATATCCAGGCAAACAGGGTATGGAGTGCACCTCCAGCAAACTCCAGCATCTGCAGCAGAAGGGCTTGACTGTAAGAAGGAAAACTAACAAACAGAATGAAATAGTATCAACATCAACATCAACAAGAAGGATGTACACTCAGAAACCTCATCCGAAAGTCACCAACATCAAAAACCAAAGGTAGATAAATCCATGAAGATGGGGAGAAACCAGTGCAAAAAGGCTGAAAATTCCAAAAACAGAATGCCTTTTCTCCTTCAAAGGATCACAACTCCTCACCAGCAAGAGAATAAAACTGGACAGATAATGAGTTTTGACAAATTGACAGAAGTAGGCTTCGGAAGGTGGATAATAAAAACCTCCTCCGAGCTAAAGGAGCATGTTCTAACCCAATGCAAGGAAGCTAATAACCTTGAAAAAACGCCAGAGGAATTGGTAACTGGAATAACCAGTTCAGAGATGAACATAAATGACCTGATGGAGCAGAAAAACACAGCACAAGAACTTCGTGAACCATAAACAAGTATCAATACCTGAATTCATCAAGCGGAAGAAAGGATATCAGAGATGGAAGAACTTAATGAAATGTAAGCGTGAAGACAAGACTAGAGAAAAAAAGAATAAAAAGGAACGAACAAAGACTCCAAGAAATATGGGACTATGTGAATAGACCAAACCTATGTTTGATTGGTGTACTTGAAAGTGACAGGGAGAATGAAACCAAGTTGGAAAACACTTTTCAGGATATTATCCAGGAGAACTTCCTCAACCTTGCAAGACAGGTCACCATGCAAAATCAGGAAATACAGAGAACACCACAAAGATACTCCTTGAGAAGAGCAACCCCAAGACACATAATTGTCAGATTCACCAAGGATGAAATGAAAGAAAAAATGTTAAGGGCAGCCAGAGAGAAAAGTCGGGTTACCCACAAAGGGAAGCCCATCAGACTAAAAGCTTATCTCTCTGCAGAAACCCTACAAGCCAGAAGAGAGTGGGGACCAATATTCAATATTCTTAAAGAAAAGAATTTTCAACCCAGAATTTCATACCCAGCCAAACTAAGCTTCACAAGAGAAGGAGAAATAAAATCCTCTACAGACAAGCAAATGCTGATTTTGTCACCACCAGGCCTGCCTTACAAGAACTCCTGAAGGAAGCACTAACCATGGAAAGGAACAACTGGTACCAGCCACTGCAAAAATATACCAAATTATAACACCATCTACACTATGAAGAAACTGCATCAACTAACAGACAAAATAACCAGCTAGTATCATAATGACAGGATCAAATTCACACATAATAATATTAACCTTAAATGTAAATGGGCTAAATTACCCAATTAAAAGACATAGAGTGGCAAATTGGATAGAGTCAAGACCCATCAGTGTGCTGTATTCAGGAGACCATCTCACGCGCAAAGACACACATAGGCTCAAAATAAAGGGATGGAGAAAGATCTACCAAGCAAATGGAAAGCAAAAAACAAAACAAAACAAACAAACAAACAAACAAACTAAAAACACAAAAACAAAAACAAAAAGCAGGGGTTGCAATTCTAGTTTCTGATAAAGCAAACTTTAAACCGACAAAGATCAAAAGAGACAAAGAAGGGCATTACATAATGGTAAAGGGATCAATGCAACAAGAAGAGTTACCTATCCTAAATATGTATGCACCCAATACAGGAGCACCCAGATTCATAAAGCAAGTTCTTAGAAACCTACAAAGAGACTTAGACTCCCACAAAATAATAGTGGGAGACTTTAACACCCCACTGTCAATAATACACAGATCAATGAGACAGAATATTAATAAGGATATTCAGGACTTGAACTCAGCTCTGGACCAAGAGGACCTAATAGACATCTACAGAACTCTCCACCCCAAATCAACAGAATATACTTTCTTCTCAGCACCACTTCGCACTTATTCTAAAATTGACCACATAATTGGAAGTAAAATACTTCTCAGGAAATGCAAAAGAACAGAAATCATAACAGTCTCTCATGCCACAGTGTAATCAAATTAGAACTCAGGATTAAGAAACTCACTCAAACTGCACAACTACATGGTAACTGAACAACCTGCTCCTGAATTACTACCAGGTAAATAACGAAATGAAGGCAGAAATAAAGATGTTCTTTGAAACCAATGAGAACAAAGACACAATATAGGAGAATCTCTGGGACACATTTAAAGCAGTGTGTAGAGATAAATTTATAGCACTATATGCCCAGAAAAGAAAGCAGGGAAGATCTAAAATCGAAACTCTAGCATCACAATTAAAAGAACTAGAGAAGCAAGAGCAAACAAATTCCAAAGCTAGCAGAAGTTAAAAAATAACTAAGACCAGAGCAGAACTGAAGGAGATAGAGACACAAAAAACTCTTCAAAAAAATCAATGAATCCAGCAGCTGTTTTTTTTTTTTTTTTGAAAATATCAACAAAATAGATTGCTAGCCAGACTAATAAAGAAGAAAAGAGAGAAGAATCAAATAGACACAATAAAAAATGATAAAGAGTATGTCACCACTGATCCCACAGAAATACAAACTACCATCAGAGACTATTATAAACACCTCTATGCAAATAAACTAGAAAATCTAGAAGAAATAGATAAATTCCTGGACACATACACCCTTCCAAGTCTAAACAAGGAATAATTTGAATCCCTGAATAGATCAATAAATAGTTCTGAAATTGAGGCAATAATTAATGACCTACCAACCAAAAAACGTCCAGAACCAGACAGATTCACAGCCGAATTCTACCAGAGGTACAAAAAGGAGCTGGTATCATTTCTTTTTAAACTATTCCAAACAATAGAAAAAGAGAGACTCCTTCCTTACTCATTTTTTGAGGCCAGCATCATCCTGATACCAAAACGTGGCAGACATAGAACAAAAAAAGACAATTTCAGGTCAATATCCCTGATGAACAGCTACGCAAAAATCCTAAATAAAATACTGGCAAACTGAACCAGCAACACATCAAAAAGTTTATCCACCACGATCAAGTCAGCTTTATCCCTGGGATGCAAGGCTGGATCAACATATGTAGATTAATAAATGTAATCCATCACATAAACAGAACCAATGACAAAAAAACATGATTACTTCAATAGATGAAGAAAAGGCCTTAGATAAAATTCAACACTCCTTCATACTAAAAACTCTCAATAAATTCAGTATTGATGGAACCTATCTCAAAATAATAAAATCTATTTGTGACAAACCCACAGCCAATATCATACTGAATGGGCAAAAGCTGGAAGCATTCCCTTTGAAAACTGGCACAAGACAAGGATGCCCTCTCTCACCACTCCTATTCAACATAGTATTGGAAGTTCTGGCCAGGGCAATCAGGCAAGAAAAACAAATAAAGGATATTCAAAGGGTATTCAAATAAAGGGTATTCAAATTGTCCCTATTTGCAGATGACATGATTGTATATTTAGAAAACCCCATGGTCTCAGCCCAAAATTTCCTTAAGCTGATAAGCAACTTCAGCAAAGTCTCAGAATACAAAATCAATGTGCAAAATCACAAGCATTCCTATACACCAATAACAGACAAATAGCCAAATCCTGAGTGAACTCCCATTCACAATTACTACAAAGATAATTAAATACGTAGGAATACAACTTACAAGGGATTTGAAAGACCTCTTCAAGGAGAACTACAAACCACTGCTCAAGGAAATAAGAGAAGACACAAACAAACGCAAGAGCATTCCATGTTCATGGATAGGAAGAATCAATATTGTGAAAAGGACCATACTGCCCAAAGTAATTGATCGATTCAATGCTATCCCCATCAAGCTACCATTGACTTTCTTCCACAGAATTAGAAAAAAACTACTTTAAATTTTATTTGGAACCAAAAAAGAGCCCACCTAGCCAAGACAACCCTAAGCAAAAAGAACAAAGCAGGAGACATCCTGCTACTTGACTTCAAACTATACTACAAGGCTACAGTAACCAAAACAGCATGGTGTTGGTATGAAAGCAGGTATCTAGACCAATGGAAGAGAACAGAGGCCTCAGAAATAACACTGCACATCTACAACCATCGGATCTTTGACAAACCTAACAAAAACAAGCAATGGGGAAACAATTCCCTATTTAATAAATGGTGTTGGGAAAACTGGCTAGCCATATGCAGAAAACTGAAACTGGACCCCTTCCTTACACCTTATTCAAAAATTAACTCAAGATGAATTAAACATGTAAACGTAAGACCTAAAACCATAAAAATTCTAGAAGAAAACCTAGGCGATACCATTCAGGACATAGGCATGCACAAAGACTTCATGACTAAAACACCAAAAGCAATGGCAACAAAAGCCGAAACTGACAAATGGGATCTAATTAAACTAAAAAAAATTCCATACAGCAAAAGAAACTATCATCAAAGTGAACAGGCAACCTACAGAATGGGAGAAAAATTTTGCAATGTATCCATCTGACAAAAGGCTAATATCCAGAATCTACAAAAACTTAAACAAATTTACAAGAAAAAAAACGACTCCATCAAAAAGTGGGCAAAGGATATCAACAGACACTTCTCTAAAGAAGACATTTATGCAGCCAACAAACATGAAAGAAAGCTCATCATCACTGGTCATTAGAGAAATGAAATCAAAACCATAATGAAATACCATCTCACACCAGTTAGAATGACAATCATTAAAAAATCAGGAAACAACAGATGCTGGAGAGGATGTGGAGAAATAGGAACGCTTTTACACTGTTGGTGGAAGTGTAAATTAGTTCAACCATTGTGGAAGACAGTGTGGCGATTCATCAAGGATCTCGAACCAGAAATACCATTTCACCCAGCAATCCCATTACTTGGTATATACCCAAAGGTTTATAAATCATTCTACTATAAAACCACATAAACACATTTGTTTATTGTGGCACTGTACACAATAGCAAAGACTTGGAACCAACCCAAATGCCCATCAATGATAGACTGGATAAAGAAAATGTGGCACATATATACCATGGAACACTATGCAGCCATAAAAAATGATGAGTTCTTGTCCTTTGCAGGGACATGGATGAAGCTGGAAACCATCATTCTCAGCAAAATAACACAAGAACAGAAAACTAAATACCATATGTTCTCACTCATAAGTGGGAGTTGAACAATGAGAACACATGGACACAGGGAGGGGAACATCACACACTGGGGCCTGTTGGGGGGATGAGGGGCTAGTGGAGGGATAGGATTAGAAGAAATACCTAATGTAGATGATAGGTTGATGAGTGCAGCAAACCACCATGGTATGTGTATACCTATGTAACAAACCTGCACATTCTGCACATGTACCCCAGAACTTAAAGTATAATAATAAAAAAAGAAATAAAAAAGATTATAGGTGAATACTGTAAACAACTATATTAAATCAAATTAGATAACTTAGATGAAATGAACTAACTCCTGGGAAGATACAAATCATCAAAAGTGACTTAAGAAGTAATAGAAAAACTGAACAAACTATAAAAAGTTAATAGATTAAATTTGTAATCAAAATTATTTCACAAGTAAAAGTCCAGGTCCAAATGGCTTCAGGGGTAAACTCTACCAAACATTGAAAGAAGAGTTCACAATTCTTCACAAACTCTCCCAAAGAATAGAAGAGGGGAGAACACTCCTTAACATATTCAAGGTTATATTCTGGCCTTGGTATCAGGGTGATACTAAAGCCAGACAAAGGTTACAAGAAAACTACCTACTAATACCTTTGGCACAAATGTTCAGTGGAATGCTAAAACTAAATCCAGCAACATATATAAATGATTATGTACTATGACCAAACAATTTTAATTGAAAATAAACTAATGTAATATACTACTTAAAAGTAATGACGAAAATCAAATAACCATTGCAATAGATACAGAAATAAATTTGAAAATTTAAACAGCCCTTCAGGATAGAAACATTAAATAAACCAAGAATAGAACAGTACTGATAAAGGTCATCTACAAAAAACCAACAGCTGATGTCACAGATAATGATAAAAGACTTAATGCTTTTCCAGTAAGCAGGAACAAAACAAGAATATTTGCTCTCATCACTTCTATTCAATTTTGTACTGAGTTTCTTGCCAGAGTAATTGGGTAAGAAAGTGGGGGGTAAAAAAGCTATCTATATTGAAAAGGAAGAAGTAAAACTATTTATATATACAGATGACACAATCTTGTATGTAGAAAATCTTGAAGAATCCACTAAAGTATGGTAGAACTAATAAATGAATCCAGCAAGTTGCATGAAAAAGATCAACATATGAAAACAATTCTGTTTCTACACATTAGCAAAGAATAACTCAAAAATGAAATTAAGAAAATTCTACTTATAATAGCATGAAAAGAATAAATTCTTTCAGAATAAATTTAACAAAGTTTATATCCTGAATATTATAACATATTGTTGAAAAAAACTAAAGAAGATCTAAAACAGTGGGAACACATTCCATATGTTCATGATTTGGAAGAACTAATATTTTTAAATGGCAATACTCTCCAAATTGATGCAGAGAGTCCATGAAATCTGTATTAAATTTCCAGCCGACTTCTGTAAAGAAATTGAGAAGTTGATCCTGTAATTCATATGGAAATACAAATGACCTAAAATAGCCAGGTGATTCTTGAAAAGGAAAAGAGTTGCAGGATGCACACTTCTGGATTTCAAGACACACAATAAAGCAAAATCATCAAGATAGCATGGTACTGGTATAAGGACAGACATATAGAATCTAGAAATAAACCCTCATATTAATGGTCAATTGATTCTTTATAAGGTTCTAAAGATTATTCAAGGGCAAAAGAATAGTGTTTTTAATAAATATTGTTGGGATGAGTGAATATCCACATATAAAAGGATAGAGTTAGACCCCTTCCTCAAACTTTAACTAAAAATTAACTAAATATAAGAGCTAAAACTGCAAAATTTTTTGGAGAAAACAACTAAGGAAATCTTCACAGCCTTGGGCTAGACAATGCTGTCTCAGATCTGATACCAAAGGCACATGCAAAAAAAAAAAAGAAAGATATATTGGACTTCATTAAAATTAAAACTTTTCTCCTTCAAGATACCATCAAGAGAGTGAAAATACAACCTATGCAATGGGAGAAAATATTAGCAAAGTACATACCTGATAAGGAACTTGTGCCCAGAATATGTAGGAAACACTTATAATTCAGTAATAAAACAAAATCCAATTAGGAAAATGTTCAAAGTATCTGAATAGGCATTTCTCCAAAGAAGATATTCAAATGACCAACAAGCACATGAAAAGTGGCTTAGCGCCGGGCGCGGTGGCTCAAGCCTGTAATCCCAGCACTTTGGGAGGCCGAGACGGGCGGATCACGAGGTCAGGAGATCGAGACCATCCTGGCTAACACAGTGAAACCCTGTCTCTACTAAAAAATACAAAAGACTAGCTGGGCGAGGTGGCGGGCGCCTGTAGTCCCAGCTACTTGGGAGGCTGAGGCAGGAGAATGGCGTAAACCCAGGAGGTGGAGCTTGCAGTGAGCTGAGATCAGGCCACTGCACTCCAGCCCGGGCGACAGAGCGAGACTCCGTCTCAAAAAAAAAAAGAAAAGTGGCTTAGTAACATAAACCACCAGTGAAATGCAAATCAAAACCACAGAGAGCATTTCACACCACTACGATGGCTATAATAACAAGACAGATAAAAAATGATGACAAGTTGTGGAGAAAGTTGAACCCTCAGACGCTGCTGGTGGAAATATAAAATAGCACAATTGCTTTGGAAAACAGTCTGGTATTTCCACAAAAGGTTAAACATAGTTACCCTCTGATGCAGCAATCTTTCTCCTAGCCGTATACCCAAGAGAAATGACAACACGGGTTTACACACAAAATTACACACAAATGTTCACAGAAGTATTATTCATAATAGTAAAAAAGTAGAAACAACTTAAATATCCATTACCTGGTGCATATGTGTGTGTATATAGACACACATATATACATACACACACACACACACATATACGATGTGGTACATCAATATGTCTTAATTTCCTATTGCTTCTGTAACAAATTACTACAATTTGGTGGCTTAAAGCAATGCTAGTTTACTATATTATAATCCTAGAAGACAGAGGTTTTAAAATGAGTGTTGGCAGGGCTATCTTCCTTTTGGAGGTTCTGAGAATTACTTTCTTGACTTCTTCAGCTTCTAAAGGCTTCCCTCATTCATTGTTTCACGATTCTGCAAAACATAGCCTCCTTTTCCTCTCTGTTTCTGTAGTCCCATCACCTTCTCCTTAACTTTGACTGTCTTATGTCCCTCTTATAAAGCCCCTGTGATTACATTGAGCCCACCTAGATACTTTAGGATAATCTCCCCATCTCTAGACTGTTAACTTAATCAGATCTTCAAAATCTCTTTTACTATATAAAGTAACGTATTCACAGGTTCTGGGAATTAGGATATTGACATCTTTTGGGCAGCTGTTTTTCTGTCTACCACACCATAAAATGGAAACTTATTCAGCAATAAAAAGGAATGAATTACTGGTAGATACTTCAACGTGGACAAACATTGAAAACATTATGCTAAGTGAAAGAAGCTAGTCACACGAAAAAACACGTATTTTCAGGTTCATTTTATATTGAATGTCCAGAATATGCAAATCTGTGAAGCCAGAAAGCAGGGCAGTGGTTGCCTACAGTCCGAGAGGTTGAAGGAAAATTGACAGTAACTGCTAATGGGTGTGGGGTTTCTTGTGTTCAAGGTGATTAAATGTTCCAAAATTGATAGTGCTGATTCTTTCATAACTTTGTAAATATATGCTAAAAATCATTGAATTTTCTATTTAAATGATTGAATTGCATAGTATGTGATTATATAAAATAAAGCTGTCATATTAAAAAAAATCAACCATCTAACACTATACATCCACCAGAATCTCTCACCAACAAAATGTAAGAACTCTAGTTGATTCAAATCCTTACCAACATATGATATTGTCATACTTTACTGATAGGAGTGTAAATTGGCTACAATATTTTGGAAAAGTATTCGGCAGTATCCTATTTTTCTATTGCTGCTAACCACCATAAAGTTTAGTGACTTAAAAGCAACAATGTGTTATCTTTCACGGTTCTATGGGTACTTTAGCTGAGTAGCTCTTGCTTCAGATCTCTCAAGCAGCTGATGGCAGGTGGCAGTAAGTACCATATTCATCTGAAGATTTGATTGGACATGACATAGAAGGTGGCTCACTCATGTAGCTTACAGTTGATTCTGGCTGCTGACTGTGAGTTTAGCTGGGTCCTTATATGTAGCTTTTCCATGTGGTTTGGGATTTTTACAGTATTGCAGCTGGATTTTGGAAGGGAGTGTTCCAAGAGTAAATATGCCAGGAGACTTCAGCAGAAACTTCAAGGCTTCTTATGACCTAGCCCGGGTAGTCACACAGCATCACATCAGTCATATTCTATTGGTTTTATAGGATTAGCCCAGATTCAGTGTGGGTGGGAACTACACAAAGGCATGAATAAAGGGAAGTGTTGTAGTTCACTGGGGCCATCATGGGAAACTAGGTCTTGAAGTCTTCCTCTTACTTCCAATGATTTATTTTCATTCTACCAGCAAATTGCTCCAACAGCCTTCTCAAACCCCCAAAGTCTCACTGTATTAAGTCACGAGGGTCAGGTTGTAAGTCTGATTTCATCTAAAGCAGGTCCAGGTATGAATGGGGTTCCGTGGGGCCAGTTCTTTACTGAAGCACCTTGAATGCAGTCTTGGAGCATGATTCCTCTCAATCTGAAGACTTGTGAATTCAAGAGACAAGTTATCTGCCCTTACACACCCAAGTACGATGGTGAGACAGGGATGAGAGAACTGTATGAAACACTTCCACTTAAAAAGGGGGAAGATCAGGAGGCACATCACTGTCAGTGGACTGTAGAAATAGTGCTGAGTCCATCCTACAGGTAATCCTGAGAATTACCTACAGGTAATTCTCTGTGGGATTTTTTTTTTTTTTCTGCTCTGTAACCCAGACTGGAGTGCAACGGCGTGATCTCAGCTCACTGCAACCTCTGCCTCCTGGTTTCAAGTGATTCTCTTGTCTAAGTAACTAGGATTACCGGCACACCCCACCACGCCCAGCTAATTTTTTAATATTTTTAGTAGAGACAGGGTTTCACCATGTTGGCCAGGCTAATCTCAAACTTCTGACCTCAGGTGATCCACCAGCCTCAGCCTCCCAGAGTGCTGGGATTACAGGCGTGAGCCACCGCACCATGCCAATTCTCTGTGGTTCTGGGCTGTGTCTCTTGAGCTCTTGATGCTGCACTCCAGGACATCTTTCCTTTCCATAAGAGATAGCACTGTTAACAGCTGAGCTGATTTCATAGATTTATTCATGCCTGAAGATGGCTGGGGCCTCTGTGAGCACTTTTCCTTTTGAATTGCCTCTGTTCCTTTAAGTCCAAGTAGATGGGGTGTATGTTTGTTTGTATGTTTCTCCAACACAGGGTTCTTTAAGGTTCCCAATGAATATTACTGGTGCTACCTCCATGAGACAAAAGCCACACACATGAATATTTTCAGGATAGGCCACATTCTCCTTTGGAATAAGCATCAGGTGCTTTGAGATGATGCCAAGATTCTCAGAAACTTTTTGCCTAGCAGATTAGGACTGAGTGATATGCCCTTAAGATTGCTAAAAGCCTTCTTGTCTACCTCAGAGGTCTATGAGAACATTCATTTTAATTTCTCTGAGGTATCTATGAGGGCCATACTTTTTATTTCATCTGTAGCCTGAAACTATGTGTCGCTGGTAGTGCCATGGGTATAATCTTTGCTCTGAGCCAATTTCTTACTTTGAGAAGGTTTTGCTAGCTAGAAGGACTGTCATGGATCCTATTTTCCACTAAATTTTAATAAAAGCTGATCAGTTTCGTCTTTATTTCAACCCTTCTTTTATTTCATCATAGACACCAGAAGAAGCCAGTCGTCACTTTCAACATTCTGTCTGAATATTTTCTTTGCAAAGCCAAGTGTTTGTTAAGTACCCTTTCTATACTTTCTATATTCTACAGGAACTTAGGACATAGTGTTGCTAATTTTTCTGTTATATATAACTCTCATTCTTTTCCATCCAGCAACTAATAATAACTTCCTTATTGTTCTTCAAGAGTTTGCCAACATTTTTCCCAACTGCTAAGGTTCCACTCAACTGTTCAATCCCAAAGTAAATATTACATGTTTTAGGTGTTTGTTACAAAAACACCTCACATACAAGTACCAATTTCTATTCCATTATCTATTTGCTATATAACAAACCACCCCCAAATGTGATGCCTTGGAACAACAGTTTATTATCTCTCATGGCTTTATAATGTTACTGGGCTCAGCAGGGCAATTCTCATTTGGAGTCTTTCATGGTAGCTGGGACTGAAGTCACCTGAAGACTGACCTGGTCATGCAGGTGTCTCACCTATATGGCTAGGAGTTCATGCTGGCTATAAGTTGGCAGTTCATCTGAATGGTTACCAGGTAACTTTCCTTCCTACTTATCTTCCTTCTTTCCTTTGTATTTGTGTATATATAATGATGTGAGCAGTAGAAAGATATGAAAATTTATGATACATAGATGTTATCATTTTATGACAATGCATATGAAGAATGAAGTAATTTTTTAAAGAACTAGAAGATTGATTCTGACAAGAACAGCAAGTACATGATATAAATTACGTGAAAATATATACACATAATATTTGTCTATTTGCATGATGAGATATAGAAAATGAGAATCACTACATGTTAACAGTGGTTAACACAGGATGAATGGATTTCAAGTACCAGTTTATTTCTTCTTCATATATAGTTTGCAATTTTTTACAGGGGGCATATATTGTTCATCTTCTCAAGAAGTGAAATTATTTTCATTTTACATTAAAGGAAGAGGACAGATGAGGGCTAGATAAACTTTTGGAGTAAACACGCCTGGACATAGAAGACGAATGAAGAGATGACTGGTTGATCATAAGCAAGAAATGTGTTTAGATGCAACACCGGGTGATCCTGCAGAAAGGTCAAGACAGCTCTAATTGTATGGGCAGGAAAAGCCCGTCCAGCATCATATTCACAGGAGTGCTTCCTTCTTTTCCGAGAAAGGGTTCAGTATCCTCATGGGCGTGGTGACTGAGCCAATAACAGTGTTGGAATGAGAGAAAGAGCATCAGTGTGTGTGACAGTGGTGGGTGCTAGCAGACAACTAGCAACAGCAACACATGTGTGGTTCTCTCCCTCCCTCCCTGTCCTCCCTGTAACCCCCTGCCGCCAGAAAAGTGCAGGCTCTCCACTTGAATCTTGCTGTCTGGGACTCCTTAGGGAAAACTCTAACCTCAAGAATCTGGTTATGAAGCTAAATATGCTCACCTTGATATGCTAAAAAATAAGAGTTGGGGAGAATATTAAGGACATTTAAAAATCCTCTCTCAAAATGATAATCTGTTTTACTAGGCTATTGTCTTTTTTTTTTCTGGAGACAAGAGTCTCACTTTATTGCCCAGCTGGAGTACAATGGTGTGATCTCAGCTCACTGCAACCTCTGCTTCCCAGGTTCAAGCGATTCTCATGTCTCAGCCACTCGACTAGCTGGGACTACAGATGCATAATGGCTAACTTTTGTATTTTTAGTAGAGACAGGGTTTCACCATGTTGGCCAGGCTGGTCTTGAACTCCTGACCTCAAGTGATCTACCCGCCTCAGCCTCCCAAAGTACTGAGATTACAGGCATGAGCCACCATGCCTGGCCTAGGCTGTTGTCTTGATGCATAAATTCCACTTTCAATGTCAAATATGAAAAATAATGTTTTCGTTATTTTTCTTTTGTAACACTGCTAGTTTCCTTTCCCCATCTCCAGTAGTACTCTGGGGTAAAATTTTTACACCTGAAAAGTCAAAAGAGGAAAGTATATTAATTATTTTAAAATTATTACCATTGTCACAATGGATACCATTTATAATGTGCTTATTATATCATGCCAAGCATTGTGATAAGTGTTTCATGTTCATTTAATCTTTTTAACACTATGAAAGAAATATTAAACCTGTAGTTTTTTAGTGATAACAGATTCAGTGGGATTAAGTAATTTACCCCAGAATAAATTTAGCTAGAATATCACTGCTATTGGTACATATGATTAACCTGAAAACCCATTCTCCGAATCCCTGTGATATTCGTCCTAGAAGTGTTTGTGCAAGAATGTGTGTATGCATGTATAAGTAAAATGTCCTGAGTAATAAATCTTTAAATGTCAGATGTTTATATCTGCTGTTTATTGTCCTAAGTTCTTTTCATTCTCTTCCAGTTCTAAAAATATTATTTGCATCTTTGGAGCTTTCCAGAACCCTAGACATAATCCCTAGTGGGATATTAAAACTTAAAGCAGAATATAGGCCCCATAAGTGCGCAGAAGAACAAAGCTATGGAAGCTGAGAGGAAGGAAGCCACATCTGGTAGACAGATCAGTAACGATTACTAGGGACAGTCGCCTTTGACAAGGGCCAGTTTGAAGATGGAAAGGCTTTTCACAGAAAAAGTGTGGGCGGGCTGTGATTTCTGAAGAGTGGGGCTATAGGAGAAAGATTTTTAGGCCTGGAGGACAGTGCATAAGAAGTTTCAGCCACAATAATCTCAGTTGAAGGTAGAATAGTTGCAGTAGAAGATGAGGTTAAAAAGTCCGCTGGGCCTCTGCCTTGGAAAGCGCTGAATGTCTGAGTGAGGGACCTGCTCCCGTTCTGGAGTATAACCAGATGGAGTCACAGATTCTCCCCACAGAGGCTAGGTAGGTAACGGAAGAGAGTAAAGAGTGCTAAATGGCCGGGCGCAGTGGCTCACGCCTGTAATCCCAGCACTTTGGAAGGCCGAAGAGGGCAGATAACGAGGTCTGAATATCGAGACCATCCTGGCTAACACGGTGAAACCCCGTCTCTACTAAAAATACAAAAACTTAGCCGGGCGCATTGGCGGGTGCCTGTAGTCCCAGCTACTGGGGAGGCTGAGGCAGGAGAATGGCGTGAACCCGGGAGGCGGAGCTTGCAGTGAGCCGAGATTGCCCCACTGCACTCCAGCCTGGGCCACAAAGCGAGACTCCGTCTCAAAAAAAAAGAGTGCTAAATGTATGACGAAAACATACACTAGCTTTTCCATATTATATACTTAGAAACGGTCTGCATTCCCATAAGCAAATAGGTAGCCTTCTCAGGCTTTCATTTTCTTATGTTTGAAAGATAGATGAGGTTAGAGAAATATTTCTCCACTCTAAGAAAAACAACAGCACAACAGTAACATAAATAACAAATTATGCTTGACTTCAGCAGCGAAATAATAGGGAGTGTTGGGGACTCTGGCAAACTGGAGAGTATTTACTTTGTCTACAGGGAGCAGCCAATACTCAGCTGTTTACTATCTCATGACAGCTTAGGCCCACTGTTTGCAGATCTTTTAGTTTTTATGAGAAATCAGACCTATATATAAAATCCCTTAACTATTTAACAAACAGGTAAAAATTTTGTTTTAAAACTAAGAGACCCAAACAAACAAAACACATATTCCATCTAAATTAGAACCACAGGGGGCTCATTTGCAACCCTTGCCTAGAAAGCCATTCGGGTTTTTTTTTTTTTTTAAATAGAATAAAAGGCGAGAATTTACTTTGAGAATGTTATCTAGATGTTGCACAAAAAGTGAATGAAAGAAAACGGGGAACTTGGAAGCAGGCAACTCAGTCAGGATAAGCAAAAAGCTTGGCTTGAACTGACTAGGTAGCCAAGGAAATGAAAGGTGTTTTCAGGTTTCAGACTATGGAGAAAGAAAGAAAGTCTGGGATGTGGCAGCAGGATGGAGGGTATAACAAACAAACAACAACAACCAAAAACATAGAGTGGACTGATTGCTTACAGAAATAATAAACTCAGGAAGGAAGTTATTTTTCTTTCTCCCATTGCTTTGGTACCAGAGAGAGGTATGATGATGACTTTGAGGTCAGGATAAAACAGATTCCAGAACAGGAAATGTTAAGCAACAGAAATCACAACTGGTAGAATGAAATCACTGGTGACACGAACAATGAAGTCATAAGTAGAGATGGAGAGTAGATGTCAGTGACCATGGAGCTTCGTTGTGGTGCTACTTTTTAAAACAAGTTGATTTTTCTTTTGAAACTCTTTCCATTGGAGTAACAGCTGCCATCACGCCAGAGCTGGAAACTACTTTTTCAACATTTTATTCAGCACTTAAAATGGGCCAGATATTATTGTGGCTAAGGGAAATAGACCCTGAATGAGATTGAAAGGTATATGTTTTTATGAAGAGAATTTCAGCTCACGGGATAGAGAATTATTTTTAATTGACAAATTAACAAGAAAATATCAAGTAGCGATAAGTACAACACAAAAATCAAAACCAGGGTGATATAGTATGGAATAATTGGGGGGCTACTTTAATTTGGGTGGTCAGGGAAAGCTTCTCTGAGGAGGGGCTGGTCTTTATTTTCTGTATTCAAAGGGTGATCCTCTAGAACCTTAAGTATGTCTTGTGCGAAATAAAACAAGCTAAAATTAGAAAGACTGACCACACCAAGTTTTGGTGAGAATGTGGAAGAACTAGAATTCCCTACTTTGTGAAATAGTTTGAGAATTTCTTGAGATGTTAAACATATTTCTGCTGCATGATTTAGCCATTCTACTCTTCGATATTTACCTAACAGAAATAAGAACAAACCTCCACACAAAGACCTGTACGTGAATGCTCACAGCAATTTGATTTGTGATAGCAACAAATACAAAGGTCCATCAGCAAGTGAATGAAAAAACAATGTATGATATATATCATATTCACCAATAACAAGAAAGAAACAGTTGATATATGCCCTACATGGATGCATCTCAAAATAATTTTGCTGGGCTAAGAAAAGTCAGACAAAAGGTACATGTAGCATGATTTTATTGGTATAAAAATCTGAAAACCACCAGGCATGGTGGCTCATGCCTGTAATCCCAGCATTTTGGGAGGCTGAGGCAGACAGATCACTTGAGGTCAGGAGTTTGAGACCAGTCTGGCCAAGATGGCCAAACCCCATCTCTACTAAAAATGCATAAATTAGCCAAGTGTGGTGGTAGGTGCCTGTAATCCCAGCTACTATGGAGGCTAAGGCAAGAGAATCGCTTGAACCCGGGAGGTGAAGGTTGCAGAGAGCCGAGATCGTGCCACTGCACTCTAGCCTGGGTGACACAGCGAGACACAGTTAAAAAAAAAAAAATCTGAAAACTGCAAACTTGTCTGTAATAAAAGAATGCAGATAATTGGTGCCTCAGGGTAGGAAGGAAGTGGGCAGGGGCAGGAGGCAGGGACACAAAAGGTCATGAGGCATGAGAAATCTTTTGGCTGTGATTGATCTGCTCAATATGTTGACTGTGGTGATGGCTTCACAAGTGTGTCAATATGTCAGTTACATACTTTAAATATGTAGTTTGTTGCATACTAATTATACCTGAATGAAGCTATTAAAATGATTGAGGAAAATATTTACATAATTAAAGTCCAACAATCAGAAGATGACCGTAACACTCCATGTGATGTGTGTGGCATATGTTCACTATAAAGTGGGTCTTGAAAACTGTTACTGAAATTATCTGATAAATCATTTTTTATCAATTGTTCGAAGTCTTTTGCATTAGAAATGCTATCAGTAGTTTTTTATTAATGTAAAATCTATTGGAGATATCATGTAATCATTTTTTGTGTCTTTCTTGCTAGAGTTATTGCTTTTTAATGTTTTTCTTCTCAGTGGCTTTGCCCTTATTTTCTCCACCCTCACTGCCTGCCACTTCCTCCTCCTCTCCTGTGTCCTTTTCAGTGTGTTACTTCCCCTCAGCCATAAAAATATACTACATCAAAAGGCAAATGAACCAAAGCATTACCGACTTTAAATATCAAGGCTTTATTTCCTCATTTAGCTGTTGATTCAGACACACTTTATGCAGATGAGGCTCAGTTTGGGAAACTATTTTATACCTGGACTGTGGGTGTTTTTCTGTAGTTCAGGAGATTAATTGCTTTTCTTCTTTTAAGTTTCACACAAGTTTTGGTCCATAGTTACCAAGGAGCTTAGCGATGAATAAATAGGTATACCATAGAGATTAGTATGGGAGGAGTAATTAGGTTTTTCAATCAAGTAGGTCTTGTTTATTGATTCAGCTCAGTTTATACACCATGCTACCAGGTACATAAGAATTCTCAAAGGTTGCTATGATGGTTAATTTTTTTTTTTAAGATAAAATCTCACTCTGTTGCCCAGGCTGGAGTGCAGTGGTGCGATCTCAGCTCACTGCAGCCCCTGCCTTCCAGGTTAAAGCGATTCTCCTGTCTCAGCCTCCCAAGTAGCTAGGATTACAGGTAGCCACCACCACACCTGGCTAATTTTTGTATTTTTAGTAGTGATGGGGTTTTGTCATATTGGCCAGGCTGGTCTCGAATTCCTGACCTCAAGTGATCCTCTTGCCTCGGCCTCCCAAAGTGCTGGGATTATAGGTGTGACCCACCACACCTGGCCAATGGTTAATACTGAGTGTCAATTTATGATACTTTGGACTTGGACTTTCAGGTTAATGCTGTAATGAGTTAAGACCTTGGGGAACTGTTGAAAAGGCAGCATTGTGTTTTGAAATGTGAGCACATGCGATTTGGGAGGGGACAGGGATGCTCTGTCCCCACCCAAATATCCTCTTGAATTGTTATTCCCATTATTCCTACATGCCATGGGAGAGGCCTGGTGGAAGATAATTGAATCATGAGGGTGGTTATCCCCATGCTGCTGTTCTGGTGATAATAAGTGAGTTCTCAGGAGATCTGATGATTTTATAAGGGGCTTTTCTCCCTTTTGCCCGGCACTTCTCCTTGCTGCTGCCATGTAAAAAAGAATGTGTTTGCTTCCCCTTCCACCATGATCCTAAGTTTCCTGAGGCCTCCCTAGCCATGCTGAACTGTGAGTCAATTACCCCTCTTCCCTTTATAAATTACCCAGTGCCTTGGGTAATTCTTTGTAAGCAGTGTGAGGATACACTAATACAGTTGCTAAAAGTAGCACTAACACCAAGTGAAGTCAGTGTTAATTGAAGTACCTAAGATGCAAACTTTCAGTTTTTTCCCATGAACCTTGGAAGAGTGACCTATGAAAAGTTAAGATGGTTTGGGATCAGCTATTGGATAAAATCATTGGTGCAAACATGACCTCTGAGGTTGGTGCAAACCAGAACTCAGAGGAAACTGACAAATCCAGAACTCAGAAAGAAAAGGAAATTTAATCAATAAGAGCAATTTCTTTCCTCTTCCCTCCACCCATAACCCTTACAATACTTGATTGTTCCGAATGAATTGGAAAGGTTCCGGTGAACAATTTACAGGGGTAGAATTAAACGTTTAGCTCAGTTCCTTTCTTCTTAAGAGCTAACCACTGATCACGGTATACAGTTTTCTAAAGGTATAAGAAGGTTTCTCTACAATGGAGAATAATGTCTTTGGAAGATACGAAATCCTATCACAGAAGGTTTATAAAATGTTATTTGATAATAAAGTTTGAACTCATAAAAATGACCTCTTGAGATTTCCACAGATATTATACTTCTGTCATCCTTTGAAGGCTTAGTGAATTGACATAGTAACAAGATGAATAAGAAAATTCAGAATGAAGACTGTATTTTATTTAAATTAGAGGAATTCCATTTTAAATATAGTCTGTATATTCAGGCCATCTAACCTGTGGATACAAACAGGGTCATATTAAAAACAGTATATCTCATTTCCTTTGTCTAATATCCCATCAGAATACAAACAGTATCCTTCTTTTAATAGTGTCTTAGGGTTTCCATGGCATGATCCCAAGCAGTCGTGACTAATTCAGCTCACCTACCATCCAATGTCTACCAGATACATCGTCTCATGGACAGTCCAATTTTCCCTCACCAGCCATGTGTATGCCCTGCAATACACTTTGCAATTACCACTACAGTTGATTGTTCTGAGGCCACAGATGTGATAGAGGAGAGCTTGGGGAAAATTCTCACCCACCCAACCTGCCTCTCCACCCAGTTCCCTACAATACTGTAAAAGCTACTCTTTTGGCTTAGCATGATGTGGGAAGATTATTAGCAAGTACTGAATGATACATATGGAAATTAAATATGATACTCATAGTTTTCATCCCTGGTATTGATGACTAGGTTGCCTTAGACCAACTTCCCTATTGAAAACAATAAAAAACAGACAAATTTTTTAAAAACCCATTTGAAGATATAAGAAATGGTGAGAATTTTAAAGGTGAAAGTCTAGAAGAAGAGAGAATAAGAAATGAACATAGCATTTGAGTTGAACTTTTACTTCAGTTTACTTGGCAATTTCAAAAGCAAAAAGCATAGCTGAAAACCTAAAAACTAGGCAGAACTTCTGCAGTCTCTGAAGAGTTGAAGAACAAAAGCGACAGGTTAGGACTCTTCAAGGAGGGGCTTTTGGTAAAGATCCCTGACATAGAAATAAGGGTGACCTGGAAGTAGACCATACTCACAGACACTGAAGTCTTTGTATCAACTAAGTCTTTAAAAAATTTAAGGTGACCCACCTCTATAAGTTTCTGTCAAAGCAAAATAAATTATTCATGAAGGAAGATGCAATAATTAAGAGCATCCAGTTATCTTGATGTTTTTTAATATGCAATTTCTAGCACTCAATCCAAAATTGACAAATTAAAAAATTTGACTCAAAAGCCAGAGAAAAAGCAGACAAAAGAATCAGAAATATACAGGTGACCTAAATATTAAAGTTGTCAGACACATAATTTAAGTATGACAATATATTCAAGAAAATAAATGAAAGAATGAAGAATTTCAACAAAAATCAAATATAATTTATATAAAAAACCAGGCCAGGTGTGGTGGCTAATGCCTGTAATTGCAGCACTTTGGAAGGCTGAGGCAGGTGGACCACCTGAGGTCAGGACATCGAGACCAGCCTGACCAACATGGAGAAACCCCATCTCTACTAAATACAAAAAATTAGCCAGGCGTGGTGCCGTGTGCCCGTAATCCCAGCTACTTGGGAGGCTGAGGCAGAATTTCTTGAACCCAGGAGGCGGAGGTTGCAGTGAGCTGAGATTGCACCATTGCACTCCAGCCTGGGCAACAAGAGCGAAACTCTGTCAAAAAAAAAAAAAAAAAAAAAAAAGGGAAATTTTGAGCTTAAAATTTTTTAAATGAAATTCAGACCTCAGTGAATACATTTAAAGTCAAATCACACAGAGCTAAAGAAAGAATTAATAAATTGGGAGAAAGGACAGAAGAAATTATTCAAACTAAATCACAGAAACAAAAGGATGGAAATACTTGGAAAGAACGTAAGAGATAGATGCCATACAGCGAAAAGATCTAAAGTATGTAAAATTCAAATCTCAGGAGAAAAAGTTAGAAAAGATGGGCAGAGCATTTTGAAGAGCTAACAGGCAATAATTTTTCGCAGTTTATGAATGACATCAAGCTTCCAATTTAAGAAGGGCTACAGCAACAAGCAAGATAAATACAAAGAAAACTACACATAAGCACACTGTTAAAAATTAGAGACAAATTTTTTTTAAATATTAAGAGCAGTCAGAAAAGGTGACCCACTTCGAACAGGATAAGGTAGTTCACAACAGGCCGGGGACACCAAACAAATAACCAGAAAATCCAGGTAAATTACATCAGTCATATATTTAAAAGCATCAGAGAGTGGTGAAAGCAACAAGGACTTGGAGAAAAATTTCCAAGAAGGGAAATCCTTCAGAAGGAAGCAGAAGATCTGCAACTATTCATAAAGGCATTTGCTGATTCTGGGCACTGCCAGGGTGAAAAAATCAGGCTTGTCCCCTAAGAGAAAAATTTTGTTGAAAACAAAGTGGTGGGGGGAAAAAAGAGATTTTCATGAAGCTAGAGTGACAAAAGATTTGAGATTCTCAAAATAGATCACAGACCTAAATGCAAAGCTAAAACTATATATATACACACATATATATATTTTATATGTATATATAAAATGTGTGTATGTATATGTATGTATGTATATGTGTGTATATATATGTGTGTGTATATACACACATATACATACACACTTTTTTATCTCAATGTAATTTATTTTTCGATTTTTATTCTGTTATTCTTTGTTCTTGTTTTTAATTGACAAATAAAAATTATATGTTTATGGGGCACAACATGATGTTTTGATATATGTCTACATTGTGATCAAACTATAAATATTCTAGAAGAAAACACGAGAAAATCAACCCAACCTTATGGCATGTTTTCTTAGATATCACACAAAAGGCACACCATAAAAGAAGAAAAATGATAGGCTTCATTTTATCAAAATTAAAACTTCTCTTCGAAAGATACTTAAGAAAATGAAAAGACAGGCACAAACTTGGAGAAAATATTTGCAATCCAGACATCTAAGTATTTCTTAAACTCAGTAACAGACAAACAACCAAATAATAAACAGGCAGAACATTTGAAAAGAGACTTCACAATACGAGATATACAAATGGCACATAAAAAGATGCTCAAAATCATTAGTCAACATAAACATGCAATTTAAACCACAATGGGAGACCATTATACACCCACTGATTCTAAATTAAAAATAAACATACCAGCTGTTGGTGAGAATGCAAAGAAATTGGAACTCTCAAACATTGCTGGCGGGAGTGTAAAATGGTACAACCTCTTTGGAAAGCAGTTTGGAAAGTTCTTATCAAGTTAGATAGACACCTGCAATATGACCTGACAACCTCATTCCTATATATTTACCTAAAAGAAGTAAAATCATATGTCAACACAAAGACTTGTTCATAAATGCTCATAAATTATTCGTAACAGCCACGAATTGGAAGCAAAACACCATAAAAAAGACAATGGATAAATAAATTGTGGCATAGTCACACAATGGGATACTGCTCAGTAATAAGAAAAATAATTTGCTGGTATATGCAGCAACGTGGGTGGGTTTCAAAAGTATTATGCGGAGAAACAGAAGCCAGGGCAGACACCACGTGTACATGCCTTATGTCTTAGCTTGTTTGTGCTGCTATAGAGGAACACCTGAGGCTGGGTAATTTATAAAGAAAGGGGGATTATTGGGCTTGTGGTTCTGCAGTCTGAGGGCCTCAGGCTGCTTCCACACATGGCAGAAGGTGAAGGACAGCTGGTGTGTTAGAGATTACATGGTGAGAGAGGAAGCAAGAGAGAGGAGAAGCAGGTGCCAGGCTTTTTTTTAAACAACCACATCTCTCAGGAACTAGTAAGAGTGAGAACTCACTTTTGCAGGCATTAGTGCATTCATGAGGGAAATGAATAGGATGGAGTAGTTCAGCCACAGAGCATGACCTAACACCTCATATTAGGCCCCACTGCCAACATTGGAATCAGACTTTAACATGAGGTTTGAGGAGACAAACATCTGAACTACAGCATCGGCTGGGCACAGTGGCTCACGCCTGTAATCCCAGCACTTTGGGAGGCCGAGGCAGGTGGATCACTTGAGGTCAGGAGTTCAAGACCAGCCTGGCCAATATGGTGAAATCCCATCTCTACTAAAAATACAAAAATTAGCCAGGTATGGTGGCATGCACCTATAATCTCAGCTACTCAGGAGGCTGAGGAGGGAGAATCACTTGAACCCAGGAGACAGAGGGTACAGTGAACCAAGATCACAGTACTATACTCCAGCCTGGGTGACAGAGCAAGACTCCATGAAAGAAAGAAAGAGAAGAAAGAAAGAAAGAAAAGAAAGAAAGAAAGAGAGAGAGAGAGAGAAAGAAAGGAAGAAAGAAAGAAAGGAAGGAAGGAAGGAAGGAAGGAAGGAAGGAAGGAAGGAAGAAAGAAAGAAAGAAAGAAAGAAAGAAAGAAAGAAAGAAAGAAAGAAAGAAAGGAAGGAAGGAAGGAAGGAAGGAAGGAAGGAAGGAAGGAAGGAAGGAAGGAAGGGAAAGGAAAAGAAAAAAAAGAAAAGAAAAGAAAGGAAGGAAGGAAGGAAGGGAAAGAAAGAAAGAAAAGAAAGAAAGAAAGAAAGAGAAAGAAAGAAAGAAAGAAAAGAAAGAAAGAAGGAAGGAAGGAAGGAGGGAAGGAGAAAGAAAGAAGGAAGGAAGGAAGGAGAAAGAAAGAAAGAAGGAAGGAAGGAAGGAGAAAGAAAGAAAGAAGAAAGGAAGGAGAAAAGAAAAGAGGAAAAAGGAAAAAGAAAAACTATATCACCTTATGATTCCATGTATATGAAATTCTAGCATCCACAAATATAATCAACAGTGTCAGAAAGCAGATCAGTGTTTGTCTGGGGCAAGAATTTGGGGGGATTCAACTAAAACAAAATGAGAAACTTTTTAAAGTGATGAATATAGTCTATCTTATAAGTGTTGTTGAAATTCATCATATTGTGTGCTTAAAATGGATCCATTTTATTGCTTTCTAATTCTACTTCTATGAAATTTATTTCTTAAAAACTACATCAAGATATCATAATATTCACCAATCATATTGGCAGTTAATGCAAAACTTGACAACTCACTCTGTTGGTGAGGCTGTGGGGAAATCAGTACTTTTATATTATTTGGGGAATTTAAAAAAATGGTTTAACCCCTAACAAGGGGAATCTCAGGCCTCCTAATATAATATTCTCAGAATATGCTAAATTCCTGCCAAAAATGTATTAATGGGATGAAATCATGTGAAGACATCAGACAAACTCAAATTCAGAGACATGTAATTGGCTTGAACTTATAAAAAAATCAATGTTGGGGCCGGACGTGGTGGCTCACGCCTGTAACCCCAGCACTTTGGGAGGCTGAAGCAGGTGGATCATGAGGTCAGGAGATCAAGACCATCCTGGCTAACACGGTGAAACCCCATCTCTACTAAAAACACAAAAAATTAGCCAGGCATGGTGGCGGGCGCCTGTAGTCCCAGCTACTCGAAGGCCGAGGCAGGAGAATGGCATGAACACATGAGGCAGAGCTTGCAGTGAGCCAAGATCACGCCACTGCACTCCAGCCTGGGCAACAGAGCGAGACTCTGTCGCAAAATGATGATAATAATAATAATAATGATGATAATAATAAATAAAAATTAATGTTAAAGATGATGAAAGACAGAAGAATAGTTCCAGATGAAATGAGACTAAAGAAATGACAATAATCCTATGTGTGATTCTAGATCCAATCCTAGAATGGGAAAAAAAAATCACCAAAAAGAACATTAATGAGAAAATTGGTAAAATCTGAATATGTATTAGACAATATTACAACAGCATCAAATTTCTTACCTTATTATTATACTATTATTATCTAGGAAAATGTCCTTGTTAGGATATATACATTGAAGTAGTTTGGGAGTAAAGGATTATGGTATCTACAGCTTACTTTCTAACATTTCAGCAATAAGAATAATAATTAGATTTTAAAAAGCAAATATGGCAAAAACATTAATGGTTTTTGATAATGAGTAAAGATTATATGGGAGTACTATTTTTGCAACTTTTAAAATTGGATGGTTTTCTGTTTGTTTGTTTGTTTGTTTTTTGGCAGAGTTTTGCTCTGTTACCCAGACTGGAGTGCAGTGGCACAATCATAGCTCACTGCAACCTTGGCCTCCCAGGTTCAAGTGCTCCTCTCACCTCAGCCTCTTTGGTAGCTAGGACCACAGGTGTGTGCTGTGGCTAAATTAGCTGCCATGCCCAGCTAATTTTTGTATTTTTCGTAGAGATAGGGTTTCACCATGTTGCTCAGGCTGGACTTGAACTCCTAGGGTCAAGTGATTTGCCTGTGTTGGCCTCCTAAAAGGTGTTGGCACTACAGGCATGAGCCTCTACACCCAGCCTGATAGTTCTTTTAAATTAAACATTTTAAATAAATAAATGAAACAAATCTTTAAATAGATCTTTCTCAACTACCAAACAAAAGACGGAAAGCCAAAGTGAGAAAGCAGGATATTTTTTTTCACCGTGGGCTCCTGGAACAGTGTAGACTCCTGCAGTTCTTGTAAAGACTTCTTAATGGATTTATAACTTCACTTGTACAGCAGCTTAGAAAGTAAGAACAGGGCCGGGCGCGGTGGCTCAAGTCTGTAATCCCAGCACTTTGGGAGACCGAGAGGGGCGAATCACGAGGTCAGGAGATCGAGACCATCCTGGCTAACATGGTGAAACCCCGTCTTTACTAAAAAAATACAAAAAAACTAGCCGGGCAAGATGGTGGTGGGCGCCTGTAGTCCCAGCTACTCGGGAGGCTGAGGCAGGAGAATGGCGTAAACCTGGGAGGCGGAGCTTGCAGTGAGCTGAGATCCAGCCACTGCACTCCAGCCTGGGCAACAGAGCAAGACTCCGTCTCAAAAAAAGAAAAAAAGAAAGTAAGAACAGAATATAGCCTGGGTAGAGAGTGGGCAAGAGGGTTTATGCAAGATGGTAAAGGAAGGAGGGCCACAGCTCTTCTCCTGCACCTGCTCTACCACTTTGCCTCCCTAATTCAAAGGGCTGTAAACATTGTCTTGCAATCTTGGCAACATTTGAAAATGCACAGACCATTATATCAGCAAAGGGTGTTGGTGGCCACAATAATTTTTGAGGCAACAAGATGTCCCAGAATTTACCTGAGAGCTGGGGTGAGCAACTTCTTTAGTCCAGAATGCCACTTGAAAGATTAAGACTATATCTTAGAGTCACTGCCAGGTAATTATGGTCTAGAGTACACCAAGGAAGAAGTCAAAGGAGAGAAGTCTGAAAACGGTAAGGAAGGAGACGAGGACAAGAGGAGGAACGTAGTGACTAAGGTGTGGAATAAGCATGTGCCCCGGTACTACTCAGCTGACCCTCAAGGATATTTGCAAGAGGCAGCCTCTTTTTTTCTTACACTGCCCACAAACTTTGGTCAGAGGATCCCCTGAAATACACGGTCTGGTCAGTCATTAAGGAGATGGTTAAATTTTTTCCAACTAAAAAAATTTCAACTGATGACCCAGGCCAGGGGTATCCAATCTTTTGGCTTCCCTGAGTCACATTGGAAGAAGAAGAATCGTCTTGGGCCACAAGAAAAATACACTAACACTAGAGATAGCTGATAAGCTAAACACACACACACACACACACACACACACACACACACACACACACATACTAAATCTCATAATGTTTTGAGAAAGTTTATGAATTTGTGTTGGGCCACATTCAAAGCCATCCTTGGCTGCCTGCATCCCGTGGGCTGTGGGTTGGACAAGCTTATCTAGACAAAGATTCACTACTCTTCTGAATTTTTATAATTCTTTGATCTAGTTTTATGCCTTCCTTTATTTTAACTTTTGTCTCACACCTCCCTTTATTTTAACTTTTATCCATGCTTTGTCTCCCTTACCAAATTATAAATCTCTTATAGGCTGAGTACAGATTATTGTCATTTAATATTCCTTACAATGATCAGCATAATGTTTAATAATTCATGTTCAATAAATATTTGTTGAGGAAACAAAATTTAAAAACAAACAAAACGAGCTATCAATATTTTTTTTTGACATGTTGTGTGTTAGAGCCCTCTAGTGTACAAAAACATCTGTCTAGAGGAGCCTGAATTAACTGGAATTTGAACAAATTGCCAAGGGAATGATCTCTGATTCACTCCTTTAATTCAAGATTCCCTTGCTTCTTATCAGCCTGATTTATTCTTCTGAGGGGAAGGACCAGTTTTAGAATATTAGAACCCTTCCATTCTCCATGACTGCATCACTGACTTGTGCTTCATCCTCCTTCCAAAATGCCTTTTCTTTCCTCCCAGTGATGGAAGATAAAAGTATTTGTTGATTCTAAGATACACTTTTTTCACATTTTAACATTTCTGAGATCAAACTGTATCTTACAATTGAGGCTGTCACTATTACTGTTAGGTATGCAGTCTCATGATGTAACCGTCATTTCCTATACATACACAAACGCTGTTACGGCACTTCTCAATCTCCCATTAGTTGACTAATGGGCATTGTTTGGGTCATTTTTGTTTAATTTAACTGCCATTTAAATATCTTTAAAAAGATATGATGAACCAACAATTACCTATACATATACATGTAGTCTATAGAGTGAGTCGTAATTGCGCATTAAGACACAAAGCTATTGTATGTGTAAAATGGCAGGAAAATTATGCAGTGAGATGTAAATTGATTACTATAAATTGATTATTTTTTGGAAGAATGACTACATTTCCAAATTATGCTGCAATACAACAACCAAGTTTTCGATAAGACCTAAGAAGGAAAGATATCCAGAAATGAATAAAGCTGGATTATATTTTATTGCTGAGATTCATGCAAAAATATTGCTTATTGCGTGCCACGCAATCCAACTAAAGGCAGAAAAATTTGCAATGGTACCTCTGAATAGATTAAACTTCAAAAGAATGAGATACTGATGTGAACTATTCATTCATTATGCAAGACTATCAATAAAATGTCAGTTTGTCAGCATCTTCCTGATAATTTCGAATAGAAGCTGATTACTTTAGTGATACATAATTCATTCAGGAAAAACATGGAAATGGTTAATTAGACATCCTAGTGAAATCCTAAGGTAGAAACATTCCTCAAAGTCATATGGACAATGTTAAAATTATTAAGGAGACCAAGATCGTGACTACCAGCTATAAAATCAGTGTATCGCTGATAATATGCATAATTACTGAAGACCAAAAATTATTTCCACATATTTAATTTTAAGGCACAGCATGAAATCTAAGAATGAGAGCTCCAAAAATGCCCCTGCATATAAACTCCAAAATAATTGGATGGATGAACGAATGATGGACTGGCTGAAAGTCATTTGGAATTGATATCTAAGAGCTTCATGCAACACACACAAAAGTTTGATTTTCAATTCATTTCATGCCACACGTATCTTAACGGTTTAAGAAAATGCTCACCAAACACTATATCAATGTGGAGTGTCTTGGCAATTATCAATCCTTTGCTTTTCTATATAAATTATAAATTAACTTTTACAACAAATTCTATGGGTCTAAATCAATTTTAGCAGTAAAGACATGTTTAAAATATTGAGTCTTTCTGCCTATGAATATAGTACATTTCTCAATTAATTCAGGTCTTTTTTATTGTCTTTCAATAAATTTTATAATTATTCCATAAGAGACATGTACACTTTTTGTTGTGTTTATTAGGTCCTGGCATTTCATTATTATTGCTGCCATAGTAAATAGTTTCATTATTCAAATTTTATTTTCTAGCTGTTTATTACTAATGCTGTAAAAATGAAATTTACTTTTATATGCTGATCTTGTATTTGGTAACCTTATCAAATTTGTGCATTAATATTACAAACTTTTCAAATTTTGATAGGTGAAATTATAGATAATTTTGGTTTTTCTATCTTTTAAAAAGAAGAGTTGTGTTTTTTCTTTCAGATCTTTATGTTTTTATTTCTTTCTATTTTTGTGTATGTGTCACCTAGGTGCCCAGAGAAAATGTTAAATGATAAGTTATCCTACTCTTATCCTTTAAAAGGTATGTTCTAATGTTTCACTGCTAAGAATGATGTTTACTATACATTTTTTAGGTACATATCATTATAAAGTTAGGGACATTATCTAAGATTTTTTTAAATCAAAAATAAATCTCATGACCTTCTTTAGCCACTGGTATGAACATAGATTTTTTTTTAACCTGGTTAATGTGATTAACTATGTTAATATGTTCTCTAATGTTGAAGTCTCCTTCTATTCTGAAATAAATCTAACCTATTATGTATGTAGTCATCTGTGTCTGGCTTCTTCACTTAGCATAATGTTTTCAAGGTTCATCTATGTTGTATATATCAATAGTGTGTTCCTTCTGATTGCAGAATAATATTTCATTGTATGCATTTACCACATTTTGTTCATCCACTCATTGGTTGATGTACATTTGGATTGTTTTTAGTCTCTAGCTGTTTTGAATAATGCTGATGCAAACGTTTGTGTACCGATTGCTGGTTCTCATGGTAAAATTTTCATTTTGAGACATTTCTAAACTGTTTTCCAGAGTAGCTATAACATTTTACACCAGCCAACATCAACCTATGATTGTTTTGATTTCCTCACATACTCAACAACATTTGTTATTGGTGGTCTGTTTAAAAATAACCACTCTTGGAGATTGTGTGATGACATCATTTGTAGTTTCAACTTTCATTTCCCTAATAACTAATGATGTTGAGCAAGTATTGATAAAAACAAACAAATGAAAACATAGAAAAACCCTCTAATAAAGCTATTTGTCTATCTGCTTTGTTGAAGTATGTATTAAAATCTTTTACATTGCACATTTAGGGGAAATGGTTGTAAGATTATAAAAAATATAGTCTGCATACAAGTCCTTTTTCAGATACAACATTTGCATTTTTTTCTTGTCTATAAATTATTTATTCATTTTCTTAATTGTGTCTCTTAAGATCAGAGGGTTTTTTTTTTAAATGTCACTTTTAATTTTTGTGGGTACACAGGAGTATATATTTATGGGGTACATGAGACATTTTGATACAGGCATGCAATATGAAGTAATCACATCATGGGCAAATGGGGTATCCATCCCCTCAAGCATTTATCCCTTGAGTTACAACCAATCCAATTATACTCTTTTAGTTATTTTAAAATGTACAATTAAGTTGTTGTTGACTATCGTCAGCCTGTTGTGCTATCAGACAGTATATCTTATTCATTTTTTCTAACCATTTTTTGTGCCCATTAACCATCCCATCCTTCTTCCCAGGGATTTTCATTTTGATAAAGACCATGTTGTATTTTTGCATAAAGAGAGTGCCTTTGGTGTCTTCTGCAAATAAAGACGCATTACTTTCTTTTCAATATGCATGCATTTAGTTTGTTATTCTTGCTTTAATATACTAGGTAAAACTTCTAATACAATGTCGAATACAAATACTGAAAATGGACGTCTTTGCCTCACTCCTGATATTAGGTGAAGTTTCATCTTTCCAGATTAATAGGATACTAACTGAAGTTTTTTAAAGAGATGCCCTTTATCAGAATGAGGAAATTGATTTCTCTTCCTAGTTTCTTGAGAGTTATTATTATCAATGATTCTTTACTACTTACAAATGTA
>NC_045443.1:22575418-22667156 GCF_002776525.5 Piliocolobus tephrosceles
TACATTTGTAAGTAGTAAAGAATCATTGATAATAATAACTCTCAAGAAACTAGGAAGAGAAATCAATTTCCTCATTCTGATAAAGGGCATCTCTTTAAAAAACTTCAGTTAGTATCCTATTAATCTGGAAAGATGAAACTTCACCTAATATCAGGAGTGAGGCAAAGACGTCCATTTTCAGTATTTGTATTCGACATTGTATTAGAAGTTTTACCTAGTATATTAAAGCAAGAATAACAAACTAAATGCATGCATATTGAAAAGAAAGTAATGCGTCTTTATTTGCAGAAGACACCAAAGGCACTCTCTTTATGCAAAAATACAACATGGTCTTTATCAAAATGAAAATCCCTGGGAAGAAGGATGGGATGGTTAATGGGCACAAAAAATGGTTAGAAAAAATGAATAAGATATACTGTCTGATAGCACAACAGGCTGACGATAGTCAACAACAACTTAATTGTACATTTTAAAATAACTAAAAGAGTATAATTGGATTGGTTGTAACTCAAGGGATAAATGCTTGAGGGGATGGATACCCCATTTGCCCATGATGTGATTACTTCATATTGCATGCCTGTATCAAAATGTCTCATGTACCCCATAAATATATACTCCTGTGTACCCACAAAAATTAAAAGTGACATTTAAAAAAAAAACCCTCTGATCTTAAGAGACACAATTAAGAAAATGAATAAATAATTTATAGACAAGAAAAAAATGCAAATGTTGTATCTGAAAAAGGACTTGTATGCAGACTATATTTTTTATAATCTTACAACCATTTCCCCTAAATGTGCAATGTAAAAGATTTTAATACATACTTCAACAAAGCAGATAGACAAATAGCTTTATTAGAGGGTTTTTCTATGTTTTCATTTGTTTGTTTTTATCAATACTTGCTCAACATCATTAGTTATTAGGGAAATGAAAGTTGAAACTACAAATGATGTCATCACACAATCTCCAAGAGTGGTTATTTTTAAACAGACCACCAATAACAAATGTTGTTGAGTATGTGAGGAAATCAAAACAATCATAGGTTGATGTTGGCTGGTGTAAAATGTTATAGCTACTCTGGAAAACAGTTTAGAAATGTCTCAAAATGAAAATTTTACCATGAGAACCAGCAATCGGTACACAAACGTTTGCACCAGCATTATTCAAAACAGCTAGAGACTAAAAACAATCCAAATGTACATCAACCAATGAGTGGATGAACAAAATGTGGTAAATGCATACAATGAAATATTATTCTGCAATCAGAAGGAACACACTATTGATATATACAACATAGATGAACCTTGAAAACATTATGCTAAGTGAAGAAGCCAGACACAGATGACTACATACATAATACATATTGTCTTATTCCATATATATGAAGTTTCCAGAAAAGACAAAGATATAGAGACCAAAAGAAGATCCATGGTTGTCTGGGGTCAGAGCTGGGAGCAGGGATTGACTCCAAACTGTAACCAGAAAACTTTTGGAGGTGGCAGAAGTGAACTCTAGAAATGTTTGAACTCTAGAAATGAAGTGAACTCTAGTGATGTTAGTGAACTCTAGAAATGTTAAAACTGAACTCTAGAAATGTTTGAACAACTATAAATGTTACTAAAAATAATCAAACTGTACATTTATAATGTAAATTGTATGGTATATAAACTATCCCTAAACAAAGTTGTTAAAAATTTATTAGAAACCCAATTTAGTTTTAAGTAAAATATAATATCCATCTTTCACACAGATCTTGGGTAGCTTGTCTGTTAAATAATAATAACAACAATCATAAACCAATCAAGCTATTGGTACTTGGAGCAGAAAGGCCTGACTGGAGTCTGGAAAAATCCTCAGATGCAACAATGATTGCCTTGACCTGACATCTCCTCTACCAAACCAACACCACCAACCACTTTGATATGAAAAGGTTAGTTGAGTTAGACCTGAAAAACACAGAGAAGAATTGTTTCTAGTCTGGCTCATAAGAAACTTGGAAATCACCACTCTCTTCTAACAATAAGTAAAAATCTAAACAAAGTGAACATTCTACAACTCTTTAAATGGTAATGAATGAATTGCAGGGAGTTCAGTGTGGCGAATTCTGAGAGTTAAAAACTTTAGGGAGACCCAGTCATAGGAGAGCCCCCAACACTTTCTTGAGTTTTACCTCCAGGAAATCAACTGGGTCCTCACAGTGACTATCAGAGAATAATTCCCATGTGTTTCTGGCAAGGAAAGGGAAAAAGGAACCATTCTGAAATAGACCAGAGCACTTCATTCTTCTTCACAAGGTCTGCCCTCAGGAGAAACTAACCAGAGCCTAAACTACTGTGGCTTTATCTGAGCCTTAATGACCTGGGGGAAGAGAAATCTTAACTCTAGCCAGCGGTAGTCTTCCACATGGGAGAAGAGAAATGCCTAACTCCAACCCACTTAAACCAATTCTGTTCCAGTTGCTTTTGTTGTTGTTGTTGTTTTTAGAGAGAAAAAAATGAGAGGCATTTGTGACAGTCCAGAGGCACAGGCTTTCTGAGGACTGAGACCTAATCATAGAACTATAGGACATTCCCCTCCCCTACCACCTTACAACCACATGAGTAAAGGATTATTTACAGAAGTTCCTTTTACTCAGTACATTCTCAAGAAAATAATACACTAATTTACATTAGACTGAGTAAAATAATTTACTCAGTCTGGTTATTAAGAAAAAAATTACAAGGTGTACTGGGGCAAAAAACAGATTGAGGAGACAAAGCAAGCCTCAGAACCAGATTCAGATATGGCAGAGATGTTGAGATTATCAGACCAGGAATTTAAAACAAACGATAACTAATATGCTAAAGTAGACATGAATAATGGACAAAGCAGACAGTGTGCAATAATAAACAGGCCATAAAGGCAGATATATTGTCCGGAGCCATGAGGCCCGGAATTAGCCGACCTTTGTTGCTTGATCTCCGCAAAGCCGAGACAAGATGGCACATTTCCGGGTTCTTTATTATAAATTTTTCCCCTGCGCGCCTAAAGCTTTTCCCGCGCGCCTAAACTTTTCCCGCGCGCGCCTAGACTTTTCCGGCGCGCGCCAACCTTTCCCGCGCGTGCGCAAACATTTTCGCGCCCAGGAAGATATGCAGCCTAGGGCGCAGGCGCGATCCCGCGCCCGGGAAAATTACAAACCCACGGCGCATGAGCAATTGTAATTTGAGAGAACCCAGCCCCCCGTTACCGCCCTGGCCCAACCTCTTCCCCTGCCAGCCTATATAAGGCATTGCACTGCCACCATTAAACGAGACTTGATCAGGCTATTTGTCTTGTCTCTATTTCTCGTGTTTTCTTGTCTCCTCCATTCCCACTCCCCCTTTCAGGGTCCGTTCGACTGTCCTGCAGGTCGGGACAATATATGAAAATACTAAGAAAGAATCAAAAAGAAGTGCTAGAGATCAAAACACTGCAATAGAAATGCAGAACGTCTTTGATGTGGTTGTAAGTACACAGGACACAGCTGACAAAGAATCTCTGAGCTTGAGGATATGTCAGTGCAAACCTCCAAAACTGAAAAAGCAAACAGAAAAGAGACGGGGGGAAAAAAACCAGAATAGAATATCCAAGAACTGTGGGATGACTACAAAAGTTGTAACATATACATAATACATAATGGAAATATCAGAAGTAGAAAGAAGAGAAAGGGACAGAGAAATATTTAAAACAATAATGACTGAAAATTTCCCCCAAATGAATGTCTAATAACGAACTACAGACTCAGGAAACTCATAAACCAATAAGCAGAATAAATGCCAGAAAAAAGACTATCTCTAGACATATAATATTCAAACTGCAGAAAATCAAAGATAAGAAAAAGTTTGAAAAAAGCTAGAGAGAAAAAAAATCCTTATCTATAAAGAAGCAGTTACGTTTGTTTTCTCACAAACTATGCAAGCAAGGAAAGTGAAATGAAATATTTGAAATGTTGAGAGGAAAACAACCCACCAACCTGGAATTCTGTTTTCTGCAAAATTATTCTTCAAAAGTTAAGAATAAATAAAGACTTTCCCAGACAAATAAAAATTGAGGGTATCTGTTGCTAGTAGACCTCTTTCATAATAAAAATTAAAATAAGCTATTTAGAGATAAGGATTATATAGGTCAGTGTGATAGTCCATTCGCACTCTGCTCTGAAGAAATACCCAAGGCTGGCCTCTACAAAAGAAAGAAGTTTAAGCAGGGCGCGGTGGCTCAGGCCTGTAATCCCAGCACTTTGGGAGGCCAAGGTGGGCGGATCACGAGGTCAGGAGATCGAGACCATCCTGGCTAACACAGTGAAACCCTATCTTTACTAAAAATACAAAAAAATTAGCTGGGCGTAGCGGCGGGCGCCTGTAGTCCCAGCTACTCGGGAGACTGAAGCAGGAGAATCGCGTGAACCCGGGAGGCGGAGCTTGCAGCAAGCCGAGATCGCGCCACTGCACTCCAGCCTGGGGGCAGGGCGAGACTCTGTCTCAAAAAAAAAAAAAAAAAAGATGTTTAATTGACCCATGGTTCCTCAGGGCTGGGGAGGTCTCAGGAAACTTACAATCATGGAAGACGGCAAGGAGAAGGAGGCACCTTCTTCACATTGAGGCAGGAAGAATTGCCCAATAAAGGGGGAAAAGCCGCTTGTAAAACCATCGGATCTCATGAGAACTCACTATCACGAGAACAGCATGGAGGTAACTGCCCTCATGATTCAATTACCTCCCACCAGCTCCCTCCCATGGTACGTGGGGATTATGGGAACTACAATTCAAGACGAGATTTGGGTGGGTACGCAGCCAAACCATGTCAGTCAGAAACTCAGACCTACGTAAAGAAAGGAAAAACATCAAAGAAGAAATAGATGAAAGTAAAATTAAAATTATTTTCTTTCTTATTCTTAATTGACCTAATAAAGAAGAGTTTGTTCAAAATTATGATAGCAACAATGTATTTTATTATTTCCATATATATATGCTATGTATATGTGAAATACATGGCAGAAATAATACAAGTGATGGGAGGAAGGAATTAGGAATATTTTATTATAAGGCACTATTTGTGAAGTAAGTATAGTTTTATTTGAAAGTGAGTTGAATTAGTTGTAACTGTATATTGCAAACTCTAGAGCAACTATTAAAAATATTAAAAAGGGCCGGGCACGGTGGCTCAAGCCTGTAATCCCAGCACTTTGGGAGGCCGAGGCGGGCGGATCACAAGGTCAGGAGATCGAGACCATCCTGGCTAACATGGTGAAACCCCGTCTCTACTAAAAAAATACAAAAAACTAGCCAGGCGAGGTGGCGGGCGCCTGTAGTCCCAGCTACTCGGGAGGCTGAGGCAGGAGAATGGCATAAACCCAGGAGGCGGAGCTTGCAGTGAGCTGAGATGCGGCCACTGCACTCCAGCCTGGGTGACAGAGCAAGACTCCATCTCAAAAAAAAAAAATATATATATATATATATAATATATATATTAAAAAGTACAACTGATATACTAAGAAGGAAAGAGAAAATGGAATAATGTAAAATGTTCAATCAAAGCCACAAAAGGCAGAAAAATAATGGAAGACAAAAATAGGAACAAAGAACAGGGACAACAATGGAAAACACTAAAAAATGTGGTAGATACTAATCTGACCCATATCAGTAATCTCTTTGAATGACAGTCCACCAATTAAAATACAGAGAATGTAAGAAAGCATCAAAAATAAAACCCAATTGTGTGTTGTCTATAAGAAACTTACTTTAAAGACATACAGATAAAAGTAAATGGGTGGAGAAAGATATATTATCCTAACACTAATCAAAAGAAAGCAGGAATAACTATATTCTGTAACAATATTAATTTCAGACAAGGCAGAGTTCAGTGCAAGGAAAGTTATCTGGATAAAGAAGGGCATTACATAATGTAAAAAGAGGTCAATTATTCAAGAAGACATGGTAATCTTTGATGTGTATGCACCTAACAATATGGCATCAAAATAAGTGAGGCAAAAAGTCGAGCAGTCCAGATATGGTGGCTCATGCCACTAATCCTAGCACTTCGGAAGGCCAACGCAGGAGGATTACTTGAGGTCTCTCACTTTGAGGCCAGGCTGGGCAAACATAATAAGATCCCATCTGTATAAAAAATTTTTAAAAATTAGTTGGGCATGGTAGTGTGTGCCTGTAGTACCAGCTACTCAGGAGGTTCAGGCAGAAGGATCACTGGAGCCCAAGAGAGAGAGGCTGCAGTGAACTGTGATTGTACCACTGCACGCCAGCCTGGGTGACAGAGCAAGACCATGTCTCTAAAGAGATAAATAAATAATTTTTAAAAAGCTAATCAAACAGAAAGGAAAAATAGATGAATCTATTATGATAGTTGAAGATTTCAATATTCCTGTATCAGAAATGGCAGATCTAGCAGACAGAAAGCCAGTAAGGACACAGTTGAACCCAACACAATGAATCACCTGGATATCTAGATATTTATAGATTGCTTCATCTAACAACAGCAAAATACACATTCTCTCAAACTCCTCTGGAACATTCACCAAGATATACCACATTTTGGACCGTAAATCACACCTTAACAAATTTTAAAAGCACAGAAATTATACAATGTCTTCTCTCAGACCACAATGGAATTAAACTAGAAATCAATAATAGAAAGCTAGCTGAAAAATCCCCCAAATGCTTGCAGATTAAAATGCCTGGACTGCTCTATTAGTTTTTGCCTCACTTATTTTGATGCTATATTGTTAGGTTCATACTTTTAAATAACATATGGGTCAAAGAAGAAATTGCAAGGGGAAATTAAAAAATATTTTAAGCTAAATGAAAATGAAAACACAATGTATCAAAATTTATGGGATGAAGTAAAAGTAATGTTTAGAAGGGTATTTATAGCACTGAATACATACGTTAGAAAAGAAGGGCCAGGTGCAGTGGCTCACACCCATAATCCTAGCACTTTGGGAGACCAAGGTGAGCAGATTGCTTGAGCTCAGGAGTTTGAGACCATCTTGAGCAACATGGCGAAACTCCATCTCTACAAAAAATACAAAAATTAGCCCGGCATAGTGGCGCAAACCTGTACTCCTAGCTGCTTGGGAGGCTGACGTGGGAGGATCATTTGAGCTTGGGAAGCAGAGGTTGCAGTGAGCCAAGATTGCACCACTGTCCTCCAAACTGGGTGACAAAGGGAAACCCTGTCTCAAAAAAAAAAAAAAAAAAAAAAAGAAAAAGAAAAAAAAGGTAAGGAAACAAAAGGAAAAGAAAAGAAGAAAGACCTAAAAATCAATGAGTTAAGCTTCCCCCATAGGAAACTAGAAAGAACTTGAGAGAAAATAATTGCAAAAAGACAAAACCAACAAGAGAGTATTATTCAAAACGTACAAAATCTTAAAACTCAACAATAACACCAATAACCCAGTTAAAAATTAGATTCGAATCTAATTGAATACATCAGCAGCATTAGTTGGCTCATTGAGTATTTCAGGACTCTTTCCCTTCTACCAAAAGAAAAGAGAAAGAAACAAAATGGCATTATTGGTGGCTGCAGTGAGTCTGCCTGAAAAATACCATGCTTTAACTATTTTGTATTTACCTCAATAAAGCAGGGGCTCTAGTCTGCTGGGGGAAAAAAGAAAACCTTAAAAGAAGTTAGAGGGTGAAAGGAAAAGCAAGCATCACCTATAATACAATGGTGATAATTATAGCAAAATCTTCAGAAACATGGTAAACTGGAAGACAATGGGATAATATATTTAACAAGCTGAAAGAAAACCTGTCAAGCTAGAATTCTATAGCAAATAAAATATACTTCAAAAACGAAAGTGAACTATAGACGTTTTCAGGTAAATAAAAGCTGAGAGAGGCCATGTGTGGGAGCTCATGCCGGTAATCCTTGCACTATGGGAGGCTAAGGTGGGAGGATCACTTGCACCCAGGAGTTTGAGACCAGCATAAACAACATAGGGAGTACCTGTCTCAAAAGAAAAAAAAGAAAAGAAAGAAAGTAGAGAGAACTTGTTACCAGCACTACAGGAAAAGCTAAAGGAAGTTCTTAGGCTGTTGAGAAATGGTATCATTTCTACAGAAAGGATTAAAAGCAATAGATCTACACATAAAGGGGTATATAAACAAAAGTGTGTTTTCATATTCTAATTTCTTTGAAAGGCATCTATGTTTTTAAAACAAAAAACAGCAATGTTGTATTATGGAATTAATCAAATATATAGTAATAATACACATGGCAATAGGAAAAAGGATCGGGAGACAGAGTAATGTGACATATTAATATAACCTTATTTGTGAAGTAGTATAATATTAATTCATGTCATACTGTGATTAAAGATGCATATTATAATCCCTAGAGCAACAGATAAAAATATAATAAAAAAGATTAATCTGAAAAAAGGCAAGAAAGCAGCATGAAAGGCAAAAAGAACAGAGGAAAACCAATAAAAAACAAAGTTATGCACCATACACAGTATTTCTATCGGTGATGAACTGCATATATGACATTAGTCTCATAAGATTGTAAATTTAGTACAGCCTAAGTGTACATTGTTTGTAAAGTCTACAGTAGTGGACAGTAATGTCCTAGGCCTTCACATTCACTCATTGGTGGACCCAGAGCAACTTCCAGTACTGTAAGTTTCACATGGTAAATGCCCTATATAGATATACCATTTTTTAATCTTTTATATCATATATTTACTGTATCTTTTCTGTGTTTAGAAACACAAATACTTACCATTATCTTCCCGTTGCCTACAGTATTTAATAGAGTATCATTCTATACAGGTTTCTAGCATAGGGGCCATCGGCTATACCGTATAGCACAGGTGTGTAGTCGGCTATAGCATCTCGGTTTGCATAAGTACATGCTATGATGTTTGGAAAATGATGAAATCACATAACTCATTTCTCAGAATGTATCCCACCATTAAGTGACACATGACTGTAATAAAATGATAGACTTAAATCCATCAATATCAACAATTGCATTAAATATAACAGTGATAAATGCCTCAGTTAAAGGGCAAAGATTGTTGAAATAGATAAAAAAGAAAAACAAGACCTAACTATGCTGCATACAAGAGATACATTGCAAAAATAGAATAACTACAATAAGCTCAAAGTAAAAGGACAGAAAAAGATACACCAGGTAAATATTAACCGTAAAAAATTTTGTAAGTTTTCATTAATGTTGATGTAGATTTCAAAACAGAGTATTACAAAAAAAAAGAAAAATGTATGTAATTATTTTGATACTTATTCATATTATAATACTTATATTGTTATAAAAGTTAAGAATAAAAGGGCCAATTCATAAAGAAAATATAACAATCTTCAATGTGTATTTCGAGCAATCAAGTGTTGGTCAATTAGGACAATAAGCCAACTGAAAGCAACAATCAAGCCTTTATTTAACTGGTACACTGCAAGCAGGAGGTACCAGTTTACTAGGGGATAGTTTTTCCCCATGGAATGGTACTGGGCGAGAGTTAACTGAATGCAGTGTAGATGGGAGAATTGTCTCAATGCTAAGGAATCCTAAACAAAAGGCTCTTTCTCGCTTTATGGACCTATGGGCCAGGGGGAAGAAGAGAGGGCAGGTCTTCTAGCAGCGGAAAGATACCGAGTCAAAGTGGAGAAGTGTCTCAACAAAGTCCCCTGAAAAAAGGCCTCTACATGAAGATGTTGGGTTAGGAATGCCAATATGCATATGAGCATGGCTCTCCTAAGAGTCCTAAGTCCTTGACTGCAACTCACTCTAGAAAACTGATGAATTGGCTATGCACCAAGGTGTGAGGAGGTGATATGGTCTGGATGTTTGTCATCTCCAAATCTCGTATTGAAATGTGACTCCCAGTATTGGAGGTGGGGCCTGGTGGGTGGTGTTTGTTTGATGGGGACAAAACTCACATGAATGATTTAGCACCGTCCCCTTGGTAGTAAGTGAGTTCTCACTCCAAGTTCACACCAGATCTGGTTGTTTAAAAGTGTGTGGTACCTCCCACCCTGCTCCCACTCTTGCCATGTGATGGGCTTGTTCCTGCTTTGTGCTTTCCCTTTCAACATGATTATAAGCTTCCTGAAGCCCTCACCAGAAGCCAAGCAGATGTTGGTGCCATGCTTGTACAGCCTGCAGAACCATGAGCCAATTAAACTTCTTTTCTTAATAAATGACCCAGCCTCAGATATTTCTTTATAGTGATTCAAGAACAAAATAATACAGGAGAGCAACTTCTTTCCATTAGGCCTGCCAGACAAAGCCTTATAATTATCTGTGGTCAGTCACGAAGAATTACAGATAGGAGTTTGATCTGGAAGTCAGACTCCTCAATGAATGAAACTTATAATAAATTTCAAAGTAAATTCAATAAAACTAAAATGTATAGAACTAAAAGGAGAAATTGGCTTATCATACTTAGAGACTTTACTTTTTTTCTATAGTTAATAGAGCAAATAGAAAATATATCAGTAAGGGTGTACAGTTGACCCTTGAAGAGCGTAAGTTTGAACAGCGCAGATATACTTATATGAGGATTTTCTTCCATCTTTGCCAGCCTGAAATAGCAAGATCAATCCCTCCTGTTCCTTGTCCTCCTCAGTCTACTCAACATTAAGGTAATGAGGAGGAAGACCTTTTTGATGATCCACTTAATGAATAGTAAATATGCTTTCTCTTTTTTATAATTTTCTTAATAACATTTCCTATTCTCTAGCTTACTGTATTGTAAGAATACAGCATATTTTTATATATATATGCAAAATATTTGTTAATCAACTGTTTATGTTATTGGTAAGGTCTCTGGTCAACAGTAGGCTATCAGTAGTTAAGTTTTGGGGGAATCAAAAGATACATGTCGATTTTCAAATGCATCGGGGTCGGCACCCCTAACCTTTACATTGTTCAAGGATCATCCCTACTTGACCTAATAAACACTTTCAGTACACTATTGCCGAGAACTACAGAATGGATGTTCCTTTAAAGTACTCATGGAACCTGTGCCATAAAATAATTCTTAATAAATTTTAGAAAATAAAATCACACATAATATAGTCTCTGGTCATGCCAGAAATAAATGAGAAAGAGATAACAAAAAGATACCAGAAAATCTTCCATGTATTTGGAAATTTAAAATATACTAAGTAACAATTGATTTAAAGAAAAATCACAAGATAATTAGATAATATTCTGATTTAAAAAATGGTAAAAGCACAATGTATCACAACTTGTGGAGCCTATTCTACTTCCATCCCTTGGTTCCCAGATCCAGATATTCTAAATACAACCCAAACATATAATGGAAGAAACTAGTCACTGTGCAAAACATACACCACATCCTATAAGATGGCACCCCATATTCCCAACATTGTCTCTCAGATGTTCCTTAAAAATGAGTCTCTATTAGGCCATGATAACTTTGTGTAAGGCAGACACTTCTAGATCAGTGTTCCTCAAACTTTTTTTAATTATCCCCCAAATAAACTTCTAAGATATTTTTTTCTAACCATTATAGTATCTAATTTTTTTTTAACCTCTGTCATTCAAAAGATACCCGGATGGCTAGATAGTAGAAAGGAGAGTTTTATTAGCAATATTGGTTTGCAAGCCAGGAAAAGAAAGTCTCCAGCATAGACCAAAGGAGCTCTGTCTTTGCAGAGGGGAAAGACAGGTTGGGTTATATGCCTGGCAAGGTTTGTACAGTCATAAATATTCAGCGGGTTTGAAGGGAAAGCTATACATATTTATGAGGGGAGCAGAGTATATGCATGATGGCCAAACATCCACATAACATACAGCCGTGTGCACTTTGGGGCTGAGTTTTAGCATTAAAATGAGGTGGAATTTGGCTCTTTACATCAAAAGGTGAAGTATAGGATGCAAAGAGTTTGTGTGTAGCCTTTATAAGCTGCTGAAACTGGCTTCAGGTCTGCAGTAGCTTATCAGAAGAGAATGTTTATAAGGCTGATCCCCTGTCCAATCAGAGTTGCAGTGGTCTGGGTTGTAAATCAGAGTTAGGATAACTTGCCTGAAAGCTCTTATTGTTAAGGAGGTTGGTGAGTGGTGAGAGTGTGGTTTTTCTTGTAGGAATTTAGAAATGTGTCATGCCAGTCAGACCCTGAATCCTCCTCCCATAGGTTTACTTTGTTTCCTTAATCTTTGGGTCTGTCCTGATTGATAAAAAGGCACTTAACTTGGTCTCTCGGATCACACTCCCTAAAACCAATTTTTGCCTTTTTAGGGGGCAGTATCTCTCCTGTTGATAATGTATGTTCTATATGATACGGTAAAGAATAATACTCATACAAGCTAGTTCCATGGGAATTAGTTCCTTGGTACATTTCTTTAGCCATAAAATGTGTGTTCCTTGGTCAGAAGGATATTATATGTTGTACGTGATGTCAATATGGTAAATGAGTCACTCTGTAAGTTCACAGATAGCCATGCTGGCAGAAGCACTGAGGACCGGAAAGGCAAATCTGGAATACAAGTCTAGTTCAGTTAGAATAAATTATTATGTGCTCCAGAATAGAACGCATTGAAAACCACTCCAGAAATTAACCTCACTACTGCAGTCATAACCTTTATAAGAGGCCCAGACTAAACAGTGTGTTGAGTGGCTATCAGCTGGTCTGTTTTCTCAATTACTCCACTACTTTCTCAATGGACTTCTATACAAAGTGGTTTTGGTAACAGGTATGGAGGTTATGCATGGAATCGACATCAAAGACTAATGATAATCTGGCTTCCACCACTGCCAAGTGCCCAACGAACAATAGCAAAGGCTAATGTTAAACCCTTGATAGAGAAGCATTCTCTTTCTAGAGATCAGTAATCTGCCTGGAAGGAAATTGATTACAGTGCTCCCACCCAATGAACACTTGTACCTTATTCTTGCTGTCTCCCTTGCCCCCATATGCAAAGGTTGGAATCTCCTTGATTGACATCTATCTTGAGACCCACAAATTCTTGATTGCCTTTTAACCTAACATTTGATTGCACTGTTTACCATGAAAACATTCCCAAGTATTGAGGGTGACTTTTTAATTCCTACGCAGAATTCATGACTATTGAGAAGGAAAGAAATAACTTTTACTCTATCTATATAAAAGAAACAAAGAACTTGTTTTCTTATACTTCCAAATGCTCATAAAATGGAATAATATAAATTATAAATGAAGTCAATCCTTCTACATCTATAATTGTTCATATCATCAGGAATCTAACTATATATCCAAAATAATAAGTTTTCAAGCAAATATAGTCTGTGATTTATAATTATCCTCCTTTTAGGTTTAGGGGGAATTCTTGAGTAATTAATGCCTTTGGAGTCTTAATATCTGTTTTGGAATGCTCAAATTGAAACAAAGTAGAAGAGCAGGACTCAGTCAAATCTAGATTTGGGGACTTAATGATAGTTGGTGAAAACAAGTTGAGTCTGTTTTCCTCATATGGTCTGAGGATAGGTTAGGGTAACCCACATTTATACTGGAGCTTTGCATTTGTTTCCAAGTGATTCAGCTAAACACCATGTAGATTTTCCATTAGGTAATATAATGTCCTTTCTTAAAATAGCTGTAGCCCAAAAAGCTGTGTCGTGTGAGAATGAAGTCAGAGAATTAATAAGGAGATCTGTACAGAGTACCTTGATCAATTTCTGAGGAGAAATGTATAATAAAGGATGGATCAAGGTCACATTTCCTGATGTCACTCCCTTTGAGGAAGAGTCTGGCAGAACTGGGCCAAAAGCGCCCAAGGGAATTGGGAGTTTGAAGCAATTATCTAAATAATTCAGACAAAAAGGCACACTTGGGCTTTGAAAGTCACCCATATGTGCAGAAGGGGAATCTAAATGTATTGCATCTTGTTAGGAATGTATTAAAGTATCTCTTGGACACATAGTGATATTGACAAAAAGGAGTAGTTTTATCACTGGAAAAACTAACCTCATCTACATTCATCATATTAAATAAATGCTCAGTTTTCTTTCTAGTTTGCCCTATAGATAGTCCTTTCATCCCCATAAGAAGCACCAATAGTGTTCTTATATTCTAGCAATTATAATCCAGTATTTCTAAAATGATTTCCTCACTAAGTCTCATGACTCTTAATCTGTAAGAAAAAATATCAGTGTAGCTGATATGGATACAAAATAAAGCAGGACTAGAAAATGAAAGAGCATCACCCATTTAATTCTGGAAAATAAAAAAACTTCACAAGCTATAAAAAAATCATTTTATTCACAGGGTACATTTACAAATTTTCTCCAAGTAAGGGAGGTAGAGAAATTGAGACTTACTGAACCTTCTCACTGCCAGCCATAATTACAATGAACACACCAAAGAAAAAGACATGTTTTTACAGCAAACCTCCTCCTATGACATTGCATTTAGATTCGGTGGAAAGAAGCAAGTCAGCAGAACCAACAGAGATAGATACTAATTTTTCTAGTCACACTGTAGAAAGTACCAATTAAAGTTTTCTTTTTTACCTGCAACATTTTATATGAAACTCTACAAAAAGAATTGAAGCACACTGATTTTCTCCACACTTTCTGCCAATGGAGGTTGGTTTTAATAGAAAGAAGCAATTCCATATACTCTTCAAAGGTGATTTCAATTTTATAGTCTAATCTAAATTTTTTCCCCAGAATTATTATATCCATGAACTAGTAGTCAGATTATATTATATGAGAAAAAATAATATTTAAATTTTTCTTATCTCCAGCCTCAAACTTTGCTCTTGAGAAACAGTTTGCACACATGTGGAATAATGTTAAAAGGTGCCATAATAGAGTCAAAGAGACCAAAAAGACACCTTTCTTCCCCAGTGCTTTTAGACCAACTATGCTGCACGGTAACTGGAATTCTAGTAATATTTCAGACTTGTTAAAGATTAAGCAGGCTTTTTGATGGAGCTGTATTTGTTCTCTTCTCTCTAGTGTCTCTAAGATGTACCCTAGTGGCCATCAGTCATCCTAAATTGTGAATCCTGTATATTAGTTATAAGGGGAGTGTCTATAGGAACCTATCAACAAGAGAGCCCAGCGGTGCTTAAGACTGAATGAAAAGCAGTGACAGTTTTATTCCTTGCTTCTGGTGTTTGCTGGAGAACCAAACATTAATCCTCTTGCATTTATCACCTAAAGAGCTTCCTTCTAGAAGGTTCTACAACTTCAATAAAGGATATTTACATACTATTATCAGACTTCTCCAAGGCCTATGTACTATTGTTCATTTCTATAAAATAGTCACATTTGCTACATTTATAGGACTTCTTGATAATAATGATACAACTTGGAACAGACATGGTTACATCTCTAAAGTGACAGAGGTACACGAAGGAAGCACATAAGGAAGTAGGGGTCAAGCCAGAAAAAGTTAAGGCACCCTCTGCCACTTCCCACTACCACTGAATCAGCCATCTCCCTCTTCTCCACGGGTGAAGGGCTTATGTGTGTGTGTTGTATATACTAGAATACAGGGTAGAAAATACATCTAAGTCAGCTTAAGTAATCTTGGATACAAAAGCCTATTACTGAAGTAATTGTGGAGGCAAGGTTAGAACCTCCTGTTCTAACTCTAGCTATGCATAGCCCACTTTCCAAGGGTGAGGGTCAACGTGACACTTCCTGCTATCACTGCCTCATCATTACAGGAGATCTAAATAATAATCTTATTTGGGGAATATATACCAAAGTACAGACAAAAAAAAGGCTATGAAAACAGGAGCGTAGGGCCGGGTGCGGTGGCTCACGCCTGTATTCCCAGAACTTTGGGAGGCTGAGGCGGGCGGATCACCTGAGGTCCGGAGTTTGAGACCAGCCTGACCAACATGGAGAAACCCGATCTGTGGTAAAAATACGAAATTATCCGGGCGAGGTGGCGCTTGCCTGTACTCCCAACTACTCCAGAGGCTGAGGCAGGAGAATCGCTTGAACCTGGGAGGCGAAGGTTGCGGTGAGCCGAGATCACGCCATTGCACTCCAGCTTGGGCAAAAAGAGCAAAAAATTCCGTCTCAACAACAACAACAACAACAAAAAAAAAAAAAAAAAAAAAAGAAAGAAAGAAAAGAAAAGAAAAGAAAAAGAACTCCCCGGAGAGCACTTGTCGGAAATGGACAGCAAGGGGTGGAGCCTTGAGACTGTCATGGTCCGAGTGGGTAAGCAGGTACCACTCTGCTCTCTCCGTCAGCATCTCACGATCTGTCACACTGCTTCCTCTAGCATCTTCTCTCTCTCTCTCTCTCTCTTTCGTTTTTTGTTTTTTGTAACCAGGGAAAAGCAGGAACACACAGTCCCCCATTATCACAAATTATGCGGGCAACTTTCCCACATTTGGGGAAATCGCAGGGGTCAGCACATCAGGTGTGCAATGGATAAGTCTCACCCAGAGAAAACTATCCATTATTAACCATAACAGCTGGATGACAAGATATTTCCTTTAAAATATTTCAAAAAAGTTCCATTCTTGAGGCTCCCCTCAAGGTCAACAGCCTCTTTCTTGCTTCCTGCTGAACTCTCTTCTGAGATCACTCCCAATCATCCTTTCAAATTAAAACAAGATCTTCTCTCTCTCTTTTTTTTCAGTTTGGTTAAACCTTTTTTTATTACAATTTTCTATTTTCCTTACTGTGCAGATAAAATAGACATTAACTGATTCTTAGTTTTCTCTGCCTTGGATTAAATCACATCTCTTAGATGTTTATTGGTATTGTGCGAAGCATATATTTTAAAAATAAACATTAAGAGAAAGTTTAATTACATAGAAGCAGAAAGAGGCAGGATCAATATATTTGGGTATTATTCTATAAAATTCTCAGACAGCTTGGCATCATTGCTTATATCCCACAGCTTCAACAAGAAAAAAATTACGTGAAAGAATTTTAGCACAATATAGAGATCAATAGAAACACAGAAGAATGACCATAAAATATAATTCCTCTTCTGTGCTTTAAGAAGTTATAGTCATGGGCTTTGACTATCTGGCAAATGCTCACAGGTATGTAAGTCAATTTATAATATGGTATTTATTCCTTACGTATTAGAGACAGAAGAAATCAGAAATGTTGGCACCAGAGAAAGCAAATTAGAGGGAAACAGAAACATGTATTTTCCCTTATTGAAATGGTGAGCAGAGGCTGTGTTATGTTTGAATAAGCTTTTCATTCATGCTCTTGCTTCAATCTCTCACCCCTAAGATGTATGTAAAAAATTCAAAAGACAAGTCTGGGCTGAGGGTAAAGCAGATGGTATCCATTTTCTTATGATAGAAGGGAAAAAAGCTACAACAATTATAGATTCAAGTCTCCTTCCACTTGCAAAATAGAAATTTTGTAGTGCTCAATCCAAATATTGTGGCCTCATATTTAGTAGTTTATAAACAGATGCTCTGGGCTTCAGACTTCCTGTGAGTTAGTCTCTAAGACTTTTAGAGAAGCTATGTAGAAACTGGTGCAATATTTGATATATCCCTAGCTTCAAGGACCCAGACTATCCATATAAATGAGGGGGAAAAGCTCCACTTTAGAATTGCTGGCAGGGCTGGCAGGGCTATAACTAGGTCCCGGTGATCAGACTCTGCCACAAGACACCCAAATTTAGACAGCACGAGTTTAAGCAAAAACAAAACAGTTTAAGGTAGTGTAAAATTTTGAGGTCCTCAGCGAATTTCCACACTAACTCTCTAGTCACAATGCTACTAGCTCAACTTTGGAGCCAAGGCAGCTCTCCTGGGAAAGGACAGAGACTGATGGTGCTAAAAAGCCAAGGTTTAGGGCAGAGACCACTCTGCCCTTTTACATCCTGAGAGCGTGGGGCTAGGGTCATCTCCTCCTTTCAACTTGCCTCACCCTCCTCCTAGCACATAGTGGAATGAAGTTGCTAGTTATATGTACTGCTGACTTTATTAGAGGCTTTGACCTAGGTTGCAAGTACCTTGAAATTGTTAACCCACTTCTACCACTTCCAGCCCTGATGTGTGCCCAACAAAATTCATATAACCTGAGAGTCGACCTATATGATGGGAAGATAAAGAAAGAAAAAGCATAATATTAGTCTCAGTCCTTATTTCTCCACAAGCTTGTCCTCAAGTTCATATAAACGTCCTTAACAGCTCTTGATCTTTGGAATTCTACAAACATAGAGCATATATTTCCTGGTGCTGGTGGGAAAGTATTTACACAACACACTGAACATTTCCTAAAGTTTTCAGTGGACTGGTAACATTCCCCTCCCCCTTAGGTCTCTCCCGACAAGGATTTGTCAGTGAAAAATTTCACAAAGTCGCTATTTCAAACAAAGAAATTAAAACTCTGGATGGCTGACTTTCTATTAATAAAGAAATTAAAAACTGTATATAATAAAGTTATAAAACTGGAATATATAACTGCTGACGAACAGAAATGGTATCAATATTGTTTCCATTTTGAATCATCTATAACACTCTTGTAAAACCCTTGACTAATCCAAAGATATTTTTGGCAAATTTAAATCCCAGGATTTTTTCAGTTATTTTCCATTTCAAGCCATGTTATCCAGATTGCTTCAGGTACAAGTTATATATAGCCTGAGCAATTTTTTTAGCCAAGAGAAAGACATGAGACATCACAAAGCCAAACACAGTATTGTCTGAACATGTGCCATTTGGGATCATTTACTTCCTACCCTTGTGAAGACAGGTAAAAGTGACTTGTACAGAAGCAAAATCCAGTGAGCACTTCCTTAACTTCTTACATGAGAATTATGCAGTTTAGATGCACAATTTTGTATAAACTTTTGGCAAAATACTCCATACAAAGCATATGTGTCTGTGAGTCATTGTCCATATAAAAATCTTTCATATAAACATTACTTTACTTTTCTTAATTATGGAATGACTTAATCCTTCACTTATCTTAATTTTCCTGAAGTGTGATTAAAATTAAAGAGGCCATACTTAGTCATGATCTTTGGAATCAATGCAGTTCTCAAATCAAGGCTAACAAAAACTAAAATCCTATCAGGATACTAGTTTTTAGCCTCTTCCCCCTTCCTTTTGCCCCCATGGAGCAGCCAAATTTTTATGACCACACAACTATTTTTTAAATTAGTCTGATGGTACAAAGAGATGCCCCCTCTTGGCAGGTGCATCATCAAAAGTGATTAAAGATTTTCTTATTGAGTGTCTTCTGAGCTGAATTTTAAGGGTCAGTTATTTCAAAATGTAATTGATCAAATCTGGAAAAGTACCAGGCCCAATTCTGAAGGTCTTAATTTCAGATAAACAAAGAAAGATAGTGGGAGCTTAGAATTGAAGATCTTAATAATAATAGAGTATTCCAGAGCACTCTACAGGATGATTCTAGCAGGGTCCTTACTTAGGAACACATAACACAGTAAGGATAGAGATGCCTAACTTCATGACACAAACACACACACACACACACACACACACACACACACACACACACACACTTCTATCTAATCTATTATGGACAAAAGGCATATGTATGTCATATCTAGTGAGTTGTAATCTACGGTAAGAAAATATTTTCATTAAATTGTAGTCATAGTTTGAATGCTGTGAGGGTGTATGTCTATCTTTAAGTGAAGACAAAGTGGAACAACCAAAATTTCATTTTGGTCTAATCCAGGGTGTCTCAACCTTGGTACTACTGACATCTCAGCCTGGATAACTATTTTGTTGTGAGAGGCTGACTTGTGCATTGTAAGATCTTTAGCAGGATCCCTAACCTCTACTAATTACATGCTATCAGCACCCTCGGGTCATGAAAATAAAAAAATGTCTCTGGTCTCCAGACATTGCCAAATGTCACCAGAGAGGGATAAGGAATCTTCCCAGCTGAGAAGAACTGGTCTAATCAAACATCACCAGCACGGGCCATTTCTGTTTTGCCCTTCAGAACCCACATGAAATAGTTCCACAAGTTTGTAAACTAAAAATTATATATAAATCTACTGCATAAATCTACCCCAGGCATCATAACAAGATGAAAAATTTCCACATAATATTTTTTCCCTCCCTTCCTTCCTTCCTTCCTTCCTTCTTTCCTTCCTTCCTTCCTTCCTTCATTCTCCTTTTTTTTTTTTTTTTGAGATGGGATCTTGCCCTGTCACCCAGGCTGGAGTGCAGTGGCACGATCTTGGCTCACTGCAACCTCCACTTCATATTTCACAAATATTTTCAGTGGAACTGTGATGGAGCTCATTAATTACATTTTAACAATTAAAGTACTAATCTGAGTAACACATACTTTATTAACTTTTATATGTGTTTTTGTTAAGGCTTTTACATTTTTAATGGTATACTAGTGAAAATGTGTTCTTTTTTAGGTAACTACTAAATAATAATAGCTCAAAAGAGGAAACATATTCAAAGTTTCACTCAAAGTGAATATTTAACACAGTTTCTTCATGGTACATTCTCACGTTTTTGTTGCTGTATAGCAAATCAGTTCTCCAATAGAATCAATACTCTCAAATTCTTAACTTTCTAAGTAACAATATAATCTGCACTATCAACAAGTCATATTTTAAATGCTAATTTTTATAATAACCTCAATATTTAATTGCATTTAGAAGTGGTCTACTTTAGTGATGTAGAATTTTGCCAAGGGCTTTCTTATGTTGATGTCACGTTAAATTAACCCATCAAAAAATACCAGCCATTATTGTTTACATAGTAACATGGTATGCTAAGATTTTACTCTTAAAATTAAACTAGAACTTTTTGGTACAATTTACCTAAAATTTGGTGACATTTAAAATAATAAAGAAATTGAGTTCTAGTGTCTCATTTTAGCTTAAGACATTCCAAAGTATGAAGACAACTAGAGGCTTCCTTTACCCTTCTCTGAAATGTAAACACATTTGGATGCTTGTAATCTGTCAGTAGAGTTTTCTTGCTGTGTATCAAAGCTGGTGTAAAAAGCTAAGTAGTCCTACCTGCTACTAAGGAAATAAATAGCTACTAATTCACATCTTTTTACTTGTACAAACTATAGCTTGTGTGACCATGCTCGACACCAAGCCCATTCATGAGATTTTGGGTAAAATCAGGATGAGTAAGACAATTCTGCTCATTCCGGGTAAGCATTTGGGGGTAAGATTTGCATCTCGTGCTGCTGTGGGTATTATGTGCAGCAACCAGTGAGCTTGGTTGTCTTATATCAACATGTAATGGATAGTGCATGACACATTTGTGATTTTCCAGCACTGGTTACAAATTTTTGCCATACCAGGTCATATGAGTTCAGTTTTCATAGTTGCACAGAAATGAGCTTTAACTTTGTGTGTGTGTATGTGTATCTACATGTTTGTATATATGCATTCTTGCATGTATGAACACATATCCTTTATCTTGCAGTGAATATGCCACAGTAGATAGAAAAGGGATTTGTCTTCTGGTCTGTCTTCCACAGAGACTAAGCTTTCCATCATTGTGCTTTACTGCATTTCTGAATATTGAATTACGAAGACAATTATGCCAATTTACAAATAAATAATGCACTTATATTGGTAGTTTTTTGCACTAAAATAAAAATGACAATGCAAACAGGCTTACATAATGCAGACCTAAAATTGGGTTTATGTCCTAAATTCTGAGGAAGGAAAGTGGCTCCTGTTATCCAGACTATGAATCAACACAGTCTAAATTCAATAATGCTTCACATTGTCTCTGTAGAGTTGACAAAAGAGGAAGAAGCAATTCTTATGTAAAATTTTAAAAATAGAGGGGAGATATAGTTAATATAGACGTGGCTCAACAAATCACAATTATCAGCAGTAACATTTTGTATCTTTATTACTCAGGAAGGGATTTTTTAAATCTACCCACCCACTTCCCCTAAAGAGGGCAAAAATAAATAATAATTTTTTAAAAAACCTACAGTTCTAAAGCCAGTCTTAATAAGACAGGTTCTTATTAATATTATTAAGCCAGTTTGTGTTGACAATCAGCAACACTTTTATCCCAACATTTTCTTTATTCTATATTGATTGATTTCTCAGCCCTAACAACTCAAGTCTGTCTTGTTTTTGAACCGCATCTTCTAGATTTGAACCATGTGCTTTACCAACAGCATTTCACCAGCATTCTACTAGTTGCAAATCTGCCATGTGCTATAAAGTATTTCATAGGATGTTTCATTTCTTATTTGTCCTCCAAGCCAACACTGAAAGTAAAGTTTTGCTTGGATCTTCATCGTTCCTTTCCTGTTTTTCCAAGGGCCCATGCAAACCCATGAAACAACTTGACCATTCCCTCTTGGAGTCACATAGAAAACCTAACAAAAATACCCTGGTTCAGTCTTTTCTTCTTCCATTGTCCCTAGGAAGTGGGCTGGAGTGAGGTATCTTCACATGGGTCCAACTGCATTCTCAGTGCACCGATTTTATGAAGATACCAGAGTTGGAGAAATTCCTCGGGCATGGCATGGAAGCCAGAAAAGGGTAAGACGTTATCATAGTAGTGGTGGCTGATGGGCTGCTCACGCATATTCACAGAGAAGGGCCAGAAGCCATAGATGGCCACCTCTTCACAGAGACCCAGAGCTGCGCTCACCAGAAAAAGTCCTGTGGACAGGCGCTTGGCATGGATTCCTCTACTTTTCCAGAACTTTCCAATGCTACGCAGGAAGTTGGGGTTGGCAAACAGCACTGTTTGATTGGCACCAACATCTGACAGTGTATAATAAACCCGCAAAGATGGCTCTGTTCCTGTCTTCATAGAAAAGGCAGGCATGTAGATGTAACTGTGGTTATAGATTTTCATGTTGTCCACAAATGTCTTTCTGGACCACAGAAGGTTCTGAAACCTGTTAAAGAAAAAAAGAATGGTTCAATTAAACCTAGAGAAAAAGAAACTCACTAAAACCCACTCTGTTGTCTTCTGGTGGCTGTGATACCTCAAATCATCTCAATGAAACACATGAAAAACACTTCATTCGTATTTAAAATCCTCCTTGAACTTATCAATTATCTCTCATCAAATAGCCTGGCTTTTCTCCTGACCCCAACTTCTTAAACACAGTTAACATTCGTTAATGGGGCTCCCTCTGAATTAAAATGCATTACACATTTGTTCTCTTCCAGAATGTTTCTGCCTGAAATGTAAAATGGTTTAATTCTCATAAATTCCTAAATGTTGTTGGCTGGAATTCTGATGAAAGGTACTTAGGCGGTCTAACGTAAGCACAGGAGTGGTTTCTTCATCTGCATATCAAAGGAATCACTTCTAAGATACCTCTTCCCACTGAAATTCTATGATTCTATAAATATTCAGATTCATCAATGCTACAACTATAATATTACATGAAAAAACAAAAGCTTGTTACTATTACAAAATAATGCAGGGAGTTGCCCATATTGCTTGCTCCAAAGAACTCTACTTTCCCATGTTCTTTCAGTTTGGATTACGTGAAATTCTAATGCAGTTGTAGAAACAAAGATACAAATAAGTACAATATAATGTTCTAAATACAATGTTCATATTTGTATAAAGTACTATGGAATACAGATGAAAAAAATAATTCTGACTTGAAAGAGGGAGTGTGGCCCAAGAAAGCTACAGAGCCGGAATAACATTTAAATACACTTCTTATAGGGAAGCAACAGAAAGAACAGCAATTAAACTCGAAGAGACACTTTGGTTATAGGCAAAAGTGCACAATATACTGAGGCAATGACAACGATTCCCTGTCCCTAGAATGTGGGAGGTGCTAATGGCAGGCGCAGTGGCTGAAGACAAGGCACTCTTCGACAAACCTCTTATGTCTGTTTTGTTTGCTTGAACGTCACTCTGTGGTGATGGGAAATCTTCACAGCAGTGACTGCTTACAGCACTTATGACAACTGTTAGTCTGTGTAAAAAAAAAGGTACTCTAATAGACTAAAAGATTACCTTGGAAGGAAGTGGCTGGTAGCCTGGAGACCAGGTAAGAGGTTGCTAATATACTCAAGTTAAAAAAAAAAGAAAGAGAGAGAGAGAAAGAGAGGGAGTGCGAAAGGTCGAGAGAGAGAAAAGCAACAAACTAGACTAGGGCCTTGCAACTTTTAATTCCTTTGACCAAGGGAGCTGACCACCTTGGGTTATGTGCAGGTGGAGCAGCAACATCAAAGAATGAACTGAGCCACAACTAGCAGAGGAAAGTCTGGCCTGACATGTTGGCAGGCTCATCATAATTAGGTGAAATTAAAGTTCTGAATACACAAATCCACAGGACTGTACATAGAAATCAGTATTATTTACTCTGCCTGCCCAGAAAGGTATGGTTCTCAAGGCCAGAAGGAAGGGAAATCTCTCAAGCTGTCTTCATATCCTTGATCCAGTAGCCTGCTTTCTTGATCCAGTAGCCTGCTTTATCAATTTTCCCTGGGCCCTGATACAGAAGTAATAACAGGGTCTTTAGGTAGATTCACTTTAACTTAGAAGGAGCCATGGAAGCACATTCAACCATATCTGGAGCTGGGCCAGCCTCTCTTCCAGGAATACAAATTCCTGCTTCCCAACTTCCAGATGGGCTCTGCTCAGCAATTCTTTTCTTCCTTCTATTGCCCACCAATGTCTTCCACTCTCTTCCTAAAATACTAGTGCTTTCTCAATCATATAGACACACCATGCAGATAACCTCCTACTCCTTTTGAGCCATTGGTTCTCACACTTTAGTTGGAATATCCCAGAGAGTTCACTAATATCACAGCTTCCTGGGTTCTGATGAGAGTGATCCAGGGGCTGAATTTTTGCCCAGTACTCCTGGGTAATCTGACACAGGTGAGACATACTTATTTAGAAGATCAAAGCATCAGTGTAAGCTGTCTGGCTTTCTGCATCCATCCCTCACCATCTTTTTCTTTACATCTTCTAATGACATCCTTACTGCCATTCTAAGAAGTGCTCCACCTTCCCCTCTGTATCTTGAGACAAGCTGTTTCACATATCCTGAAGAACTCATGTTCCAAAGTGGGTCTCTCCTCTTTAAAAAAAAAATTCAACCTCTCCATCTCAACTGAATTATTTCCTCTGTCTTCTACATATGGTTAGAACTTTCCCCTTCAACTTTACTAAGGTATATTTTACAAATAAAAATCGTGTATATTTAAGGTGTGCAATGTGGTGTTTTGATATACACATAACACTGTGAAATGATTACAACAAGCAGGTTAGAACTTAAAAAAACTCTTCTTAATATGTTCACACTGTTTCCAGTGCTACATTCTTGTTCTGTCATTTCACCATCAACCTTCTAGAGCAGTTAGGATACCTCTATTGCTTTCCTTGCTTGCTTCCATTCCCTCCTTATTCCTGTACAGAATGGCTCCCATTTCACAGGGCCCTGCTGGCTGATGGAACTGATCCCTGTCTCTGTAGTGGACTACATACTAGTGGAGAATTACATGCTGCTTCAATAAAGTCAGGATGATTGATTTTGTGTTTCCTGTCTTAAAGCCAACTGATTAGTCTTGAAGGGAGGAGCTTTCCCTCTCTGAGTTTTCACTTTGAAAATGAACACACAGCTTGAATTTACTACAGTCCTAATTTTATTGGCACTGTTATTATTTTTACCTCTCCCATTCTGTGACAAATGACATTATTATTTAAGAATTTGATTCAGTTCAATAATTGCTATGGTATACTGAATATGTTTAATAATATCCTGATCAAGAGTTTAATGGGGTTGGTATTGAATTTTATTACACTATCACAAAATTCAGCTGGAATAAGAAAAGAGGGGTGCTCCAGTTTGTCTCTCTAGCCTCAAACTCAGCTACTCCTCATGTCCTCACCCTATGCCCCAGCCACCCCTGTGTGTGTACCTGTTCATAATTTTTATTGCATATATAGATTCATTTTTGCTGATCTAGTCATTGCCCTGGTGAAGTTGTGTCTATAAATCAAGATCCAACTTAAGCTTTCCTTTATTAGGCTTATTCCTTCCTTCCAACTTAAGCTTTCAAAAGTCTTCTTTGAATTCCTGAATAATAATTGCTCATACTCTCTAAGACTATGTACTCCTTGAAAACAAAGGATGAGTCCTATTCATCCTTTAATTTTTATAACCTAGCTCAGAATATTTGTGTACTATATGAATAGAAAACTACTAAACAAAAATTTTTAAACATAAAAAAGAAATCAGACCAGCCTATGAGTTAAGAATAAAAATGAAGTAAGATTAGCCCATGTATTATTAAAATAGAAATGATTAATTTATAATCAATATGAGCATAAAAGGAAAGACAGAAACAAAGTGGAAAGCACAAAAGTGTACCACATTTTACAAAGGAATTGAATAGGTGATAATGGGGACAAAACCAATAAGATTTTTCTAATTACTTAATAAACAATATTGAGATAGTTAGCTAACAATTTAGAAATCTGAGAGGGAACAGATTCATACTTCACAAGACAATTACTAAATAATTTTAAGATAAGTAAGATAGATATTTAAAATCTAGCCGGCAAAGCGACTCAAGTCTACAATCCTAGCACTTTAGGCAGCTGAGGTGGGAGGATCACTTGAGGCCAGGAATTCGAGACCAGCCTGGGCAACCATCTCAAATAATTATGAGTAAATATTCAGTAAATATTCAGTAAAATCTATGTTACAAAAAAACTAAAAAAAAAATCGAACTTATCAGACATTTGCAAAATATATTTCAACATAGGAAAATATTGACAACATTGATTATGCCATGTTGTAAATTTTCATTACCATGAAGAATAAGATAACTAAAGTAAAAAGGGAATTACTCCAAGAAATATTTACAGCAAATATGACAAATCGTTATCAATAAACTGTAGTGTCTGAATATATTGGTACATCGATATGAAAACGGACAATCCAGAAGGAATTTCAGTAAAACATGTTAAAGCATTTGGTTACAGTTACAAGATGCAAACTGAATACAAAGGGAATATTAATAGAATAGAAAGAAACACAATGAAGAGTGAGGGTCCAGCTCTCACCTCCTATGACAAATCTCTAGAAATAGCAGAAAATCAGTTTTTAAAAGTCCATCTCCATTCTGAAAATAAAAAAGAAAGCAAACCTCAGTGGATCCTGAATCTAGGTTACCTCAATAAAACAGACAGCTTACCAAAGGAAACCAGAGCATGAAGTAACTTGTTGAGCATTCCTCTAAAAGGGAGCAGTAGCAGTGCCCTATGCCTGGAGGCAGGAGATACTAGAGAAAGTGGTGCCTAACAGCAATCAGCAAGGTTATTGTTCGGATTGTGGGGTAGCAGAGACACCCAGGTGGGCTGAACGCTAAAATCCTGCACTGATCAATTATCACCGGGTATGTGGAAGGAGGTGTCAGTTTCCAGGCAGGAAAAGTGGGTATGTGTCCAGAAAGGTGGCTCATCCTAGGGAAATGGAATTCTCAACTCATACAGTATCAGCAGTCAGGCCTATAGTTCCCAAGTGGAATACTGACACTGAGTAGCCCAAGGAGGAGACCTACAAGCAGTAACATTTGGGAACCGCCCAAGAGAAAGCAACGTTGCCACCTTCTCAACCCAGAGTAAAACCCACCTGTTGGTAGGTACAGTCTCTGCATAGAGCTTCCAGTCACCAAACAAGAACACACAGGCAAGCTCAGAAGACACTGATGGATAGTGTCCAACACAAGAGTCAGAGCAGAGGGACTCAGAGGAAACCAAAATCATTCAAGGGGCAGAGGAAAACTCTTAAACATCTATAATTAGTTTGTTTACTCATATTTATGGCTATCACACCTGGACTAGGATGATATAAAAAGAAAAAGCATTTAGGTAGTAAGAAAGTGCTGCTGGCAATTTAAAATATATAACAAAAAGTGGATTTGGGTAAAGGAAAGCTCCAGAAAAATAGCTATAGAGTAGCCCTAGAAAGCCATCAATCAGGTTGAAGTAAGAGAAAAATACAGCTCCAGATGAACATCTCAACAGAAACAAACAGCGCCCCAGATAAACCAATGTGCAGCAGGGATGGAAGAGCTGCACTTTCAAAGGATTCCAGAGATGGATTCACGACTGCTGCATGGAAGGGCTTTATGCGCTCTGGGAGAAAATTTAAATGTGGACAGGCTATCAATTCCTGTAATAAACTTTTTATCTCAGATGTGAACTACACTTAGGTAGACACTGACTATTGATTTGATAGTGATATATCTGGATTGAGAGGTCAAGAAAGTACAACTGTATAAGGTAGACAGCTGTGCTGTGAGGAGCAGATGAAGAGAACTCAGTCTGTTTTTCCGTAAGAGATCAATAGACAAGCTGAAATTTTAAGAATTGTAATTAAGCATATTGTTTTCACATGTGACAAGAAAAAAATCAGCTGAAGAAGTTGAAAGGTATAGATTCTTGGAACATAACTTGGGGGAGTGGGGGGGGTCTGAGACAGGAGATTGCTGTTTTTCATTTTGAACTTTGTCATATGAGTTAATTTTTCCACCTATGTGTATTATTTTGGTAAAAACAGAAATTTAATGTTTAAAATTATAAAAAAGACAATTTTTATTGACCAAGTTCACAAGACTACCAAAATAATAATAGTCAAGAAACTTTAAATACCTAGCATGATAGCTTTTAAAAATATATATAGCATAAACCAATAAAAACTACAGATAGAAATTCACAAGTCCACAATCATAGTTGAGTTTTCAATTTTAAAATATATTATTTAAAACACATAAAATACAAAATTTCTAGCCAGGTACAGTGCCTCATGCCTATAATCCCAGCACTTTGAGACGCCAATGTGGGCAGATCATGAGGTCAGGGGTTCGAGACCAGCCTGGCCCATATGGTGAAACCCCATCTTTACTAAAAATACAAAAATTAGCCGGGTGTGGTGGCGGGTGCCTGTAGTCCTAGCTCAGGAGACTGAGGCAGAAGAATCGCTTGAACCCAGGAGGGAGAGGTTGCAGTGAGCCAAGATTGCGCCACTGCACTCCAGCTTCGGTGACAGAGCAAGGCTCTGTCTCAGAAAAAAAACACCAAATTTCTACAATGGTCACACATTATGTTACAAAAGAAAAAGCAATAATAAAACAATTATCATCATGTGGGTCACACTGTCTGATCAAAAATGTAAAAAAAATGAGAAGTCTGCTGGGCACGGTGGCTCACACCTGTAATCCCAGCACTTTGGGAGGCCGAGGATGGCAGATCACGAGGTCAGGAGATCGAGACCACGGTGAAACCCTCTCTCTACTAAAAATACAAAACAAAACAAAAAAAAATTAGCCAGGCATGCTAGGGAGCGCCTGTAATCCCAGCTACTCGGGAGGCTGAGGCAGGAGAATGGCGTGAACCCGGGAGGCGGAGCTTGCAGTGAGCCGAGATCGCTCCACTGCACTCCAGACTGTGGGACAGAGTGAGGCTCCATCTCGAAAAAAAAAAAAAAAACAGAAGTCAACAACATAAAAATACGCACACACACTGCACTAGAAAAAATATCTAAAAACATATTTCAATTATGTATATAAGGGGAAATCTGTCACTAGTTGAAGATGCTATAATTACCTATCTAGAATATACAAAAGAATCAACTGAAAAAAATACTTATTGGAACCAATAGAGTCTTAGCTTCCCTAAATAGCAGGAATCATATATTAAAATAATACAATAAAACAAAAATTTCACTGTTAATAGCAACAAAGCCCCCAAAAACTTTGAAACAAGCCTAAAAATAAATACAACATTTTTATGGGGACAATAATGAATATTGAAAGATGTCTCCCCATATAAATTTGTAGGTTCAAACACAATCTCAACAAAAATCCCAACATTATTTCGAAGTAAAATTTGATTTTACTTCAGATTTAACTTATTGTTAAGATAATTTTAAACATCATATGGGAGGTATAAATTAGTATGTATACTGACAATAATTTTGGACAAAAGAATAACAGAGAAAACTTAACTTACCAATGTCAAAACTGATTATAAAGCTATAATAATAAAAACACTATGGAACTCACGCAAAAATAAACCATGTATGATGAAACAGGAGAATGAGTCTTAAAATGTACCTAAGCATTTTTGGAGATTTCCTTTATGCTAAAAGTACCATTTCAAACGAATTCATAAAAATCTACTATTCCATACATTGTACTGGGTCTACCGGCTAGCCAATATTAGAAAATAAGATAAATTCCTACCTCACACTGTCCCGAAAATTAAGCTCCAGATGGAATAATCATATACCATAAAATTAGAAGAAAATACAAGAAAATGTCTTTAAGACCTTTAGGACACAAAAGACAATGTAAACATGAGGCAATTCCTTAGCAAAATCCATAAAAGATTATTAAACATGACAGCTTTATAATGAAAGCCTTCCATAAACATATTTTTAAAGAGACAAGCAGCAGATTGGGATGAAAATATTTACAACATCCATGACAAGGGATTAGAATCCAGGATACAAATGATAAAAATCAGTAACAAATATGGCAAATAGCACAATATAGCAAGACAGTAGTATCCAGAACACAAACCATAAAAATTAATAGCAAACATGCAAATATCACAATGGATAAATGAACAATGATGTAGAACTGCCAAGTCCGAGATGAGGAAACTCAAAGGGCCAATATGCATATTAAAATAAGCACAACTTCACTAGCATTCAAGTTATAACAAAACTATACAGCAAATTAACAGTTTTCCACACATCTGACTGGTACAAATTAAGGAAATTGATAATAACAAAGAAACCTGTGAGACACAGTACACTTTTATGCTTCAAATGGGAGTATGAGTTGCTACTGACAGCTGGGAAAGTGATTTTGCATTTCAAATATGCACACCTACGGACCCTGCATTTCCAGTTCTCAGCTGGTGCCTTTCATATTTGCAGGGCACCATCCATCACTTCTTTTAGGTCTTGGCTCAAATGAAAGCTCTTCATAGAAGCCTTTACTGACACCTACTCTCTCATCTTTGTTTTCTTTCTCTATGTTTTTTACAACATCTTTATTGTATTTTTTTGTATTTTCTTTCTTAGATGTATTTTACATATACATCTTTACTGTCTCTGTTGTATTTCTTTTATCATACATAATGTTTTATTACATATACATGTCTTCATTTATGTTTGTCTCCTCTTACATGTTCACAAGAAGGATTATTTTGTTTACTATTAAATCCTCTCAACCCAGAAAGGTGCCTGGCACATGGCACTCAATAAATATACACGAATGTTTGCTGGAGGATGCAGATTAGAAATCACCTAAATGCCATCACTAGCAGAATGCCAAATAAATTATATTATATCCATATTATGATACATGGCAATTTCTTTTAAATGACACAACTCTAATTTACATTGAAATGGAAATATTTCCAAGACAAATGTTATACAGAAACATGAAGAAGTTGCAGAATTACTACTGCAATTTGTATAGTGGATTATCATATATACATATCATAAAAGATAAAGATAGAAATTTTCTATAGTTACATATACATATGTAAGTGCATGGGAGAATGTTGAAAAGATACACATAAAACTGAAAACAATGGTTACCTCCAGGGAGAGCAGTGGTATGGAGGTAGTGCTAAGGGTCTCTGTGTAGAAAAAACACATTCAAAGTGATTTTTCTGTTCTATCACTCAACACCAATCAACACAGAAAACTTCTGTGACCTGTGTGTGGGTTTTCTCCCCCACACATCGAACAAGCAATCAGTTCTACAGCGGACACCAGCTGGGGGTCCTCCAATTCAATTCCAACTCTATCTACCTAGAGATAGAGTCAGATCCCACAAGACACTCCTCAACCCCTTAGATGTCAGTTGCAAGTCTGGGCCTCCAGAACTTCTAACCAGCCGGCTTCACGTTGAGGTTCCCGCAATCCCTTCTTTATGTTGGATTAATTTGCTAAAGTAACTCACAAATCTCAGGCAAACATTCACATTTACTGGTTTATTATAAAGAGTATTACTGTTAAATGAAGTTTAGTCTAAAGCTGCCTCTTTACATATTTTAGGTCCAGCCTAAAGATTTCCCCATACACAGTGAACTGTAACTTAACAGGATATGTAAACAGACCATAACCCACTCTTGTACCAATCACCAAGTTTCAGCCAATGGTGGCCAACTGTTCCAGCTGTGTTCGAGTAAGACAAACACCAAGCTGTAACCAATCATGCTGTTTCTTTTTTTTTTTTTTTTTTTTTTTGAGACGGAGTCTCGCTCTATCGCAGGGGCTGGAGTGCAGTGGCCGGATCTCAGCTCACTGCAAGCTCCGCCTCCCGGAGCTCTCAGCTCACTGCAAGCTCCGCCTCCCGCCATTCTCCTGCCTCAGCCTCCGGAGTAGCTGGGACTACAGGCGCCCGCCACCTCGCCCGGCTAGATTTTTGTATTTTTTAGTAGAGACGGGGTTTCACCGTATTAGCCAGGATGGTCTCGATCTCCTGACCTCGTGATCCGCCCGTCTCGGACTCCCAAAGTGCTGGGATTACAGGCTTGAGCCACCGCGCCCGGCCCAATCATGCTGTTTCTGTATCTCAGTTCCACTTTCTGCATGTCACTTTCCTTTTTCTGACCATAAATTCTCTCAGAAAACACAGCAGCATGGAGTTGCTCTGAACCATTTCTGATTCCAGGGGCTGCCTGATTCATGAGTCTTTGCTCAATTACACTCTGTTAAATTTAATTTGTCTAAAGTTTTCCTTTTAACATTACAAAGGATACAGAGGGAGAGAGATGCACAGGGCAATGTATGGAGGAAGGAGTGTGCAACCCTCCAGGAACTTCCACATGTTCAGCTATCCAGCTCTTCAAACCCTGTCCCATTAGGTTTTTATGGAGGCTTCATTACATAGCCACGATTGAACCGCTGGCCATGGGTGATCACCTCAACCTTCAGCCTCTCTCTCCTCCCTAGAGACTGGGGAATGGGCTAAAAGTTTCAAACCTCTAATATACTTTGGTCTTTCCTGTGATCAGTTGCCAGCCTGAAGCTCCCTAGGGACTGTCAACCTTGATTGCATGCTAATGATTGGCTAATCATTAGCATACAAAATACATCACCTTGTGGAGATTCTAAGGATTTTAGGGGTTGTATGTGATGAACTAGGTTGAAGATCAAATACGTATTTCACAGGGCCAAAGCCTTATCTGTAATGATTTTAATTTTTTAGAAGGTGAATATATGTATGTTACTTGTGTTATTAAATACATCCTTTTAAAAGCTTAGGCTCTTTAGTAATCCTATAAATGCAAAGTAAACCAATTGTGATTTTCTAATTTACTTTTTTCTTTTTTTTGAGATGGTGTCTCGCTCGCTCTGCGATCTTGGTTCACTGCAACTTCCACCTCCCGGGTTCAAATGCTTCTCCTGCATCAGCCTCCCAAGTAGCTGGGACTTCAGGTGCCCGCCACCACACCCAGCTAATTTTGTATTTTTAGTAGAGATGGGGTTTCACCAAGTTGGCCAGGCTGATCTCGAACTCCTGACCGCAGGTGATCCACACACCTTGGCCTCCCAAAGTGCTAGGATTATAGGCATGAGCCACAGCACCTGGCCCTAATTTACTATTTTTAATACAATGATAAATGAGGATTGTGGAGTACTTTTATTCTTTTGATTTTTTAATATTATTATAATGTTGTCTGTGCAGTATAAAACACATTTATAAAAAATAAGTCACATAAATTTTCAAGTTAATTATCTACTAAGCATATCGCATTTTAAAAGTCCACTTTTTTTACACAGAACATTTATTCTACTTTTTTCTGTATAATAACTTGAATTTGAACACTTCCTTTATTTACTTCTTATTCAAATGCTTCAGCAATTTTCCAATGGGTTAATTCATTTCCTCATATTATTTACTTGTTTTTCTAATATTTGGGGACCATTTTCCATGTTCACGGCTGCTTACTGTCATTTTTCTGTCTCTTCGAGCAGCTGTTTGTTTACCCAGCTGTTACTTCCTTTCCTTCTGTCAATGAATGTTAATTTTATGTTGATTTACAATACTTTCCTCCTCCGTACCTTCTCATTTTATGGGTGTGTTTCTTCCACAGGAAAGTATTTTACCAGATTGCAATGAACATTCTATGTCAAGCTATTCCATTGATAGACAAGACACGAACTGCCTTTAAAAAATTTGTAACAGAGAGAGAAATCTAACATAAACTGGCTCCATCTTGCTCTTCACCTCACAAGCTAACTGCCCTTGCTCATGCCTGAGCACAGGTTAAACTAACCATAGGAAGAATTTAGCTTACAGTTTAACCTTGAAGCAAGGATGATAATAGTCCTTTTCTCAAACTGATCCCTGGGGACTGACACCATCTTTGTAAGACTGTAGTGGAGCCTGATTCTGCTAAAATGTAGGCATAGTTAAACAATAACCAGCCATTGTTCCCTAGATTGCTTTTCTATAACTGCTCACTGCTCAGGAATCACATAGCCAGAAGGCAAAAGATTTGTAACTTTCCCAATTGCTCCTGTATATTCATCTCTATTGTAAAACCTAAGACTGGTCTTTGAGATGGTTTTCAGACTTTTGCATTCTGGCAGACCAACTCTTGCCACCTGAATCCATGACCCACACCTAAGAACTGACTCCACAGGTCCACAGGTCCTGTTGCCCACCCCTGCCGGCCAGAAACTGACTCAGGACATGAAGATAGTTTCAACATCCCTATGATTTCATTCCCAACCAATCAGCCACTCCCTAGTCCCCTGCCCACCAAATTATCCTTAAAAACCCTAGCCTCTGAGTTCTCAAGGAGGTGAATTTGAGTAATATCTCCCATCCTACTTGCTTGACACCCTATAATGATTACATTCTTTCTCTACTATAATACCTGATGTTTCCGTGTATTTGTTTTTTCTGTGCAGCAGGCAAGAATAATTTGTTGGGCTATAACGATAATAAAATATAACTTACAAATGCATGCTTTTAAAATACTTGCAGCATGGGGGTTCCAAACCTAGACTGGGGATGTTGGTTGCTAAGAGAGAAGGAAGTTAGGGCAGGCCTTTCAGATATGCATATATCTGAAATGAATTTTGAAGAATGAGTAAAAGGTAGCTATGCAGACGGAGTTGAAGGAGAAGAGCACTCTGCTGAAAGACCAGCAAGGGCATGTGGTAAGAGCAGGTAGTACCTGGGGAAATGCAAACAATTTAATATGGTAAACTTTAGAGCCTTGGGAGCAGTTAGAGATGTAGCTAGCTGGATGCACAGGACAGAATAAACGAAGGATCTGTGCCACTCAAGGTTGAGATTTTACCTACAAGGAAAATGAAAACACATTAGAATGTGAATAGTCCATGGTAAAATGATGTTACCACAGGGGCAGTAGGAGCTGGCTTTGGTAACTGAGTGTAGAGAGCTGATCTTTAGCTGGGAAGCCATGGTGAGGTATACAGGGCACTGTCCAGTCTTATTTAATGCCTATACTGTGCCAGTTATTGAATATTTATTATTTTTAGATGTGAAAGTGGTTTCAGTTTAGGGGATTGAATGGCTTGGATTTCCGGTGACTGCTTTCATTGTGCTATGTAACACAATAGAAGAAAATGGTTTGAAGAGAAAGACTATTATCTAAATTTGGACATGCTGAGCTACAGACATGAGCCACCCAGAAGAACAGTGAGTTAAAATAAAAACACTGACAAATTATCGCATTGAAATGGTGGGCAAAGGAGGCAGAGCTGCCTCAAAGAGTAGACGAAAAAGAAAGGTGACAGGAAATAGAGGAAAAAAGGAGTTTCAAAAGTTTATCAACAGTGGCAAATGCTGAGGAGAGATCAATAAAATTAAGACAGAAAATGGTCTGTGGGGATTTTGCAACATGAGAGTTATTAAAGGTATGAGATATTTTATAGTAGAAATCAATAGTAGAAATTACTATGAAATTGATTTCATAGTAGAAATCAGTCTAGATCATGGGTTGTCTACAAGGGCCAAGCAGATTAGGAAAATATGTGAAGAGATGAGGCAAAAGACAAGAGGGAGTAGACCTGGAAATGGAATATTGCATGTCCCATTTAAGGATTTCAGGTTAAGAAGAAAAAAGAAAAGTTATAGCCAAGTGAAATAATTCTGCAGGCCAGATTTGGCCTGTTGGCAACAAGTTTGATGTCAACCCTCAAAACTTATTCAAAATTCCAAAGGACATGAAACCATGAAATCCCAAATCCTTTTGGAGCAAATGAAACAAAAAAAACATATAATAGATAGGGTCTCTTGTTTACTTATGACACCAGTGATAATTAAAGATCTATAATTAAATTAGAGAAATAATCAACAAATTCCATCACAAGATTCTTGCTTAATTCATGTTATGTCATTTAAGCCTTGCAGTAACTCTGAGGAAAGCATTATCGCTTTTCTGCTGTTGAGAAAATTAAGGATCAGGGCAGTTAAGTATTCTAGCAAAATTTCATAACAAGAATGTAGTAGTCTCTGGCTTCCAACTCGGATCAGCCTGACACTTGATTCAGTGCTCTGAATTATACTGCGTAGCTTTTCCCTGAGTAGAAGACACATCCCTCCTGTCCTATGAGTTCATTCCCCGGTAGTCTGGGCTCCTTCTCACCTTCTGCAGGACCTGGTCCACATCATTCTCTTTGCCTACTCCATGTCATTGGCGACTTCCTCCACATAGCCTCTTTCCCAAGTCTCCCCAGACTGAAAACTAACACAACAAACAAAGATTTGCTCAAAAGTACATCTTTCTCTAGTTACTTCTCAATCTCTTTCCTTCTTTCAATGACTGATTTCTTCTCTCGTGTCACCCATACTCTCTGGAAAGCCTCATTCCACTGACCATTTCCATATGGATTCATTTGCACTCTTAGCAATTATTTATTAAGTACCTATCATGCACCAGATGCTGTTCTATGCACTGAGGGATGTAGCAATGAACAATACTGACAAAGTCTCTGCTGTCATGGAGCTTTCATTTAAGTAAGAAGAGACAACCAGTAAACCAAAAAATGAAGAATATGTGGAAAGTGCTATGAAGAGAATAAAGTGGGATAATAAGAAAAGAGAGAGCGAGAGTGTTGCTATTTTGTTTATGCTGATATTTTAACACAGGTTCAAAGAAAGTTAGGGACTCAGCCCTGTGGAGATCTGTGGGAAGCATCTCAAACTCACATCTTTCTCCCAGTATCCATTGCGACAACCATATTCCTTGCATGAAAAGATTGCACAACCGTCCACCAGTGACTCAACCAAAGTAAAAACATATATTCTTCCCTTTTCTGCAACTTCTACATCCAGTTGGTCACTACGTTCCATTTTCATAGCATCTCTTAAGTTTACCTTTCTGTCTCTCTACCTATTACAGTGTTATAGACTGAGCCACATAAAATGGCCATTATGCAGGTCAAAGACAGTTGTCAGCAACAACAGAATCCTTTCAACAACAACAGGATCTATTCAAGGACTCTGTAGCCCTAAGGGAATGGTGGAACCAAAGATGGAAGAATTTGGGGTCCATAAATGACAGTGTAGAATAGAATCATTCCCCTTTTCTGTGCACCCTCAAATTGTATCTCGATGAGAAAGAATGCTTTACTGCGTTAAGTCTTGAAGGTTTGGGGTAGTTTATCATGGCAGTTGGCCAACCCCAAATAATGCATATCTTCAGTACCACAGTTTAATTTCAGGTTACCTTCAAGCCTCCTTCATATTATTTTAACAGCTCAGTCTCCAACACATAATTCCCAATGCTCCCCAAGTAATTGTCCCAAGTCCCAATTTGACCATGTCACTTCCTGTCAAGGGGGCATTCTTCAAGGGCTTCTCCTCATCTTCAGATTATGTCCAAGCAATCTGAATATTGAAAGGGCTTTGGTGATATAATCCCTGCCTACACCTTCAGCCTCTTTTCTTGCCGCTGCTCATCAGCACTCCCTACCCTTACCCTGCCCAATTACTTGGTGTTCATCAAAAGGGTCATGCTCACTGAAGCCTCCAAGCTGTTGCACATGCTACTCGTTCTGTTTAAAGTGAATGCCCCCTTTGCCCGGCTAATTCCTACTAATCTTTCAGGACTCAACTCATGGCAACTACTATAAAAAGTTTTCCATGACCCTGAGCCTGGATTAGGTATCTAACTTTGTGTTCTCTTAGCACTTTATTTTTATCAAGGTACTTGTCACCTTGCCATGTCTTAATTTTTAGATCTCCTTTACTGAATTCCTTCAGAAAAGACTAATGTCCTTTATCTTGGTGTCCCCTAAGGCCAATGCTATGTCTGACATGCAGCATCTAATAAATATTTGTTGAACAAATAAATACATAATGAAATGAGTGAATTTCTAAGCACTTTTGTATCTTTGTCACAAAATGCATTTAATTCTTACCAAAATATGCTAGAGGAAAAGCAAAATATGCTATTTCTTTTTTAAGGAATACCAAGATAACATAAGAGATACTTTGATTGCCTTCACATTTGTCATGCCACATTTTCTATCACTGGCTTTTATGCAAGCTATTTTCCTGACTGAAGCCAGAAAATGGGTAATTAGCAACTGAATAGCACCTTAAATACAAATCTCTCATTAGACACTAGTTCATTTTCTTGTAAACAGAATATGGTAATTTCTGAGAAACATTAAACTTTCCACAAATCACACCACTATTTTTAATATTAGAAATCATTTAGAAAAATCTCATTTTTTTCCAGGACAAATAAAATTGTACTTGCTGTTGTTTCGACCATAGGTGTTCATCTCTTATGGTTTCTCCCTTTTGAAGTTCTCAGAATAGCAATTTATTTGTTTAAGTTTCTTTATATGAAATTAAGGCCATACTAAACTTTAAAAACAGATATTAATTTATTTCAAGACATAAAATTAAGTGAAGTATATTCTAATCTATAGACTATCCCCCTTTAAGTAAAAAAATGGAGATGATGGCATAAAGCAACACTTATATTTTAAAAATAGGCTGTATCTTGGAAAACTCATTGATTTTTGCCATGTTCGTATCTGTGTCTAATATAGATAATGGTTTCAAATGTGGTTTCAAATTTTAGGGAAGGTGTTTTGAGAAGTCTATATGTTCCGCCTTTTCCACAGGCAAACTGCACAACCTTAAGCTGGTTACTTCATTTCTTTATGCCTCAATTTTCTCATCTGAAAAAAAAATAATAATAGCATGTAGTTCATAGGGCTGCTGTGAGGACTAGATGAGTTCATACGTATAACATACTTAGAATAGTGCCTGGCACATAAGTCTTACAACTACTAGCTATCATCATCATCATCACATCATCATTATCATCATCATCGTTAATCTCCTCTTTGCAAGAGCAAGATATGAAAATTTGAATCTCAAAAGAACTCTTCCAAAGAAATAATCATTATCTCCAAGGACACAAGTTATAAATTAATAGGAAACCACTTCCTAGTCTTGGTATGGCTGTGCATTTGTTTATATAGGCATTATCAGAATAGTGAGATGAATGTAAATAACTATTCATTTCTCATTGTTTTGTGAAATAAAATTTAAACATATGACTGACATTGCAAACTGTCAGTGAACACTTAGAAATAACAAGAAATAGGCCCAGTGACTCATGCCTATAATCCCAGGACTTTGGGAGTTTGAGGCAGGAGGATCACTTGAGGCCAGGAGTTTGAGACCAGCCTTGCCAACATGGCAAAACCCCATCTCTACAAAAAATATAAAAATCAGCCAGGCTTGGTGGCGAGCGCCCGTAATCCCAGCTACTTGGGAGGCTGAGACACAAGAATCACTTGGACCTGGGAGGCAGAGGTTGCAGTGGGCTGAGATCATGCCATTGCACCCCAGTCTGGGTGACAGAGTGAGACTCTCTCAAAAAAATAAAATAGACTAGGCATGATGGCTTACGCCTGTAAACCCAGCACTTTGGGAGGCCAAGATGGGAGGATCCCTTGAGGTCAGGAGTTCCAGACCAGCCTGACCAACATGGCAAAACCCCATCTCAACAAAAAATACAAAAATTAGCCAGGTGTGGTGGCAGGCACCCACAATCCCAGCTACTCGGGAGGCTGAGACACAAGAATCACTTGAACCTGGGAGGCAGAGGTTGCAGTAGTCCGAGATCATGCCATTGCACTCCAGTCTGGACAACAGAGCAATACTCAGTTTTAAATAAATAAATAAATACAAAAAGTAGCCAGGCGTGGTAGCAGGTGCCTGTAATCCCAGCTACTCAGGAGGCCGAGGCAGGAGAATCACTTGAACCTGGGAGGTGGAGGTTGCAGTGAGCCGAGATTGAGCCACTGCACTCTAGCCTGGGCAACAGAATGAGACTCGGTCTCAAAAATAAATAAATAAATAAAATAAAATAAAAAAGAAATAACAAGGAATAATAAGTGCAGGGATCAGTGAAAATCGTGAATTTCATGTTCTTTGTCAGAGACTCAGCGCAAAAAGGGAATATCAAAGAATCTCTTTTCCATAATCCAAAAGAAACAAGCTAAATGTAAGCAAAGTTTTATAAGAGAATGGAATCCCACCAAAATATTATAAAACGTATCATCTTTATTTTATGACAAAGACCTTAGCTATGCCCTCTCTATACTCTAATTTAAAACAACTGACAGAACTATTTGCATTAGCATTGAAAGTTTTAATATAATGCACATTCATTATAGGTATCACATTTATTTAATTAATGATGAATTTCATTATTCAATTATTATTTTATTAAAAGTTCTTGCCAATAACATACCACAAATGTAAATTATATCGTGTTTTAATTTTATTATATTTCTATAGTTACATGGATAGGATATCGCTATAATCTCTCTGATTATTCTTCAATTTAAAAGTTCAGAAGTAATCTGGAATTTTTCTTTATGCCATAAACTCAAACTGAAAATCTGGGAAGGGTGTGAAGACAGGGATCCTTCTCTTGGGATGCAGCAGTGGAAGGGAGCATCAGCTGCACTTCAGAGCCCAGACAGGGTGGAGGCAAGAGCACTGGAAACCATTTCCCAGGCCTCAGACTACATCTGAAGAAACAAGAGAGGACTTAATATTCCACTCACCTTGCCTTTCGTTAGGTGACCTGGCGGGTTGATTGTTGTCTACTACAAGCCACAAGATAATTAATGTGGGGAACCTTGTTGTGGAGGATTTTTTAAAATGAAATTATCATGAACTAATCATTTACAGGATCTTTATAGCTGGTAGAGAGTGTATTTGCTAGTTCTGGGAAAGCAAAAGGAAATTTCTCAGTGGTACGTGCCTGCCATCTATACCTTGCAATGACTACATTAGGAGGCTGCGATAAGACACCATGCCAGGGTGTCTATGACCCATCTGCAATGAATTTCCATTGTATTTGATGTGATAAAAATTTGACCCACATAGAGAAATCATTATATTTGAAAAAGAAACAACTACCAGATTTGACTTTGACTTTCACGTGAACTTTTCTAATCCATTTTCAGTATGATCACTTGAGTACCAGAGTATCGTAATACTCTACAAACATCCTCCACTACTGAAGATCAAAACAGAGTTCTAGTTTATATGTAACCACAATATAGCCTAAAATAGTGAATGAAAAGGCTTGCATGGGAATTAAGCTCTATATAAGCCCAGTAAAATGATTCCTGAAAACCTTGGAACTTATATTTAACTAACCTCAAAAATGTATACTGAGGAACAGAAGAGTCAACTCCAAGGCCTTGTTTTCAATTCACATCGTGAGACATGATCACTCAAATACTACAGTGAGTGAATAGGATAGATTTATTTTTAAATAACAGTGAATTATGTCTTCCTCTTCACAAAAGTAAAACAGAAATATTTTATTTGTAGAGAAATTCAGAAATAAAGATAAGCACAAAGGAGTATGTTTGGCAGAGGGACAGTGTCTAATAAATGTATATTGAATGAGAGAGAGAGAAGGAAAAGTAAAACAATAACCAACTAACAATTCTACCATTCAGAGTTGACCTCAATTAACATACCGATTTTTGTCTTTCATATATACACTCCTAATAGCAGAATTGAAAATTTACACACAACTTGCATGTGCAAAAGTCTAACTTCCCCCCCCTGCAATTGCCTTCATCTTACTCCGATGTTCCCATCTTCACTGAATGAGGAAGAAAAATCCTTAAATTTGCCAATTTAAAGCAATTAAGTATCTTTCAAAGGAAAAATAGTGTTGGGGGCAAATATTTCATTCACTTGAAATGCAAAACTCCTTCAGAGCTGGTTTTTCCCTCCCAGGTGGTCTCTCCCGGTCCTCTCCCTTCAGAATCCTCACGGAAGTAATAGATCCTTATGCTATCTCCAGTGTGGTGAAGTTGATCTGAGCTTGTCCTTGGGACCTAGCACTGGTGATGTCTGCATGGCTGGTACGTCTGGTTTTTCTGGACACCAAGTTGACAATCAGAACTCAAGTCTGTAACCTTCTCTGTAGTCCCAGTAATCCGTGCCTGCCTTTTCTCTGCCTTGGGCCCTTTTTGCTCCATCAGTACTTTTAGTGCTTTTCTACATATTGGAAGTGTGGAAATGTCATGATTCCCAAAATATCACATGCATTTATGGAGAACTGGAGGTAGCATCTCAAATCCATCCCTGGGCATTCCCTTCAGCCATTTTTCATTCTCTCCTAGCACCAAGATGGCTCCCTCCTAGGCTGCCAGTCTCCTTGGAGAAGCATGCAGTCATTTCAGACACCCACAATGCCCCCAAAAAATATCACTACCCTAACTTTCCAATTTACACCATTACCTGGAAAGAAAAAAAATGATGAGTGAAGACAGATAGAGAAGAAAGGGAAAAAAAGAGAACAGAAGAATGTGAAGCAAAAGACAAGAGGAAGAGGAGGTAAATAAAAAGGTATTACCAAAAACAATAGCAAAGATAACATAGGCAATCAAAAACTTGTATGATAAAGAGGCTGAAATGCAAAAAGAGAAAAAGAACAAAAATCATTTTCCTTCCTAGCACTCATCCCATTATTTATCTGCCACAATGAACAAAGATGACGAGAGAAATAGCAAAGTGTAGAAAATGACAAAGAAGAGGAGGTGAGAAGAAATGTCTCATTTGCTCTTTTCAATTTCAAGGACTAAACTATACACTCATTTCATTTCACCTCCAATTCTTTAAATCACGTGCTGCCAACAGCCCCAAACAAACCACAGTAGGCTGCAAAACAGTTGATTCGGTGGCTAAGCAAAAACAGAGCCTGAGAATTAATTACATTACAGTTGTTGAAAACAAAACATCTATTTTCATTTCACATTGTGATTGAAGTGGTAGTGGATGACATCAGCTTTTAAAGTAAACCTTTTCCTTGCTTATACCTATATTAGATGTGGGGCAAATAGTAATTTCTTCCATTTCTACGTGTCCTCAGTTACTGTCTGCCTAGCCTAAGAAGTATTTTGAATAATGAATTTCATGGTACATGTATATACAGCAATCATTATCCTATCTCTCTAAAATATGGCTAATACCACCATTCTTCACCCCTTTTCAAAAATGGAAAAGAAAGTTAAAAAAAACCTGCACAATACAGTGCACACTGGAATCTTCTTAATAGTATGTCCTATAATTGCAATAGGATAAGAAACCAAATATATTTATATTTTTCAATTTTTCAATTTGAAATTTGAACAAATTTCAAAAAAAAAGTTTATTAACATTTAACAAACATAAGTAAACAAACTTATTTAACTTGTTTTATTATTGGGTTAATTTTAACACATTAGTCCACACCTTTTAACATCACCCTGAAGGAATTTCTTGTAATGAGGTAGGGCAGTTGAATCATCCCTCAGAATCTCCAAGGGAATTATTGTGCTACATCACATGCTAAGTTGGAAAGCTTGGTCCAAACATGTTCAGCGAGAGATGCTGCCTCACGAGGGAAAAATTGTAGACAGTAACTTTTTGCTCTACTTGAGTATTTTTGTTTTGGTAATGGATTTACATTAGAAAATCTCTAATTTTCCAAAAAGAAAATCTCTAATACTTAAACAAGTGAGAGAAAAGATGTTGAAGAACTTATTCTTGTCACAGTTAACAAGCAGTATAAAGTATTCATTCAAAATACCAATAATATTTTAATTAAAAGTAGCACCCTATGGGAAAGAAGTGTAAGTAATCTTACTGACAGTTAACTAGAAAATGATCATATATATATATGTATACACATATATATATGTATCTCTGGGTTTTTGTTTTCTTTGGAAGCAATCATTGTACTCATTGATTTATTAATGATTGATAAATAAAATTAGTTTCTTAACATTTTAATATTAAATAAGATTCTAAAGTCATATACTTTAACCCAAATATTAAATATACACACATATATATTTATATATTACCCAAGAGAAACACGTAAATATACAAATACCCCTAAATTGAAGTCTAAACGATTAGCCTGTGCTAACTCTAGTATTTCATCAGCAGCTACAACTCATGCCTGATGTGAAAAAGTCAAATTTAGAGGGAAATTAACAAGCCTTTTTGGGATCTCTTCAAACCCTAAAACAGCAAAAGAAACAGTCATGGATACATTTATTTTCTTTTCATTCATGTCCTCAGTACTTCCTTCATTTATTTAACAAACACATGTTTGCTTGTTTTGATGGGAAATGAGAATTATAAAATTAATTTATGTTCATTTCAGGAAACGGGAAAGGTATAATTAAGAAAAAGAACAACTCCTATAGTTTCATGCAAGTGTTTAATGCACTGACATATTTCTCAGGTGTTTTGTCTTCTATATTTTACATAGATGAGATCATGCATTATATATGCTTCTATTTCATGCTTTTTAAAAAATGTTTAATCAAAAGTATTTCAGAGTCATTTAAAGCCATTGAATGCATTTCTTATAATTGGAATGTTTAGAGTATGGTGCATATATGGACTAGATCACAAAATAATCATTTCAACCTCCTTCTGTATCTTCCTGTAGTCCAAAGTGGAAAAGCTAAGAACTGCCTTTCTCAGACTTCTTTATAGCTGGGATTCCAACTGTGATGCTGGCTCAGCCAATGTGATGTACCTGTGTGAGTCCTGACTTCTGAACTGGGTTAAATGAGGAGACAGGGACCCATTTTTCAAGCCAGATTCTGATTCAAGCAGCATGAGTCTGGAGTGAGCAGCTGAAGCTGTGGCTTCCCAACATGGCAGGGATTCTGATTCTGACTGATTCTGCAGATTATTGATTGCTGGAGACGTTCTGTTGTTTGGCTTTTGGAGCTGTTTTCCATTTCCTTAATCAAGAATCTATTTCTTCACCCTCTCGACAGCTGTAAAATCCCTTTAAATAAATCCCTTTATGCTTAGGCTAGTTAGAATGAATTATATTCTCTGCAATATCCTTAACAATAGAATGTTTCTAATTGTGCAAAATAATACTTAATTCTGTCATATCTTCTTTTGCTTTCTACATCTTTATCCTTTATACATCGCTAGATTATTACTTTCTGACTTTTTTAGAAATGTTACTATGAATTCAAAAGGTAGGAACATTTTCAAGATTCTTTTTTTTTTTTTTTTTTTTTTTTTTTTTTGAGGCGGAGTCTCCCTCTGTCGCTCGGACTGGAGTGCAGTGGCCGGATCTCAGGTCACTGCAAGCTCTGCCTCCTGGGTTTACGCCATTCTCCTGCCTCAGCCTCCCGAGTAGCTGGAACTACAGGCGCCCGCCACCTCGCCCGGCTAGTTTTTGTATTTTTAGTAGAGACGGGGTTTCACCGTGTTAGCCAGGATGGTGTCGATCTCCTGACCTCGTGATCCGCCCGTCTTGGCCTCCCAAAGTGCTGGGATTACAGGCTTGAGCCACCGCGCCCAGCCTTCAAGATTCTTGATACATGTCAATTCTTTTGTTTTCCTAAAAGAAAGTTTGTATCCTCCTCTAGATCCTTTATACTCCCTTTAGCAGTGCATGAGAATATACAGCAGCATTGTTATCATTTCTCTTTATTTTTGCCATTTTGGTAGTTAAAAATAGATAATTTGCTTCCAGTTCTAATGTGAGTATATTTAATTATTAATATGACTGAATACTTATTTTACAAGCCATCTGTATTTACTCCTTTGTGACTTTTCCCCCTCTACATCCAATTATCTCCTAAGACTACAATATTTTTCACACCTGTTTACATATCATCTTTATAAATATATAAAAATATATGTATACTTTTTTTGAGATGCAGTCTTACTCTGACACCCAGGCCGGAGTGCAATGGCGCAGTCTCTGCTCACTGCAACTTCCTCCTCCTGGGTTTAAGCTATTCTCCTGCCTCAGTCTCCTAAGTAGCTGGGATTATAGAGGCACACCACCACTCCTGGCTAATTTTTGTATTTTTTAGTAGAGACAGGGTTTTGCCCACCTCGGCCTCCCAAAGTGCTGGGATTACAAGCATGAGCCACCGTGCCTGGCCTATTTATACTTCATCTTGGTATCTCTGATGCAATTTTTTCCCAAATAATTATTGGCTTTTAGATTTTGTTGATGTTTTAGAGACAAGAACAAATTTTAAATTTTTAGAGTCAAATGTGTAAATCATTTTTCTTTGATTTCTGCCAGCAGAAAGTACTCTATCCTCGAGACCAATAAGTATTCACACTAATGCTTTTAATTTTTGTAGTCTGTTTCTTACATTTAATGTGTGAATCCTTCTCCTGGGTCAAATGCGTGTACTGATCCCCACAAAGTTCACATCCACTCAGAACTTCAGAATGTGACTTTATTTAGAAACAGGATCTTTGTAGATGTAATAGTTAAGTCAAAATGAGGCCACAACACATTAGGGTGAGCCCTGATCCAATGACTGGCAGCCTTATAAAAAGAGAAAACAGCAACACAGGTCATACATAGGAAGAATGCTCTGTGAGGACAGAGGCAGAGATGAAGTGCTGAGTCTATCAGCCAGGAAAGCTATAGATTGTTAGACACCACCAGAAGCTAGGATGATGTAAGGAAGGATCCTCCTCTAGAGCCCTGGAAACTTCACAGAGAGCCTGACCTTGCTGACACCTTGATTTCAAAATTCCAGCCTCCAAAATTCTGAGAAAATAAATTTCCGTTGAGTCACGCAGTTTGTGGTCATTTGTGGTAGCAGCCCTAAGAAACTAATAAAATGATTATACAGTTAATTTTGATATATGGCCTGAGATGAAGATTTAAGTTATTTTGTGCTCAAAGAGTGAACTAATAGGTCCAGATTCTAATAATTAGGATCTGGATCCTACTAATAGCTGGATCCTAGTAGGCATGTGAGGACCAATTGCTCACATTTCTCCTGTTAAATTAAAATGGAGACCAGGGCTGAGGAATTCCTGAGCAGACAAAGCCAGTCAGAGCTCATAAGTGGCCTTAACCTTGCTTGATTTGCAAACATAAGTGAAACAAAACTTGAGTTGTTAATATTTCTTGTAAATGCCTATAAAAAAATGAAACTGACTTGATAACATAAATGAAACAAAACTTGAGCTATTAATATTCCTTGTAAACACCGATGTTAAAGAAAAATGAAACTTTTAAGCTCAATTTATCAGAAGCCACCAATTAACAAACTTATGGTTATGTAACTAAATACTTTCCGCAGGACAGACCAAATAAGTCAACTCTATAACCGTTACCAATCAAACGTTTTCTTGCTTTCTCTCAGTGTTCACCCCATAAAAAAGTCTTCTCCTTGCATTCCCTCTGCAGAGCCTGAAACCACCTTTGGTTTGGTGCTTTGTGAAACAAGGACCACTGTTGGCTCAAATAAACTCTTTAAAATTTTAGTGTAACTCAGTTTACTTTTTATCACTCCCCAACTCCACATTACCATCACCATGTAGCTTGAATTGGCCATGGGGGCAGTACTTACACCATGTAAACACTAAAAATGAAGGCTTTCCTCCCCACCCCAGAGCTGGTTTTGAAACATTTACCAGCACACAGTTTCAATCGGTATACTTTTAATTGCTTTTGAATTACTATCAGTGTCTTATACTGCAAATTTCTTATTCTTGAATATTTGGCTCTCAGCTGTAGTGCATATTCATAATACATATGCATATAGTACATATTTTATATTCAAAAAATTCAAGAAGAATATGCAAGAAATAACCTTTCTGATTCCTTGTATTATATATATATATATATGACAACTTGGCTAGACTTTTTAAAGAAACATACTTTTCACATCTTGGTACTTACCATGACATCTATCCTGAAATTTAGTGATAGGGAAAAGTCTGAAGCTACCTTGATCCTTACTCCATTGTAGGTAAATCACGTTTTTCTGATTGGATGCTTGTAGAGTTTTTCTCTTCATCTTTGAAGTGTAAAAATTCATCACAATATGTCTAAATGTGAATCTTTTTGCATTAATTTTATCTGGAATGTAACTAAGTACTTCTGTCTGTGGACCCAGTCCTGTCTCAGCTCTGGAAAGCCTTTAGGCTATTAAAACTTTTTTTTCTTACTGGGTCTAATGATTACTTTTTAAAATTCTTTCTTGATTCTTCTTCAGAAAACTTGTCATCTTTAGGATGAATTTCCTTTCCTTTTCCTTCATCTGTTTTTTCTCATTATATTCATCTCTCTGAGTTTTTTTCCTCGACATTCTTAAAATGGAAATATTATGGGGTTTACTTTCTGCACGATAGCTCTGCTCTTTGCAACACCCAACATGAACTTTATTGCTTTCTTTGCAATTCTGCCTGCTCTCAGCCATCTCTCTTTTCATCTCAACTTTCAGCTCATCCTTTGTTCTCCTAACCACTCTGTGCACCTAAGGGGTCAATTCTTATTAGGTCATCAAGCTAAGGCTTTGAAATTTTTTCTATTCCCTCTGCGAAAGCATGTTTATATGCGTATTTTTCCTCTGCATCTTTTTTGTTTGTTTGTTTGTTTTGGTTTTTTGAGATGGAGTCTCGCTTTGTTGCCAGGCTAGAATGCAGTGGCATGATCTTGGCTCACTGCAACCTCCACCTTCCGGGTTCAATGATTCTCCTGCCTCAGCCTCCCGAGTTGCTGGGATTACAGACACCCACCACCACGCCTGGCTAATTTTTGTATTTTCAGTAGAGAGGGGGTTTCACCATGTTGGCCAGAATGGTCTCAATCTCTTGACCTCATGATGCACCCACCTCGGCCTCTCAGAGTGCTGGGATTACTGATGTGAGCCACTGCACCTGACCTTTCCTCTAAGTCTTTAAGTCACATTTTCTGTGTCACAAAATGTTTTGAGGCCAGGCACAGTGGTGCACACCTGTAATCCCAGCACTATTGGGAGGCCAAGGCAGGCAGATCACAAGGTCAGCAGTTCGAGACCAGCCTGGCCAACATGGTGAAATCCCGTCTTTACTAAAAATATAAAAATCAGCCAGGCATGGTGGTGGGTGCCTGCAATCCCAGCTACTCGGGAGGCTGAGGCAGCAGAATCGCTGAACTCGGGAGGCGGAGGTTGCAGTAAGCCGAGATTGTGTCACTGCACTCCAGCCTTGGCGACAGAGCAAGACTCCATCTCAAAAAAACAAAAAAACAAAACAAAACAAAAAAAAATGTTTTGAGGTGTTCTATACCAAATATTTTTTCTATTATTTCTCTTAAATAGTAGAAAAACAAACATAAAGCAAGCAACTTGTTCCAGAACCATATTTGGCTTCAAAAAGGTGTATATGGTATCCTTTTATCTTTAGGCACTAATCATTTGAGTATTTGTGCATTTTCTTTCTTAGACCTAGACTTGCAAAGAATGCCACAGTGCAAAGTCCTGAGCCTGGTTTCTCATGTCTAGCAAACAGTCATCTAAAATTTTTGCTAAACTGAGGGAAGATCTTCTACTCCAACTGACAGGTTGTCTGATGATGGTGAGGGAGTCACACGCAGAATTTAATTCTTCCTTTAGTGATAGAGATAAAAATTGCACCTCCAGCTGCACTGTTCTAAGGGCTCTTCTTCTCATCTTCCCTCCTTGAATGGTTTCCTAAAGTCTTTACACAGCTCAGCCTGCAAAGTGATACAGCCTCTACTTTTCACTCTCTACCCATGGCAGTTTTGTGTATCGTGAAGTATGGCTGTCAAGTGGATGACGAAAGAGAAGAACTGATTAAGAGAAGAAAGAGCATGGCCCTAGCCAGCTAAGAAAAGAATTCACACAGCTTTGGGATTTTCTGTGTTTCTTTGCCAGTGGATAGAGTGGGGTTGAGTCACAGTCTTTTCCCATCTTCTTCCCAGATTTCTGTGCTATTCTGGTTCAGCAGGCTTAGTTTAGGATTATGACTCTCAACCCAACCCCCTCCTTGCTGCAGTTAGTGGAAATTCCCTGCAGATTCTAGCATTTTATTTTTCTCCTGTCCCTATTTTTCAGTTCGCTTGTAGATTTTTTTGTCTATGTGTTTATTTATGATAATTTAATTTAAAAGTTGGAATATAACATTTCACCAGAATGGCACATACTAACCCAGATACTTGCTAATGACTCACTGTGTTAAACACTCTGCTAGATACTGAGAATAAAAAGATAAAAAGAGACAGAGCATTGCCATTGGAGAGCTAATCCTTCTAAGGGACAATACAAAGAAAGACTGTCTAGGCAGAGGACATTACATGTGTGCAGTTACTGGTGAGTGTGGTCCCTGGAGAGTGACAAGCAATACCGGTATCTGAGGAAAGTAGGAGACAGTGGTGGGGATGATGACCCGAGATTCCATTTAAAAAGTAATGGGGATTGGGCGCGGTGGCTCACGCCTGTAATCCTGGCACTTTGAGAGGCCAACGCGGGTGGGTAATGAGGTCAGGAGTTCAAGACCAGCCTGGCCAACATGGTGAAACCCTGTCTTATCTAAAAATACAAAAATTAGCTGGGCGTGGTGGTGGGCGTTTGTAATTCCAGCTACTCAAGAGGCTGAGGCAGCTTGAACCCAGGAGGCGGAGGTTGCAGTAAGCCAAGATTGCACCACTGCACTCCAGCCTGGGCCACAGAGCAAGACTCCATCTCCAAAAAAAAAAAAAAGTAATGGGGACCCAGTGAAGAATATTGACTCTGGATTTTAAAAGACAAATCTATACTGTGAAAAAAACGGGGGAGGCGTGTTGAAGGAAGATCTTAGGACACTGTTTTCAGCAAGGGATTAGAATTGCCTGAACAAAGACAATGGCAGTGGAAATATTGAGACAGTAACAGAGTTCATGGACGATGTAAAAGTGATATTAACAGTGTTTTGTAGATTAATATAGGGATGATGACAGCGAGGATGTACAAGAATGACTTCAAGGGCTGAGTATGGTGGCTCATGCCTGTAATCCCAATACTTTGGGAGGCTGAGGTGGGAGGATTGCTCCAGGCCAGGGATTTGAGACCAGAATGGGCAACATAGGGAGAACTTGTCTCCACAAAAATTAAAAAATCAGCTGGACATGGTGGCATGCTCCTGTTTTCTCAGCTACTTGAGAGGCCAAAGTGGGAGGATTGCTTGAGTCCAGGCAGTCAAGTCTACAATGAGCTGTGATGGCACCACTGCACTCCAGCCTGAGAGACAGAGCAAGACAAGGTCTCAAAAAAAAAAAAAAAAAAAAAAAAAAAAAGAATAACTTCAAAGTTATTCACCATGGTTGCTTGGCTTGACAGATGGTGCCAATAACTGTGATGAGGACTACAGGAGCAAAGATAGTTAGATGGGAGAAAAATTATTCACTTTAAGGACATAGGAAACATGAGGTACCTGAGGATTTCTAAGTGGAGTTGGCCAGTAGACACATAGCTGTCTGAAGCACAGAAGAGAATCAGGGCCTGTGACAGGTCTGAACTAGTGGTAGTTCAACACTAGGGAACACCAACATTAAGGTAGCAGATGAAAGGAACACCAACAAAGGAAGCTAACAAGAAACAGTAAGAGAGTTGTATTGGGACATAGGGTGAAAAGAATATCAAGAATGCAGAAACATGTGTTAAGTGCAGCAGAGATCAAGTAATGTAAGTACCGGTAACCACTAGTTTCACTCATCCAGGACTTTAAATCTCTGTTTCAAAATATTTATTTAACAACTGTTCAAACAAATAATGTCAAGCTCTTACAAAATAATGCTCTTACACAAAAATCAGAAAACTTTTCTGTCTAATGAGAATCTGTGTTATGAAACCGTTGCCTTCTGGGGTTCTAGCGACATCAGGCACATGTTATGATCTAGCATATATTTGAGAAATGAAATCTCTTTTTTCACAGAATTTGTTGCTGTGAGATGTAAACCACGAAAAAGGCAACCTTCTAAGAGCCTCTAGTCTTAGAGGACAGCTATAAACTCTCTGAATCCTGCCCTCTCTGGGGCTTTGCAATACAAAAGAGTAGAGTCTGTTTCCCATTAGTTCTCCAAAAGCCATCATTAATCTTGCGGTAGCGAGGTCAGCCCTAGGAATAACTAGCTGTATAAATGGAATGATGTAAAGAACATGAAGGATTGCTTTCCAAGCCTCCGCCTAAAATCCCCTGCCCAGCCCCGACTCCCAAGACAGTCAAAGTGTCTGCAGTTTCTCCAGTTAAAGAATTATTCTGTTTTTTTAAAGCATTTCGTTTCCTGGAGGTGGCTCCAGTTAAAATGTAGAACCACAGAGAGAAGTAAAACATTATCCTTTATAAACTACTAACAGTTCAACAAAGATAAGTTTATCAAATGACTCACTATCATGTTGAATAGAGTAGAGACTAGACATTGAGTTTAGAAGATCTGAACCACAGGGCCTTGCTAGGGGACAGGGCTCTTGGAACCAAGGAACACCACGTCACTAGGAATGGGAGCAAGGATACCACAACTGGGGAGGGGGTAATGGAAAGCAGCATTCCCCAGACTGTTGTTTTTAACCCACATTTGTCTTTAATAAACATTAAGATCTCTTGGGCCACGCCTCCGCTGATTCTGATCCACTTCCCAGGGAAAGTATGGCCTCTTCTAAGAATCACATCTCTGCATATTCCAAACAACTAAAAATATGTTGGTGAGCTTGATGTTTTGTAAGTTGAGTTGTGAAAATAATTGAGTATGAGTATTTAAATATATAATTATATACTTTGTAGATATAATTATACTTAATTATATATAAATATGTAATAGACATAATAATATGTACATAAGATTATATATTTAAATACTAATATTTGGAAAATTTAATGAATTTCCAAATGAATTAAATGAATAATGTTGCATGTGATTTTCCAAAGACCCATGCCCTGCTGGAAATTCTGACTTGATATTCCAATTGTTCCACGATCACCACCCTATCACTAACACCTTCACTCCAAAACAAGTAAGAGATGAATAATTTTGTCACATTAATTAGAATAAGCTTTTTTTTTTTTCTGAGCTGAAGAGTACCACGGGAAACAACTGTAAGATGAAATGATAATTTAAAGCAGAAAAACCAGCCCATGTGGGAAGAAAATGCTTGGCTAGAATAAAGAAGCATAAGAGTTTGGGATGGCGAAGGATCAACTAATTCTTCCACTTTGTGCTAATGCAATAAGCTTTATTCTTTTTTTTTTTTTTTTTTTGAGATAGAGTCTTGCTCTGTCACCCCGGCTAGAGTGCAGTTGTAGGATCTCAGCTCACTGCAAGCTCCGCCTCCCAGGTTCATGCCATTCTCCTGCCTCAGTCTCTCGAGTAGCTGGGACTACAGGCACCTGCCACCATGCCCGTCTAATTTTTTGTATATTTTATTAGAGGTGGGGTTTCACCATGTTAGCCAGGATGGTCTCAATCTCCTGGCCTCGTGATCCGCCTGCCTCAGCCTCCCAAAGTATTAGGTTTATTCTTAGACTGGGTTGTTGTGGTTTTACAACTATCAGAGTCTGAAAGACAAGAATAAGAATCTCTTACATGTGTGTTGACTAGGTTTAAAGTGCTGAGAAATACTGCCAATTGAATTTAGCTACTGCTATGGAAAGGAATGGTTGCTAGGGTTATTCTCATAGAAACCACAAGGAGACAGGAGACCCACAGGACACCAGTAGGAAGGAATAAATCCCTTTCCTCTTTCAGCTTCCCATAGTGTCCCACTAGTGCCTCCAATTGGAAAGTAGCTGGCAAGGGGGAAACATGATTTGTAAAATCATGGTTTCAGCAACACAAACCAGGGTACATGAAAGTGGTTTTGCAGCTGAGAGGCAATAAGCTACTAAATAGCACAGTGATAAGGCTGGAAGCATAAAAACTTGTTGGAAGATGACTGCAATTATTCAGGAGACACATGGACCAAGGTGACAGTGGAGGAGGTGAATAATGGTCACAAAATATGAAAGTAGAGCCACCATAATTTAGCAGTGGATTTAATAAAATCAGCCAACGGGGACTCCAATTCAAGGTTTTTGAGCTGAGCAAATGAAAAATGGAGTTTCCAATTCTTTGAGATGGGGGAAATGACAGAATACACAGGTTCGCAGAAAAGGGGGAATTAAGAGTTCTGTACTGGTTATTTTAAGTTTGATATTCGTATTATACATCCAAATAGATGAGCCAGGCTGGGAGTTAGGTATATGAGTCTGGAGATAAAAGGCAGGTCTCAGAGTACAAATTTAAGAGTCATCAGAGGATATACATATAGTATTTAAGCCCTGAGACTGGATAAAATCCTGTAGAAAGTGAATAAAATAGGCCGGGCGTGGTGGTGCATGCCTGGAATCCCAGCTACTTGGGAGGCTGAGGCAGGAGAATGGTTTGAACCTGGGAGGTGGCAGTTGCAGTGAGCCAAGATCGCGCCACTGCACTCCAGCCAGGTGACAGAGAGAGAGACTCTGCCTCAAAAATAAAACACTAAAATAAAAATAAATAAAAAATAAAATAGCAAGAGAATCTAAAGAGCATTGACTTGGAAACTATGTGAAATAAGTGGTTTAAGGAGAGAAAAATCAATGTGTCACATGTTCCCAGTAGGTCAAATAAGAGAACTAAAAACTGACCACTCCAATCGGCAAAGCAGAATTAAGGAAATAACTCAAGAAAAATTTCCAAAATGAAAGGACATAATCTTGCAGATTTGAAAAGCTCCACTGCATACCAGCACAATGAATGAAATTAAGCCAATCACTGGGTGTATCACTGTGAAATTTCAAAATATGAGGTGAGGAAGAAGACCAGATTAAAATGCAGGAGTAAGCAGACATACAGGTCACACACAAAAGATCAGGAATCACAATGACGTCAGTTTTCTCAAAAGCAACACTGACTCTAGGAAGAAAAATTGGAGGAACATCTTCAAAATGCTAAAAGGATTTCCAACGTAGAAATAAAATCCCAGCAAAAATATCAATCAAGTGTAAGAGTAGAGTGCTGTGGTGGTGTTTTTTGTTTGCTTGTTTTTTGTTTTTAACATTTACTGAGCATGCATTCTTTCACCCTTTCATATATTCTGTTACTGTCAGAATCTTTGAAATACAGAGCACAGAGTCATAAATCACCCTTTTTTTGTCTCCCCAGGAGTTTCACTCAAGTATCTCAAGTCAATAAATCCTCCCTTTCTCTTTTAAATGGTAAACTCATTACTGACCTCTTGGAATTCTCTTGTTTTCTCTTCTCTCCCAGTAAAACACGGGTAAGCTGTGATACCAACCATAAACCCCTCCACAATATCTCTGGAACTACTTCTCAAAAAAAACAAAGGGTCCAAAGACCTAGGTTCAACTGCCTAATCTGCCACTTAATAGCTGATTGAAGCAATTCACCTAACTTGTCCGTCACAAAAGTTTTCACTGAAAAATCAGGATAATGCTAATACATGCATTACTCACCTCTCAACATATCAGTTCTATGTGCCTCATGGTTGTGCAGTGCTTAGTATTTTCTTTTATGTGCCATGCTTCCTCCAAATATTCCCTGTTTTATTTTCTATCTAATCATTTGTATTTCAGAGGAATTGGCAGATATTGTTTATTTAAAACAAATTATATTTTATCAAATATAATATATTATTTGGCTGGGTACAGTGGCTCACACCTGTAATCTCAACACTTTGAGAGGCCAAGGTGGGCGGATCACTTGAGGTCAGGAGTTTGAGACCAGCCTGGCCAACATGGTGAAACCCCGTCTCTACTAAAAATACAAAAATTAGCTGGGTGTGGTGGTGGGTGCCTGTAATTCCAGCTACTCAGGAGGCTGAGGCAGGAGAATCACTTGAACCCGGGAGGTGGAGGTTACAGTGAGCTGAGATCGCACCACTGTACTCCAACCTGAGCAACAGATCAAGACTCTATCTTAAAAAAAAAAAAAAAAAAAAAAAAAGATATTATTTACTAACTATAAAGAAAAAAGCACTGCCAATAAAACCATGCCTCAGTGTTTTTATAATAGTATTGTGAATAGTCTTGTACTAGTCTCTTCTTGCTTTGGCATTTTTCATCCATTCCAAGGAACACAACAATTTTTCCTACTTTCATCTGCATTGTCTAGACAATCATTTTGCATAGAACTTAGTAACTACTTAAAATAAACCATCATTTGCTGGTGGTTATTTTCTTCTTCCTTTTTTATGTTGCTTTGCAAGAAAATATAAAATTGCTTCCATTATTTCTCTGAAGTAATTTGCTTACAAATCAAATTTACATCCTAGGCTTTGTTTACATCTTTATACACAATAGATATTCTATCTTTTTGGAGATATTTTAAATGCCAGTCAAACTCAACATGCGCAGTACCAACAGTGTGCATAATTTAATCAGGAGGACAGCACAGGAGCAGCTATGAGCAAGGTGATAACTATGTACTCCCAGTGCCAACTATGCCTCAGCTTCCAACTGGACATCACAGGCTGTACGCAGCAGCTGTTTCACAGATGTTAAAATATTAAAAACTATGCAGCTCACAATCAATAAAATGTGTCAATTTAACCATGTGGGTAGCACTTCCTTTTTCTGCCTTTCCCTTCATTTGTATTTGCAATAATATTTATCAAATATGATATCTGTCCCACTAATTTATATTCTGCCCTTGTCAATAATTTGCATGGTGATTCTGATTCTCCTTTGTCTCATTACTGTGTGTATGTGCATGTGTGTGAGCACGTGTATTGTGTGTGTGTCCACGGAGATTCAGATATAAAAGCTACAGTAGAAACTTTGGTTAAAAATGCGTACCATGATTTATAAATCCAATAACACTAAAGTTCTAAAGGTCTGATTTTTAAAATTCTATTAAACAAATTAAAGCAACTTAGGAACAGAAACTTATAGAGATATGTTCTTATAATTCCAGTTGGAAAGAAAACTTTTTTAAAAGAAAAATATTGTTTTAAACAATATATAATCTAATGCAATACAATTAGTAATCATTGAGACTATATTCCATTTAATCTACATGGTTTCTAGTCTCCAGTAAAATGAATTACAAATATAAATTTAGCAATAAAGTCATTTTTATTTTAATAAAGTAATAGAAATATTCACATACTAATAAATATTACTGTCTTATCCGTTTTCATGAGGATAATGAAGGAAGTTCATTAATAGCTGAACAATCTGAAATCATTGAATACGAAATCAACTCTGTGCAATGAATTGTTCACAGATGGACCCCTACCATCTTGCTCTTCTTCTTTTTTTTTTTTTTTTTTTGAGACGGAGTCTTGCTCTGTCGCCCAGGGTTGGAGTGCAGTGGCTGGATCTCAGCTCACTGCAAGCTCTGCCTCCCGGGTTTATGCCATTCTCCTGCCTCAGCCTCCGGAGTAGCTGGGACTACAGGCGCCCGCCACCTCGCCCAGCTAGTTTTTTTTTTTTTTTTTGTATTTTTAGTAGAGACGGGGTTTCACCATATTAGCCAGGATGGTCTCGATCTCCTGACCGCCAGGATGGTCTCGATCTCCTGACCTCGTGATCCGCCCGTCTCGGCCTCCCAAAGTGCTGGGATTACAGGCTTGAGCCACCGCGCCCGGCCCCATCTTGCTCAAAGAGGCTCTTGGCATATATGGAGATAAGATAATTAGCCAGTTTCACACTTTACAATTCAGTTTGCCTCCCACAGTTCAGCAGGGGCACAAATGCCTTGGCTGTAACGAAATAGCTACAAAGCTATTTTGTAAATCAAAAGGTTGACTCTACATTCCAAAAGGGGCATGCAGTCAACTACTAAAGTGGCGTTTCCCAGGATTTGCATCTGAACATCCCTAGGAGGGTTACATTTTCCAGGTCCTCTCTGTCTCCTCAGTGCCATTATCCAGGAGAACAAACCATGTTGATGCCAGACGAATGAAGCACATTCCCTTCACCACACACACACACACACACACACACACACATATACACACACATACACACGCTAATATCATATACAAAACTGACAAAAATGCATAGCTACATTAGAAATCTGAAGAGTCATAGAAGTTAAGAGAGAATTAAGGGGAAATAATCTCAGGACACACACTTTCTGAAAAACAACTTACAATTGATTTCAGACACTTCAGTTTGTTTCTAGTCAACGTGCCTGTTTCCCAGAGATTTATCTCCTGCTCCTTCACTGCGTCTCCCTTCTCTAGACCTTCTTTCTTCCTCAACCCCTCTCTTTTGCTCATCCCAACAATTCCACACTCACCTATTACTCAGATTCAACTCCTGAACCAACACAGCCCCTTGAGTTTCTCCCTGATCCCTAGAAGTCAGCAAGAAATAGTTCCATATACAGACAGCACACCTTCAAAACAAAATTCTGTCGCTGACTGTTAAATGTTTTCTGCCTCATTCCATGCAGAGAGTGGTTGAACAACTCATCTTTGATCACACAGGCAATGCTGTCCCATTAGCTGACAGAAACCCCTCCGCACATTTTCTTTCACTGAAATTGCAAGTCACTGACATTTTACTGATTCAAAAAAATATTCAACTGAAGCACACATTAAAAAGAGGGCTGAGGAGGGGTGGATGAGAGAAAGCTGGTACAAACTGTTGGCCCAGTGGCATATCAATATAAATCCTGGGTAAAGATTCTCCACCTGGTACCCTTGCTGGGACCTCCCCTAATGTTTCTCCACGGGGTGCAACCCATTCTCAGTGGGCCTGCATGAAAGTGCCACGAGAACTTGGGCTATTCTAATACTTATTTACTAATTATGTACTAATTTTGCTTTTAGAGTAATGTTTGATCTTATCTGCTATTTAACACTGAACACTAGAGCTTCACAGAGGAAAGAAAGGAAGAAGATAAATGGACATTTACACGGTAACTCCTGTGTGTCAGGTCCTGGGTTCTTGGTTCTATGCTCACCTCTGCTGCTCTTAGGACAAGGTCACCGGAAAGATGTGGAGAATGTTCTTTTTTTTTTTTTTTGAGACGGAGTCTCGCTCTGTCACCCAGGCTGGAGTTCAGTGGCCGGATCTCAGCTCACTGCAAGCTCCGCCTCCCGGGTTTGCGCCATTCTCCTGCCTCAGCCTCACGAGTAGCTGGGACTACAGGCGCCCGCCACCTCGCCCGGCTAGTTTTTTGCATTTTTTAGTAGAGACGGGGTTTCACTGTGTTAGCCAGGATGGTCTCGATCTCCTGACCTCGTGATCCGCCCGTCTCGGCCTCCCAAAGTGCTGGGATTACAGGCTTGAGCCACCGCGCCCGGCCAAGATGTGGAGAATGTTCTGACTCTGAATTAAGTGCATAAAATTTGGAGTTCAAGTTAATCTCATTTAAATCTGGAAGGGCAGGAATACACACACAAAATCAGGGCTTTATTCATATTGTTTGCACCTCCAACTCACAGGGCTGTGTTATTGTCAAAATGAGTTAATATTAGGAGAAATTATAAAATAACAAGGCCCTTTTTTAAAGAGATGGGGCCTCACTCTGTCTTCCAGGCTGGAGTACAGTGGCATGATCACAGCTCACAGCAGCCTTGAACTCCTAGGCTCAAGTAATCCTCCTACCTCAGCTTCCTAAGCAACTAGGACTATAGGCACCATGTCTGGCTAATTTTTTATTTTTGTAGTGGTAAGTTCTCACTATATGGCCCAGGATGTTCTCAAACCCCTGGCCTCAAGCAATCCTCCCACCTCAGCCTCCTACCTCCCAAAGAGTTGGGATTACAGGTGTGAGCCACTGTGCCCAGCCAAGGTCTGCTTTTTAAATATTTTTTTTCCCATCATAAAGTTTTGCAACTTTGGAAAATGTTGAGTTTTTTTCCTTAGAGATTTTCTCTGAATATCATTACATATATAATTTTATATATTTACACATTTATATATTTATTTTTTCACTTAATATTAGAACATGAGCATTTCACCATTTATTAAAACCATTTATGTATATTAACCCATAATGTCTTTGCATAATATACCATCAATACAGATATATCATAAATTACAGAATCACTGGTATACTTTTTTAGGTTTGGAGATATCATTTTGTTCTCATTATCCATTTATGATGTACATAATACGTTTGTGTACAGTAGAGATTTTCTTGTTTTTTAGGATGGATTTGTAGAAAAATCATGAAAAGTCTATTTTAAAATAATTATTATTTATTTATCTGTCATCTTTACTAGAGGTTTGTTAATTGTGGTAGACTTTTCAAAGAATCAACTTTGGCTTTTTGGACCCACTCTGTTGTATTTTTGTTTTCAGTTTATTCTTTTCTGGTTTTTGTTGTTGTTGCTGTTCCTCTCCCAACCTTTTGGAGATCCTGGATTTAAACTGATGCTGTAATGGAATAGGTCTTGAGGGACTTCAGGAAGGCAATGAGTTTATTTTGAATATGTGAGGGATATAAATTGTTGTCACTCAAGGGCAGACTGTGGCAGATTATATTTTCCAGAGATGGACACAAAAAATCTCCTACCATGCATACTCTTCTAATAATGTTACTTGAAAACTTCCCCCAACAAGAGGTGGATCTGTGCTAGAACTTTTCTTTCTTGTACCTGGGTGGGACTTTGTGATTGCTTCAACCAATAGAGTATGATGAAAGTGATGCTAGCGCACTTCCCATGCAAGGCTATTAAAACGTCATGCACTTCAAATTGTTCTGTATGGACACCAGCTTTGGGGGAAGCCAGCTGCCATGTAAACAGTCCAACTTCCTGGAGTCGATCATGCTGAGGGTGCCCACACTAATTCACTAGAAGAAACCACACGGAAAGCCCTGAGACTACAGGAAGGGAGATGCTTGACCAGCTCCGGCTACTCCAAGCCTTTGCCATTTCCACTCCAGCCACCATGTGAGAGATCATGAGACAGATCTGTTCAGCCTAGTTCTCCCTGAATCCCTGACTCACAGAAATAGTGAAAGATACTAAAATTATTGCTGTTGCTGCTTAGGACAAAAGGATGACTTGTCACTAAGAAGTAAAAAACTGAAAGAAGAGCTAATAACATTTCAATCTCCCCCTCCCAACTTATGCAATGTCATTTACCAGTATTTTAGTTGTCTTTTGTTTTGATCACAAAAATCATCTGCAAAAATAATGTATTATAATAATTATTATTTTATACAGATAAAATGGTTTGGATTTATTGATATGCTTAGCAACTCATTTGCATCCCAGATTTTTTTTTCTGGAGTAACATACTGCTTTTCTGAGATATATTCTTCAGATTTCCTCTCAATGAAGGATCTTTGGAGGTAAAAAATCTGTGTCTGTTTTTCAGAAAACATTTTCTATTGAAACTACTATTGAAGAAATAGATTGCTGAATATGCATTTCGATATTGGTAGTTTCTCTCTCAGCACTTTGAAGATACTCTTCCACTGCTTCCTGATGTCCATTTTTACTGTTAGAAGTTTGTTTTTAGAGGCCGGGCGCGGTGGCTCAAGCCTGTAATCCCAGCACTTTGGGGGCCGAGACGAGTGGATCACGAGGTCAGGAGATCGAGACCATTCTGGCGAACACGGTGAAACCCCGTCTCTACTGAAAAATACAAAAAACTAGCCGGGCGAGGTGGTGGGCGCCTGTAGTCCCAGCTACTAGTTCCAGCTACTCGGGAGGCTGAGCCAGGAGAATGGCATGAACCTGGGAGGCGGAGATTGCAGTGAGCTGAGATTCGGCCACTGCACTCCAGCCTGGGCCACAGAGCGAGACTCCTTCTCAAAAAAAATAAAAAAAAGAAGTTTGTTTTTAGTATAATTATTCTTTTCCAGGTGATCTGTCTTTTCTTTCTGGCTGCTTTTATAAGCTTCTTTATTATCTTTAGTTCTGTTTCACTAAAATTGTCTGTTTGCATTTTAAAAAATTTTAATTGATCTGCTTGATACTTTGTGTTTTCTTTACTTATGGATCACATTAATCATGAATTCTGAAAAAGAATTCTTATCTCTATTTTATAGTTCCACAATTCCACTTTAGCATATTACTTCTTATTCTATCCTCCATGTTTCTTTGTCTTGCCTTTATATTTTCCATAGCCTCATTATCTGGAAAATAATTTGCTTTGTCTTCCAGTTCACCAATTCTGTCTTCAGTTATGTCTAATTTGATGTCTTTCTATTTCAACAATTATAGTTTTCATTTCTAAAAGTTCAATTTAGTGCTTTTTCAAGTCTACCTACTTAATTTGGATATTCTCTTATTGACTTCTCATTCTTTTTATTTTCTATAAAGATTACATATTTAGTAATCTACTGCATCTGACAATTCCAGTAAGTTCTCAGGCATTAAATTCATGTTACTTTTTGTTTGATTTTTGTCTCTGAGAATTTACACTGTTGATGGCTTGTGTACATTTTGAGTGTTTGCTTATGAGCTATCATTTGTTTGAACATAGCATATAAGAATTCCATGAGCTTTCTTCCAGAAGAAATTTGTTTGCTTCTGTTGGAAGCCAAGGGCTGCTACTGACCTGGAACCACAATAGGCTCCTTCGTAGAGCTTAATATGGGACACCCATTAACATGGTGAGTCCAGAGATTGGTCTCTTTTCTACGTTTTGATATCTGACTTTTATAATTCTCAGCATTTGGTCTGGTTTTTGTTCCCTTATTTTCTGTTTTTGTTTTTTTGGTGGGAAGGTGGGCACGCAGATATGGTTGGAGATTTCTCTAAATCTGATGAGTACAAAAATGTATTAAATAATATGTTTTATCCAAGAACAAAATGTATTGCAACAGGAGAGTCCTCTTGAATAGCTAATTTGGACATCAGTCAGAATAGCTTCTACTAGATGCAGTTACATTATCTCATTTATATCTCTCAACAGTCCTCAAGGTAAATAATTTTATACTCAATTGACATATGGTACATTAAGTAACTAAGGTTACATAGCTAGTAGGTAGGAGTACTTACTACCACTAGCAGTAGAATTTGAAAACAAATCCGTTCTAATCAAAACTTGTGTTCTTCACTGCTGTGTAATATTGCCTCTCAGACACCACCTCCATGTATTCATATTTTTAGGGGATTTTTCTTTTCTATCTCCTACTTGCTATCTCTAGTCTCAGTTTTATTATCTGCCTTCTAATTCCCTTATTTCAGAACAGATGTTAGAATAAATAGCTATCAATGACTCGGAAGCCTTAATACAAACACTGATAAGCTGCTCTGAGTTTGAAGGAAAAAAAAAAAGAAGTCAGACAGCAAAAGAGATATGGAAGTTTTAGGAAGGCAGTTTGAAACATGCATGTATATTATGTGTACATTGAGTTGTACACAATTTTAAAGATAAATTGCTATAACCTTCTTGGACCCAAGTTATTTTCCTCAAAGCTCAAGTTATTATTTAAAAAGCACATAAATAACAAAAACAATTGTTCCCCCTGTGATTATCTCTATGTTCTCAATTCCCTTTATTAAACTTAGAGGCACTAACCATCAGATAAAATCTCTTCCCCTTGTATGCAGATTATACCTCAAAATAAATATTGAGGTCTCATATCAAGTCCCCTTATTGAATTAAAAGTAATGCATTTACAAATTTTAAAAGTTTAACTCCACCATGATTTTTACTACATTTGTTCTGAATACCTTTCTGTTTCCTAGTTCATGCCAACTCCTTTTTTTTTTTTTTTTTTGAGACAGGGTCTTGTTCTGTTGCCCAGGCTAGAGTGCAATCATGGCTAACCTAACCTAACCCTAACCCAGCCTTCTGGGCTCAAGCAATCCTCTCACCTCAGCCTCCTGAGTAGCTGGCACTACAAGAACATGCCTCCCTACCCAGACAGGTTTTTATTATTTTTTGTAGAGAACATTTTTTATAATTTCAGAAGGTCATATGTTTTGTATCTGTGTCCACACCCACATCTCATATTGAATTGTAATTCCCCCGTGTTGGAGGTGGGGTCTGATGGTAGGTGATTGGATTATGGTGACAATTTCTCATCAATGGCTTAGTACTATCCCCTTGGTGCTGTCCTTGCAATAGTAAGTGACTTATCATAAGACCTGACTGTTTAAAAGTGTGGCAGCTCCCTCACTCCCTCTTGCTCCTGCTATGTGACATGCCTGATCCCCCTTTGCCTTCTGCCATGATTGTGAGTTTATGAGGCCTCCCCAGATGCTGAGCAGATGCCAACATCATGCTTCCTGTAAAGTCTGCAGAACCATGAGCCAATTGAACCTCTTTTCTTTACGAATTACCCAGTATCTGGCATTTCTTTTTTTGAGACGGAGTCTCGTTCTGCCACCCAGGCTGGAGCGCAGTGGCACGATCTCTGCTCACTGCAAGCAATGTGGGAATGGACTAATACAGAAGGGTTCCCTCAAATTTATAAAATCCCTTCAATGGACACTACAACCATGGGCACGTCTGCTTCTGTGAGTAACTTCAGGGTTTGAGGTCATCTCATCTCATTCAACTTCGTATGTCATGTCCCAGAGTAGATTTCAAGAAATATTTGTTGGCTCTCCTTTTACTCCTCCTCCTCCCCATAAATTTCCAGACCTTCAAATTCCATATGTATACTTTTCTAAAATATATTTGCTCAAGACCAATCTGATAGTCTAAAGAACTCTCTTTTCCAAATTCTATTTCCATAATTTTTCTTTTCCTACTTCATAAAAGAAAGTCATGCCTCCTATTATCCCAAATACTATAATGATGCATTGCCCCAAAGGATAAAAGCCACTAAGCCACCAAACAAAGAAACATGTCCAAAATACACAGCTTCTGAAAGAACATCACCTGAACAAAAGCAAGCATTTATTTAGAAGAAATAGAAAGGAGCTGTGCCTTATTTTGTCCAAGGGACAAACTCTTGATAGTTCCCTGTACTGTATATGTTGAATAATTAAACCTCAGAAGTGAGATGATTATAGTGGATTATACTGTAACACTTATTTGAATTAAAAAGGTAGTCCATCTTTTCTGACAAAAAGTTAACTTAATAAATTAATTTGACAAAGAGACGGACTGTGCCATGAGGACATGTAACATCGGAAGAACTAGATCCGCACTTCTGAAATTCTGACAATACATATTTAAAGCATATGTATGTAATGCCCTCAAAAGTCCATACTTGGCAACAATGTAACCTATGCCACAAAAATTAGGTTAATTAAAATAATCAAGGGAATCATGGATTTTAAAAATCTTTTAAAGGATATTTGGACACTAACTTGACCACCACACAATATAATCATGTAACAAAATGGCACTATATCCCTGAAATTCATACAAATAAAATAAAGAGTATTTGAACAAAAATGTTTTAAGACGAAAGGCTACAGACGGTGCATTGACGAAGGGTACTGATATGTATGAATCCTCTGCCTTCCACCTGCAAAGGCCAGCAAAGGAAGAAAAAGGATAATAGTAAGGAGTTTAAAGATCTAGCTGCCAGATTAAAACCACCTCTCTCCTCTCTTCGCCCATAAAAATTCAATCAGAGGATGAATGTGACTGCAAAGCCCTTTCTAATCTTATGTCTCAGGCACCCTAACTAATCTTTTTGTTCTGGGTACTGTCAAGAAGAATGCACTCCAAACAAGATATCCTTTTTTTTTTTTTTTTTTAAGGCAGTGGTCCAGGGACTGGTTTCATGGCAGACAATTTTTCCATGGGTGGGTGGGGAGGTGGGGAGATGGTTTTGGGATAAAACTGTTCCACCTTAGATCATCAGGAATTAGATTCTCATAAGGAGCACATACCTTGATTCCTTGCATGGACAGTTCACATGGGGATCATGCTCCTGTGAGAATCTAATGCCATCGCTGATCTCACAAGAGGTGGAGCTCAGGCCGTAATGCACGCTGTTCCACTGCTCACTTTCCTGCTGTGCGGCCCAGTTCCTAACAGGCCATGGACCAGTATTGGTCTATGACCAGGGGGTTAGAGATCCCTTCCTGCAAAGGCAAGGAGACTCCCCTGCAGCTATGGCTGACATCCAAAGTGAACCCCGGAACATAATGTAGGGAGCCAGATGCATCTGTTGCACCTCCTTTTACTTTATTCTATATCAGCATTTTTCTCCTAAGTGAAATATCTCCAAGAAAAAAAAGTTTTGTGTTTTAAAGACATTAAATAATTATACCTAAAAAAAAAAAAAAAAAAAAAAAAGATATCCTAACAAAGGCTGTAGCAAAGCTCCTTCTTACTGTAGCAAAGCTCCTTCTTACTGAGAATTTCTTTCAGATAGAGCAATAAGTATTACCTTCTCCAACTTTCTTTTTGTCACTATAATTGTGTGTGCCTCTCAAATATGTGTACTTAATTTTTCTAAAACCTGTTTTATCTTGTTCCTGATGTTTTCTAACAGAATTTTGTAGTGAAAACTCTTAATGCTTATAACTTCTGATAGAATATTTTTAGCAGAATCAAGGTTTTGGAGACAGCTATGAAAATTAGCATTTCCACTGCACATCTTTGCCCAATGAGGTTAATTTTTCATCACATGAAAGTACAAGGTAACTACTGATGTCTTGGATTTGCACAGCTTTGAGGGAAGACTACGAGATATGAATAAAATATCTAATATAAATAGGATAATCTAATATAGAAATACATACGGCCTTTCTCACTTTAATATCATTTCTTCCATTTTACTGGGCCATGAAAGTATAGCATCATCTACATTTTAATCCCTACATACAAGTGTTTGCACTTTGTATACCACCCTGTTTGCATATACTGCTAGCCACGTGAAGAAGATGCTATGAATGCAGTCTCAGATGTATTTAACCAAAAGTTTCCAGCACTTGCTACCTGTTTGATCCCTTCTATAAAATGAAAAGTTGGTAATTGATGACTTAAAACATTGTATTCCAATTTGAGCACAGAGCTTCACAACACTGACAGCGGTACTGATAAGGCTTTAACTATATTTATATTCAAATATTTTTATTGGCCAGGTGTGGTGGCTCATGCCTGGAATGCCAGTACTTTAGGAGGAAAAGGCAGGTGGATCACCTGAGGTCAGGAGTTCAAGACCAGCCTGGCCAACATGGTAAAATCCTGTCTTTACAAAAAATACAAAATTAGCTGGGCATGGTGGCGCATGCCTATAATCCCAGCTACTTGGGAGGCTGAAGCAGAGAATCTCTTGAACCGGGGAGGCAGAGGTTGCAATGAGCCAAGATCGCTCCACTGCCCTCCAGCCTGGGCAACAAGAGTGAAAAACTGTCTCAAAAAAAAAAAAAAAAAAAAAACAGTTTTTATCAATCCTTATGTTCAAGACACTGAGATCCCTTTTATATAGAACTTACACTCTAGTATACTTCTCTGGAACTCAATTTTGTCAAAAAAGCAAACTGAGAACCTTTAAACTATAAGTTGTATAATCCTCCATCACTTAGCATACCTTTTTCTTACATTTTTAGTAAAGTATATATACTGAAGAGTGCATCTAACACACATATGCAGCCTAAGGAATCATTATGAAGTTTATATCCATGCTATACCAGCCTGGCCAAGAAAAAGAACACTTCTAGCAATCCAGAAGTCCCATTATTCCACACCTGAACCCAATACTCTTCCTACCCTGATAGGTGATTACTTATTATTCCTTATAGTTTTACTTGCTACATCTTTGTCCCTAGCTGTATTGTTAGTTGCTTTTATTTTTATTTTAAATTTTCTTCCTCTCCTCCTCCTCCTCCTCCTCCTCCTCCTCCTCCTCCTCCTCCTCCTTCTTCTTCTTCTTCTTCCTCTTATTTTAGAGACAAGGTCTCACTCAACAGACTTTGGTGCAGTGGCACAAACTTGGCTCACTGTAGCCTTGACCTCCTGGACTCAAGCAATTCTCCTGCCTCAGCCTCCCAAGTAGCTAGGACTACAGCCACATGCCACCATACCCGGCTAACTTTTGTATTTTTTGGTAGAGATGAGGTTTTGCCATGTTGCCCAGACTGGTCTCAACTCCTCAGCCAGTCCACCAGCCTCAGCCTCCCAAAGTGCTGAGATTACAGGCATGAGCCACTGGGCCCAGTAGCTTTATTTTTAAGTCTTAACCACCTGAAATAATTTTTGGTATAAATTATGAGGTAGAGGTTTAATTTACTTTATATTTTTCCCATATGTAATCTAATTATCCCAACATCGTTTTGAAAAGTTTATACTTCTTCGCTATTCTCGACTCTTCATATTTATATCACTGATATAAATATGACATCTGTCATATATATGGTTTATATCTATGTGGAAATATTTGGGAGTATCCTATTCTGTTTCACTGTTCAGTTGGTTTATCTCTGCACCAGAGCCATGTTGTCTTAATTATAATAGCTTTTTAATAAGTCTTAACATCTTATAAAGCAACTCTGCCAATCATTTTTTCTTCAAGAGCTTCTTTGTTATTCTCTGCTCTTCATATTTCTACATAACTTTTGAAGTTTAACACACATATACACATGCATGCATCATTAAGATTTCCATTGGAATTTCAATGAATCTGTAGCTAGATTTGGGTAGACCTGGTGCCTTTACAATACTGAGTCTTTCAATCATGCACATGGTATTATCAGTACATCTAATCAGGTTGTCTAAAGTGTCTCTCAATAAAATTTCATATTTTTTCCAAAGAGGATTTGCTTTCTTGTTTAATTAAATGTATCATATTATTTGATGCTATTGTAAATGCAATTTTTTCTTGTTACAAAATGGAATTGGTGTATGCATGTTGATTTGAACAGAAATGTTGTTACATTGAATACATTTTTTAAAATGAAGAAACTTTCACTTTTACAAAATTATGTATAACCTGTGAAAACGCTACTGTCCCCTTGTGCAACACATGAATCACAGAGGAAGATCAGAGGGTGTGATGGTGTATGTTATGAAATATATATTTGATCTTTGACCTTGTAACTCCTAAAATCTTTAGCAACTCCACAGTGATACCTTTTTGCATCTTAATGAGTTGACTGACAGCTGACCAGCCCTTCAAGGTGGGGGCTGGTCACTGGAAAGAATCAAGGCAGGATTCTAGGGTTGGGATTTTCAGCACCACTCCCTGACCTCTGGGAAGGAGAAAAGGGTTACAGGTTAAGTTGATCACCAGTGGTTAATGGTTTCATCAATCATGCCTACTAACGAAGCCTCCATAAAACTCCAAAAGGACGGGGCTTGGAGAGCTTCCAGATAAGAAGGTGGGGGTTTCTTAAGGGTGGTGTGCCAAGGCACAGAAGCTCCACGTCCCCTCCCCCATACCTCATCCTATTCACTCCTTCCTCTGAATCCTTTGTAACATAATAAACGAATAAACGTAAGTAAGTGTTTCCTTGAGTTCTGTAAGCTGCCCTAGCAAATTAATCAAACCCAAAAAGAGAGTTGGGGGAATCTCAACTTGAAGCCAGTCAATCAAAAGTTCCAGAGGCCTAGACTTGTGACTGGTAGGGGTGGTGGGTAGTCTTGTAGGACTGAGCCCTCAGTCTGTGGGATCTGACACTATCTGTAGATAGTGTTGGAATTGAATTGGAGATACCCCGCTGGTGTCTGCTGCAGAACTGCTTGCTTGCTTGGTGTGTGGGGGAAAAACACAAACACATTTGGTGGCAGAAGTTTTCTATGTTGATTATTCTGGGAAAACTCTATTGTCTCCTTGGGCAACATATGGATTTCGGAAAAAGATGAGAGAGGGTGTGATGGTGTAATATTCTGAAATACATATTTGAGATCTTTGATCTCATTTTGTGACATACAACGCCTAAAATCTTTAGAAACTCCATGGTGTTATCTTTTTGAATGTTAATGAGTTTACTGAGGCCCTATGCAGCTTCAGGGTGGGGGCTGGTCCCTGGAAACAGCCAGACACCCCGCAATCTTGGTTCTTTTCACAGTCTTCTGTGTTGTAGTGTGAGAACAGAGAAAAAGCAGTTGGTCAGCAGTGACCAGAGATGTCCCTGGTTGAGAGCATGGGCTTTGGAATAAGAGAGGCCTGGGTGAAGTTCCAGGCGATTATTAGCAGCTGTGTGCATGAACAGATTCCTAGATTCACCACATCACAGGATTCTTCTGTCAAATGCATAAACTAAAATAGCTCCTGTCTATTAGGATTGTTTTAAGGACAAAGTGAGGCACTACCTATAAAGAGCACAGAACTTGGCACACAGAAATGTGAACTAAATACTTACCAACGTTAGTGATAATGATTCTTGCCTGTGCATGCATATTTTCTTCATAGTGAGCTTAACTTTCCTCTTCAAAATTTAATTTTTGACTCTGTCCTTCCTCCATTTGTATTTATATTTTTTCCCCAAAAAACAATCTCTCCCTCTCCCTCCCTCCTTCGTTTCTTCCCTCCCTCTCTCCCTCAGCTTGTTCTAAATCTTGCTCTGAACATTCTTTTTCACATTCCTTTTTAAATCTTACAACAACTCCACATATTCAGGTAGAAAAACAGAATCTTCTGGTCTTGGATACAATATATTAAATGTTTCATTTCCCTCCAAAGGAACATGTGTTCCTGCTTAAAACTTATTTTATTCCCAAATCAAAATAATAGTCAAAGATGTGTCACCTTTGGGGGAAACTGGGTAAAGACTATGTAGAACCTTCTTGTAAATTGTTTTTTTGCAATTTTCTGTGAATCTATAGGTGTTTAAAAATAAACTGTTTTGGCCGGGCGCGGTTGCTCAAGCCTGTAATCCCAGCACTTTGGGAGGCCGAGACGGGCGGATCACGAGGTCAGGAGATCGAGACCATCCTGGCTAACACGGTGAAACCCCGTCTCTACTAAAAATACAAAAAACTAGCCGGGCGAAGTGGCGGGCGCCTGTAGTCCCAGCTACTCCGGAGGCTGAGGCAGGAGAATGGCGTAAACCCGGGAGGCGGAGCTTGCAGTGAGCTGAGATCTGGCCACTGCACTCCAGCCCGGGCGACAGAGTGAGACTCCGTCTCAACAAAAAAAAAAAAAAAAAAAAAAAAAAAAAATAAACTGTTTTAATAAAAAAATTTCTTGTACGTGTTCTAATTTCTTCTTTGTACTTTTCTGTTTGATTTCTTATAATGAACATATATTTGTGTTGAAAAACAATAAAGTTACTCTTACAAGAATAGAAATAAATACATTTATATGGATTACATTTCTAAATATAAACTATAAATGCATTAGAAAAATTCAGGATTTTTTTTCATGGAAGGGAGGAGCATCAGAGTAAGAAAGGTTAACCAAAGAAAGATTGTTTTTTAAAAGAAACCATAAAGGAAAATACTAAAAAGTCTCATTGCATAAAAAAATTTTAAATTGCAATAGAATATAAATTAAAATATATGTAACAGGCTAGAATAAAATATTTGATACAAAGACTTAATATCTATAATATAGAGTTCCTATAAATCAATAGAAAAAAATATATATATATATATATTTTGTGACGGAGTCTCTCTGTCGCCCAGGCTGGAGTGCAGTGGCCGGATCTCCGTTCACTACAAGCTCCTCCTCCCGGGTTTACGGGAGTCTCCTGCCTCAGCCTCCCAAGTAGCTGGGACTACAGGTGCCTGCCACCTCCCCCAGTTAGTTTTTTCGTATTTTTTAGTAGAGACGGAGTTTCACCGCTTTAGCCAGGATGGTCTCGATCTCCTGACCTCCTGGCTTGAGCCACCGCGCCCGGCCAGAAAAATATTTTTAAAAGCAAGTCAAAAGTAGGCAAAAAATACAAAGAAGCAGAAGAAAAAATACTAATAGTCAATACCCACTCAGCTCTTCTTATATTCAGAAAAATGCAAATTAAATAAAATATAATGTGTCCTTTTTTCCCCACAAATAGTATTATTTTTCCATATGGGTAACAATCAGTCTTATCCATTATTGAAGATAAATGGTACATTGTGTGGGGGGGGGGGGTAATTTAACAGTATCTCCCAAAATTAAAAGCTGATTGCATTTCTAAATACGTATTTTATGGGAATACTTATGAACCAAAACAAGTAGTGCCACACTGTGAATAAGTGAACACACATGCTGTTCACTTGGATGGGACTTACTTAGATGACAAGCGCCAGGACCCAGAACATCTGTGTATTTCACTCCTAATTGCTAGGGACACAGTAGGACCTAAAGCAATGCTTGATTCCTCCTTCTCTACAATGAACAATCCTTGGAGAAACAGCTGATAGCTCACTGATGCACTTCATCAATTAGAGACTGACCCCCTACCTGAAGCTCCCACAGCAGCTTCCCAGATTCCAGGGAATTTCAAGATTTCTGGAATTGATACTAGAACAAGAATTTTACAACTGCTCTCCCAAATATGATTGAATATAATATAATGGAAGGTGATATAGTATACTATAACCACATATTCTTGTACATCCTGACAATATTGCTATTTTAATGCATGCATGGATTGGCCAGAGCAATGTAATGGATTGGTCATTGCTTTGTTTTTATTCTTGATATTAATTCAGTTCACAGTTGCCAATCAATAAATTGGGACCGAAGTCAACAAATTGCAAAGTAGCAGTAATGAGTAAGCAGAATATTGTGCTGTTCTTTGATCAAAACAATTGATCTTCTTGTTATTTCTACCATCTCTAAAGGCAAGAAATAGAATCCCAGAGGAAGCATAAAATATTGTTTGGATTCCCATAATCCTGCTTTCTTTATTTACAATTCCCTTCTTCATCCTTCCTGCCTGTCCAGATGGTTTTCCTCTTGATTTCCCAAACTGAACTATGCTCACTGCCTTTGAGATGCTAAGTACTTGAGAAGATTTCATCTTCATTCGTCACAAACAGAAGTCATAAACTCTTACCTTTGCCGAATTATGCTGGGGTTAGCGGTCACTAAATGACTTTTGGATCCAACATCTTTAGTGTATTCACTTGACAAAGGAGGGAGATTGCATCTAGAGAAACAAGAACAAACATTTTGGAATGATTCGCATATTTTAAATCATCAGTTAGAATAATACAAATAGAAATTTTATTAATTCTAGCTCAATTCACAAGTAACTGTTTCTTTTTTTAACCACCTCTCCCTTTTAATAGACATTAGATGAATAATTAACTATCAGCATCTTCCAAATGCTGTCATAAAAACCACTCCTGTTTAGGAAGAAAGATAATGTCAGCCAAAGGGGTAAATGATCTACAAAAAGAAAGAGACAGTAACTAGGAGGTATTTATTCCATTCAAAATATTTTTGAGAGGCTAGGACAGACATTCTTAGACCTGAATTAGAGCTCAGGACAGTGTGGTACACTAGAGGACACGAGACCTACAGTACCTCTGCACACCCATAAACCTCAAAAGACAGGGAAGAATTAATATATTTTCTGGTGTTTTTCTTTCTTTTTCCAAAATCTAAATTGTAAGAGTGCATTCAGGGCCATGTGCTATTCACTTAAATCACAGCATGTCTGACTTGTGTGTGTGTGGCCAGTGCACAGGCTGATTACTGGTGAAGGCATAATGGCTCATCATCCAAATAAATACAGTGATCCACCATCCCAGTTCAGCCAAAGGAAAGAGTACAGGTGATTTTTCCCTGGTGATGGGAATAGCCACTCCACTCCCATTCCCAAAACACCACCCTGCCCCAGTTGCTTTCCTTGGCCACCATGTCTTACAAATGCTTACAATGGGAAATATGACCACCCCAAATTCAAACCCCATGGCTTTCTGCCTGTGGAACATTAGGCAAGTTAATTTATTTGCCTAACTTCAGTTTCTACATTACACAAAATGAGGATAATGATTTTTCCTATTTCATTGAATTGTTGTAAGGATTAAAAATGGTATGTAATAAAAAAAATTCCCTAACCTTGATGTGTACACTTAGTAAATATTAAAAAATATCACAAATCATATATAGCATACAAAAATAATTAAATATAAATTTATTATCTATGAAAACACCAATTGGGCCTATAGTTTCCATTAAGCTTTCTTTTATTACTGAGTCCTCATTTCTCCTCTCCAACCACATGTCTAACTTGATTCCTACCACATTAGGGCATCTGTAACTTTTTATCACTTCAATAAACCAAAGCATATCACTTACTTGTAGGTAAAGATATCTTACAAATATTGCAGTCTCTGCTAGTTCCCCAACTACTAAATTTTCCCTACAAATTACCCCCAGTATCCAGGCACCCACTCAGCTGATCAGCTCACGTTCTCTGATTTTGTCTCTTATTTACCCTGTGAGTGTCACCACATCACGGCATCCTAGGCAGAAACTTGTCTCAGTTGATTTAGAAGCTTCTTTTTATCTGCCCTTTGGTGATAAGATACTGGTTTTTCTGGTAGCTACCAACAGGTCAGTTAACCAGTCAGTGGCTTTTGCTGAATGCCCACTGAAAGCACACAGCGCTTGGGGGTGGAGCCCAAGTCAGAGAACCTACTCTTGAGGTATGTACAAGAGTAGGTCGAGTGGTTGCCCCGTATCCCATGTGGTATTGCCTGAGGATTCTCATGAGGGAGTGAGTTTATGCGTTAACAGCCAGGCTCATTCGGTTGTGGCAACTGATTGTGGTCTTGTGATTTAATCGATCTTTGCAAAGAGGAAGATGACTTCCAGGATAAAACAGAGACTAAAATTTGGATACTTGTCTCTTAAAGAAGCTTTGATCTTAATTGCCCTTGGAAGCATATGAGAATCAGCTATGTTATGCTAAAACTGTAAATTCTGAGTATTGCTGGAGAGTGCTGTCAACGTGTTTTGTCATTATTAAACAAACTGATTTTCATGACTAAATACTTTTTTTCCTGTGTGTTCCATGGCTCATGTGTCTGGGTCTTTTCATATCTACTGCCACAGAGTAATAGCTCAAGAAAAGAAAAACTTGCAGTTATTTATTATCTTCTAGAACAGAGGGGAATGCTTAAAATCATAAAGATAACATTTTATATGAATTTTGATGTATTTCCAGAAAATAATGACAATACATTTTGGTGTAAGTTCTGGGTAAACTTTTTCTTTAAGTGCAAATATCTGTGACACTTTCCTGTATCTCTTCTCTCAGGAAAAGCACACCATAATTTTAGTTCCTCAACTCATAAGTTGATAATTACAAAGATGTACACAAAAGGCACATTTAATAAAGTCAAATTGTTTTAATAAGGCATATTTGTGGTGTAAAATGTTTCAAAGTTTGCATTATTGCTGTTGGCACAATTAACACATATTAATGACTGAAGCGGCTTAGCAACTGTACTCATGATCTTAAAAGAGATCTGATCAGAGATTTAACAAGAAATGAATATTCTTTGAATTGGGATGTGGAAACAAGTGGGAAATGGGCTTGATAGAAAGAAATCTTAAAGTAGAAAAATCACAAAATTACTTTACTTCTTTTGTATATGTGAGTATACAAAACATAACATTTGAGCATAATTCAAAAGGCAACAAAATTATGTTCCCTCATTCATGTCCCCAGGCCAACCAGTTCCTTTTGAGGATGCAATCCCTGTTAACTTTTGTCTGGCAAATCTTCCCAATAAATTGAATTCAACAATATTATTTTTTAAAGTATTGCTTTTGGCTACAGAGCAAATGTTTACTTTGAGAAATGGGAAATTGATTTTCAGCACTAGAAGATGTGTTTGAAAACATTTAAGCAAAGAAAATTATGAAATTGTTATATCCTACTCCTAGAAGACACTTTGAACTATAATCTGGTATATCACTGCATACAGGCAGCACTATTTTTGGATGGTCTCTCTCAGTACATCTGTCCATCACACACCCTACAGTCTAGGACCGGACATATGACATTTATTCATTAAATGTTTAATTTTGAATATATAATATTTTGATATATTAAGCATGCCCCAAAATACACATTAAGCAACGATTTATTAATAGATCTGCAAATGGTCAAATAATTTTAAAACAATTTATCAACTTTTATTACTCCTATAATTTAAACTATACATAAGGCTTTTAAAAAATTAAAATGTGTCATAAAACAGCACTATTCTTGAAATTAAATCAAAGGCATATGTATACATAGCTCTAGTTACGGTGCTACCTTCTTTGAATTCTTTCAACCCTCATCTCCCCATATTTTAGAAACATTATGCTTAATATTGTGCCAGGCACTCTAATCAGAAGCGCCCATTAATTCTGAACTTGAATATTTCAACATCAGATTGCATATAAGACCAACAAAGTCTTGTTTACTTGTGATAAATATGGCCCACTGGAAATAACAGATAACACTCTATGGTGCCTAAGCCTAGTCTTCTACATGTCAGTAAATGTCCATCTTCACCAATGGATGACACACACACATACACACTCATGAATAATACAAAAATACATTTATTATACTGCACGAAGTGTATTTACACTTCCACGTGTATCAAGGCCACTTGCAATCACTTAACTTCTATGAATCTGTGAGTTGAATACTATGTATTCCTTCTTTCTTACATAATTTTTGGAAAGAGCACATAAACTAATAATAATCAAGAGCAATTTGAAAATATAAACTAAACTACATAAACGGTGTTACAATTATACGGTATTCGTACAGTCATAGAGTAAGAGTTGCCATAGTGGGAAGGGCCTGAGGAATTGACTACTCTGCTTCCCCCTACAAATTAGAAAGCCGGGCCCCAGCAAAGGTAAAATAATGCACTGTAGGTCACAGACCTAGTCAACAACAGCAAGGACTTGTCTCCTACCTCTCTGTGTTCTTTGCTGGCTCCTCAGCCTCACCTAATGCCAAAATACTGAAGAGGGTGCCTGAAGGTGGCTCAGGGCTCTGCTCTCACCTGTTCATGCTCTCTAGGCGATTTTCTCCACTCCAATACCTTAAATACCTCTCTGGCTCCATCTCAAGCCATTTTCCCCACTGTTCGTGACACTGCAACAGCACCTGCTGTCTTTCCCACCTTGGACCCTTGGGAAAGGTTGTTCCTCTGCTTAGGGTGAAATGAAGAGAAGACTCAGCTCAGACACCACTTCTCTTGAGAAGCTCCCGTGTGTCTGAATTCCCCCACGGTAGCAAGCACATCTCTAGGACATAAATCCAATACAGAATTGTTCAACACACCATTCCCAGAGCCAGCTCAAGGCCCATATGTTATGGGTGCTCAGCGAGCAGGTGTTCCATTGACTGGAACTAAAAGAATTACATTTGTACTTTTTCCATTTTCCTATTATTTGTATATATTGAAAAGAAAAACTACAATACAGAGGAAAAACTATGCTGGGGGTACCTGTATGAAGGAAAGGTGGGTAGACTCTCCTGCAGGCTTCAACAAGTAAGAAAAAATGTCTTTCAAGGAGACTAACTCCGAGAGAGAACTTAGCCCCCATAAGTACATGGCCTCTCTTGAAATCCTCTCAAATAAAGTCTTTACTCTTCCCTCTCCCACTTAGCTCAGGGCTCAGAGGTGGCTTAGCATTCTCTAGGCTACCTTTTTCCCGTGCCTAGACTGTTATTCGTTTATACTTAAAAATAAACAGGAATACAAAATCTCGCTCAGCTTTCTGTCCTTGGTGTTGCTGCGGTCTTCACCCTTCCTGGCCACAGAGTCTGCTGGCACTTGGTTCATAGTCATTTCCACCTCAATGAGGCTTGAGGGTCCACCTGAAAGGCCTCTCAGAGTCTCTCCTCAAAGTTCCTTTATTTTCTCAATAACAAATGTTTTCTTTTTCTACAACATGTCCACTCATCCCCCAGATACCCTGAGCTCTGAAATCTTGCCCTCCAGAAAGCCAATCTTTGACTTTAGCTTCTTTTTATTATTCCACGTCTCCTTCATTCACAGCCAGGAGCCACAACTTACCTCACCCCTGCTTTGAATGACCCCATCATTTTTCCCTTTCCTTTCTCCTTCACTCATCTCAGAGCTCTCTTCCTGCCCAGCCCAGATTTCAAGGTGTGTTACTTTACACTCTCTCTAGCCAGAGCCCTCCAAGTTGTCACTCCCTGTCCTTCTTCCCTCTCACCCAGATAATCCCAAACCTGTCTTTATCGAATCACTTGCTGTCTTTCCTTCTCTGCCTGGCTGGTAAGCATGTCTGGGCAGAATCACCCAGCAGTGCAGGCTGCTGCCACTACAATTTGGCAGTCTCTGCCCCTGGCTGAATATGTCTCAGCAATTCCTTTTCATCTCCTGCAGGGGCCTCCTGTTTTTCCTGGAACAGATGTGCACATCACCAATCTGCTCAGTCCCTTTACCAAGCATCCTCCTTGTTTGAAATTTACCCCTGCTTCTTTGTTCCAGTTTTCCCACTCACTCAAAGATTTAATCTGTCTTCAGATCCCACTTGCTACTTACACATGCTTTGGTGAAAAACTAGAAATATGGTATAGAACAAAATGAATCCATTAAAACATTTATTCATAGAGAGTTGCCCTTAAGGAAAAGAACAATTTAAAAAGTCAGAATCACCTGGCTGTACAATCTAAAATGAGATGTGAGATTTTCTACTTTCCCCTGTTCCTTTTATTCACAGCAGAATGGGTATCTCTGTTCCGCCTGAGCCTTCTCGGCTTTGTACTTTCTCGGGGCATGTTCCCTCATTCCCCTTACCTCTCTCCTAAACTCACTTGTCTATGAGCTGGAAGTGAAGCTAAGGAGCGTGCTACAACTGATTAATCACAAGTGACTAGTTTTGAAAAGCCCCAGGGCTTAAGGGAGGGGTGGGGAAAAAGGAGAGAAGGCAGAGGCCGCGCTGTGGGTGCTCTCTCTTACCGCATGACAAAATTTGCTTCATCTATTTGACGGCCACAGCCACTCTTCTTCAGAATCCCACCATTTCCCACCACCGCGCATTTCTTCAATGGCAGCTGGAATGGGGTTGCCTAGCAACAGAAAACAAGGCGGGTTTTCACTGCAAAGAACACACAACTGCTCACAAAATCATTGTTTACAGCAGACCCTTTGGAGGAATTTGACTGAAGACTGGGTCGAGCAAAAAAGAGCATGTGAAAAGAAAGATGCCAAGAAGTTTGTAAGGAACAAACTAGTCTGTTGCCTTGGAATTTAAAAAGCAAAATTTTAAAAAGCCTCCCTGAAGTGTATTTAAATATAACAACATTTATTTTTTTTTTTCATCTCCAATTGGCCATGCACATAGTAGAAGGTGTTTGCTAGGGAAAATTAAAAAAAAAAATACAAACTAAACACAGGATTATTTTTAAAGCCATTAAGCTGGAAACAAATGAGCTCCTTTCTCCTCTGTGATTGCAAACTCATTCATACAATCGGCCATTCATTCAACAAATGTTTCTGAATATTTCCTTTGCTAACTGTTGGGGAGAGATACATGCGGACAGAAGTCACAGGCCTGAGGGTTCATAGTTTGGGATGTGAGGAGAGACAGGGATGATGAGAGTGTGAAAATATATACCTAGGTAACAAACTCTATTATAACGCTGAAGTTGCTGCCAAAGAGATACAGACCGAATGTTATGGGGCAATCCACAAGGAAGAAGAAGGTGTTTCTGCTGAGCCAACTCAGGGAGAGCTTTCTCACCTGGGCCGAACCTTAAAGAATACGTAGGATGATGGTTTCCAGCTGCATCCATGTCCCTACAAAGGAAACGAACTCATCCTTTTTCATGGCTGCATAATATTCCATGGTGTATATGTGCCACATTTTCTTAAACCAGTCTGTCACTGATGGACATTTGGGTTGATTCCAAGTCTTTGCTGTTGTGAATAGTGCTGCAATAAACATACGTGTGCATGTGTCTTTATAGCAGCATGATTTACCTGGACACAGGAAGGGGAACATCACACACTGGGGCCTATTGTGGGGAGGGGGGAGTGGGGAGGAATAGCATTAGGAGATATACCTAACGTAAACGACGAGTTAATGGGTGCAGCACACCAACATGGCACATGTATACATATGTAACAAACCTGCACGTTGTGCACATGCACCCTAGAACTTAAAGTATAACAATAATAATAATAATAATAAAGAATATGTAGGATTCCTCCAGGCACGGAACGCAGCACAAACAATGGCACAGAAGTATTTGCTGAGAGTAATGCTCTCAGCATTAGTTTATGAGCTAATGAACACTCTGGGTGGGTCTGTCTAGAACTTAGGATCCACTAAGGGGCAAGTGGCTTGTGCAGAACCAGATAGCATGCGACTTTCCTTCTGCCAACACTGAACTGGACTGCAAAGAAAATGTTCAGAGTATCTGAGTGTTCCCTGAAGTGCTATTTATAGAATGAATATGAAAACCCAGCAATAGCCCCTGAAAGTGAAATGCGTCATTCGGCCACTTCTAGCTGGGTCAGCAAGAACTGCCAGGTACAGAATTTCCTGCTTGCTGAAACGACACAGAGCAGCTGGAGTTCTTTAGGGAAAGACCTTACATATACACAGCTGGCATCAAAAATAACCACCCTAGATGAATCTCAGGCAAATAATATGGGTTATTCCAAAAGAATAAATTCCGTAAGTATATGAATATACACTGTAAGGGCCTTATATAGGCAGGAAGTAGTTAAACCAAAAATAAAATTCCAGGTGTTTCTGTATTCATTGGTAGCTGAGGTGGCAAGTTAATGCAGCACAAGAAGAGGATTTTGATCCCCTGATTTCTAGTTGTCAAAGGAACAGCCAGAGCTATGGAAATATTGTTGATAAAAATACAGTACTTAAAGTGTAATGTCTAAGCATTTGCCAGCAGAGTTAAGAATTTCCTGCATTACTACACCAGAGACCAGCCCAACAAACATCAGAGCAGATCCAGAGAGGAGGGACCGGCAAGAAATAGAGGAGGGCCTGGAATCAACACTAGAAAAACATCAGTTAGAGCTATAATTTGTTAGATGAAGATTTAAATACTTATATTCAAAGTAGCTGTTTGTTTATTCCACAGGTATTTACAAAGTGCCTACTCTGCATCAGGCACTGCCTTGGGTGACAGGGACATAAGTAAAAATTCCTGTTCCAACAGAGGTTATATTCTACTGTGGAAAACAGATGATAAGTAAAGATAAATGAGTAAAATGAACGGTGGGTCAGATGGTGACATAAACTTTGGAAAGGAAGAAAGCATTGCTATGAAAGGATTAGGAGATGCTTTCGGAGAGCAACTGCAATTATTATTATTACCATTTTCTTTTGAGACAGAGTCTCGCTCTGTCACCCAGGCTGGAGTACAGTGGCACAATCTCGGCTCATTGCAACCCACACCTCTGGGGTTCAAGTGATTCTCCTGCCTCAGCCTCTTGAGTAGCTAGGATTACAGACACACGTCACCATGCCCAGCTAATTTTTGTATTTTTTATTTTTTTTTAGTAGAAATGGGGTTTCACCAGGTTGGCTAGGCTGATCTCAAATTCCTGACCTCAGGTGATTGGCTCACCTCTTCCTCCCAAAGTGCTGGGATTACAGGAGTGAGCCCCCACACCTGGCCCCAGGAACTACAATTTTAATAGGGTGATCAGTGAGCAAATTCCTGTAGGAGATGAGGTAGTGAGCCTCACAGATCTCTGTGGGAACCCCTGGGGCAGAAACCCTAAGGAGAAAACATTCCTGGGATGGGAAAGGGGGAGCAAAGAAGCTGTTGTGTCTGGAGATGAAGAAGTGAGGGAGGGAGAAGTAGGAAGGATATTGGAGTGTAGACTAGCAGAGAGGTTGGAGAATACATTCTGAAGGGCCTTGTAGGGTATTCTAAAGACATAGGTTTTTATTCTAAGATGAGAATCAAGTCAACGTTGGGTGTGCAAAGGAGTGACATTATGACATATTTTGGAGCAATCACTATACTGCTATGCAAACAGGCTGTAGAATGTCATGGGCAGAAAGAGAGAGACCAGATAGGAGTCTTTTGTAAGAGATTTTGGTAACTGTTGCACCAGAATATGTCCAGAATCTGGCTGCTTCTCACACTACCCTATCACCATCACTAGGAATAGTGAGAAGTAGCCAGGTTCTGGAAATATTCTGGAGACAGAGCTAACTGGATTTGCTGATACAATGGAAACAGGGCAAGAGAAAAAGAGAGAAATCAAGGATGATTCCAAGAGTTCTGGCTTGAGCAACTGTAAAGATAGACTTGCAATTTACCAACATATGGAAGATTACAGGAGGAGCAGGTTTCTGGGGAACAATTTGGAGTTCAATCTTAAATATGTCAAGTGCCTGATGTCCTTTAGATACCCAGGTGGCAATGTCAAGTAAGGAAGTGAATATATGACTATGCAGTCAGGGAGCTGGTCTTTCCTGGAGATAGAAAATAGAGAGTGATCAGCATGGGTATTTAAAGTCAGGAGACTGGATGGTGAATGAGTGCATATGGAAAAGAGAAGAGGTCTAAGAATTGTCCAAGTTAAAAAAAAATAGTGTCTCAAGAAGAAAGGAAGAAAAAATACATCAAATGCTACTGATAGATTAAGTAAGACAAGAGCTGAAAATTGCCACTGGACTTAGCAACAGGAAGGTCACTGGTGACCTTGAAAAAGGTAGATTTAGTTCAGCGATAAGAACAAAAACCTGATCTGAGTAAGCTCTACATGTACATTTGCATATTTATTTTCATATAGCTTATTTGAAAAATCTGGGTTCACTCATCCTCAACTAATATTTAGTTTGCTTTATAAAAGCCAACTAAAAATCCCTTCAATTGTTGTTAAAGAGTGGTTCTTGCTTGAACCTATTAGACCGGGAATTCCAGGTTTTCTGTCAGGAATCTGGCCCCAAAACAAATGGATCTTGAAAGCAGCAACATAGTCCTAGATATAAACATTACCTCCTAACTTCCATACTGTGGAACTATGGAATTGGAAGATAGGCTGTCAAACCCCTCTGTATTCTGCTTCCTGTCCTGGAAGGGGTCTAACCTCACACAGATTTTCATGAAATTATATGAGTTTGTGGATGTGAAGCATCTAACCAAGCCACTGGCACGGAAGTCCACTCGTCTTCCTTCCTTTTTTCATTTCTTTCCTCCTTCTAGCAGAGTCTCCCTGGCTTGCTCAAGCCATGAAGTGCCTAGATTTCATGGTTTCTGTAGAACATGGTAAAATAGTAATTTATCACATTACCTTAAAAATTAGTAATAATTTTATTAATAGAAAACTTAGCTATTATATCCATGCACTAGTAAAATACCATCCCCCTAAAGCCCTCAAACAAAAGTCCAGGGGTTTAAAAACAAAGCCATTTTGACTTTTTATTGACAAGCAATTTCATTTCATTTCAATAAATATTTCTTGAGTGCCTGAGTGCACTCTCTGGGCACTTATAATACATCAATGGACAATAACAGCACACCAAAGCTCATTTACAGCTAAAAAACTTAACTGAGAAAATACTATGGGTTTTTTTTAAAGTAATTGAGATAATACTCTCATTAACACTCACAGAATACCTCCTCAATTTCTCAGCTTGGCAATGGTCCATGTTTTCCAGAATGATGTATGAACAAGACGTTTTCCTTTCTGAGTCTACTTATATAGAAAGAAGTTTGGTCATCCATTGCCACATGAATATTATTATTTTAACAGAGAATATTTTTATTAAGGCATTAGATACTGTCTTTTCAAATGTGTCTCCTTGTACCTATGCAAGAAAATAATCTACTGGATTTGAGAATATAATATACTATAACACTCTTGCTAACTTTAAAAAATCTATTCTAAATGCAAGGATAAATTAGACAGATTAACTATAGTAATGAGCTCAAGAGTTTTTTTCTTTTTTCTTTTCTTTCTTTTTTCTTCCTTTTTTTTTTTTTTTTTTTTTTTTTGAGACAGGATCTAGTTCTGTGTCACTCATGCTGGAATACAATGGTGCCATCACTGCTCACTGCAGCCTTGATCTCCCAGGCCCAAGTAATCCTCCTGCCTCAGCCTCCCAAGTAGCTGGAACTAAAGGTGCGTGCCACCACACACGGCTATTTTTTGTATTTTTTGTAGAGACAAGATTTCGCCATGCTGCCCAGGCTGGTCTCGAACTCAGGTTAAAGCAGTCTGCCCGTCTCAGCCTCTCAAAGTATCGAGATAAGGCATGAGCCACTGCGCCCAACCTCAAAGATTTCCTTTTCTTTCTCAGCCACTAACCATCCTATGGATCTTTGTCCAAAGTTTTTTTATCTGTAACTGTTCCATCTGTTAATGGCCATCTTATTAGTGACCATATTATATTAATCATCTGGATTGAGATTCAGATTTGTCAGGCCCCTCAACCCCTCAGTGCCTCACTGGAAACAAGGCATGATAAAAAACCGTCTGTTCAATCTTCCAGGACTATTATGAGACTTAAAATAAGGTAAGGCATTGACCATTATCAGGAACCTTTGAAGTCCCATATAAATATATTATATTAATTCATTATTACGTACTAACAAAATTGCATTCCTTAGGGGAAAGTTAGTATTTTGCTAGAGCACTTAATATTTAGTCTATATTTGTGTGAGATATTTTCAATTTCAAATTTATTTTCAATTTTATATAGTTGTTGTGTTTTTTGTTTGTTTGCTTGTTGTTTGTTTTGAGACAGGGTTTCACTCTGTCCCCAAGGCTGGAATGCAGTGGTCCAATCACGGCTCGCAGTAGCTTCAACCTCCTGGGCTCAAACGATCCTCCTGCCTCAGCCACCAGAATAGCTGGGGCTATAGGCTCATACCACCATGCCTGGCTAATTTTTATTTTTTGTTTTTTGGTGTTTTTTTGGTAGACACGAGGTTTCACCACGTTACCCAAGCTAATTTATATAGATTTTGAACAAATCAATCTTTTTGGTCATTGGTCCTTTGAGGATGTATTTGTTTGTTTGTTTGTGTGTTTGTTTGTTTGTTTCGAGACAGAGTCTCTTCTGTCACCCAGGCTGGAGTGTAGTGGTGTAATCTTGGCTCACGGCAACCTCGGCCTCCTGGGTTCAAGTAATTCTCCTGCCTCAGCCTCCTTAGTAGCTGGGATTGCAGGTGCACACCACCACACTCAGGTCTTTATTTTTGTATTTTTAGTAAAGATGGGGTTTCACCATGTTGGCCAGACCTCAGGTGATCTGCCTGCCTCAGCCTCCCAAAGTGCTGAGATTACAGGCATAAGCTACCGTGCCCAGCCAAGGGTGTATTTATTAATACAACTTCTATCAAGTCATGAGTTTTAATGACATATATGTTTGTAGAAATCATTGCAGGTATCATATCTTTTTTTCAACACGTCGTATCTGGGCTAAGTACAGATAAGATGATCAACAAATTGTTCAATAATTAGTTATTTAATCACAAAATTTTCCTGGAGCATTTAATCCATTCTCAGCAGTTTCTGGACCTAAAATGGCATTTCCTTATGTTGTAAAGAATATATAAATAAATCTCCAAATTTGAAGAACAAGTGTGAGCCCCATCACTCTAAATATGAACCCATCAGTAAGACCATTCAGTGCGTTGCTTCTGAGATATCCCTTATCCTCATTTTCCACAGTCTGCATCACTCGTGCCTCTTCTCAAATAGCCCTAATACCTAACTTCCCTGTTCATTCATCAACTTTTCATTGAGCACCTAGTATGGGCCAGGAGCTGTTATGGATGCTGAAAATGTGATGGTTAACAAAACAGACACATACCCCGCTCATGCAGCTTACATGCTAAATAGAAAAACAGAATTTAACAAACATGACAGCAAAGTGCAGAGTGCTATAAGGTTAGGAAAAATTTCTCTGAGGAATTAACATTTAAGCTGAGATCCACAGCTTCAGGCATATGAAAGTAGTTGAGATTTCTGGTCTATTAGATAATATTAGGAAGGTGAAAAAAAAGACAAACAAAAATTAGGATCTTTGGTGTTTTGTAGTATGCATGAGAGTGAAAAGGCTTGTTAAGTGCCAGCTGCAAACATATTCCTGGCTGACAATATGACTTCTGGAAAAATGCTATTCAAATCTGAAGAATTTAAACCCTGATTTTTGTGCCTTATGTAAATATTACTGGAGCATCTCAGAATGGTTTTTATAATTAAGTAAACAAAGCTTCATTTACCAGAGTCATTTCCAGAGCCCGAATCCCACCTCTTCCTCCTCTCCTTGTGCAATCCACACAAAGCAACAAAGAGCTGGCGAGCTGGGACTCCACCCCCAACCCCAAACAGCAGAGCCAGCACTGACCTCGACCACTGGCACCAGGAGACTTTACACCTACTCATCTTCCAACCCACAGACATAACTAGATGCCTTGAAAGATAATTGTGTGACCTCTAGAAGCACATGAGTTAACCACCATAAATCATGAATTGTTGCAGAGTCTGAGCTGGTCTGGGAGGCAGGGCAAAAAGTAGCAAGTGCATGGAGAAAAAGAAAATGTAAACCACTTAGTGGACAGAGATGCAACAGTAATTTTCACAGGAATGCACAACATTTTACTAAGAGCACTTCTGATTACAAATTAAGTAACAATAGCCTTTGTGAGAGGCTGCCTTTGAGGCATATCTGTAATTTTAAAAATCAGCATCATGCATTGGTGTGAAATCAAAATCTAAGAATTAAAAAGAAGTTCTGTAAAACCACTAAAGGGCAGAACAAGAGATTGCGGGCAGGCTGCAATGCCCTTACATCCACGTTACAAAAAATAACTAACCTTAAATATAGATTTCTTGAATCCTTTTTGGAGTCTTTTTGAACCTAAAAACTTCAGAATCCCTGAAGCAACCAGCTCACCAGGATTCTACCAATAGTGGCGTTCTGTCAGAACTGACCTAAGGCCTGAGCAGATATGAGGAGGCTCTGAGGATCTGGGGTTTATGAAAATTGAGTGCTAGATTGAATCAGTTTAAGCAGACTAGTGGCCAATTAAATACCTTTAATTTCAACAATTATCTAAGCAACGAACAAATACTTGAAATGTTCTCTAGCTTTTGAAGATGACAACAGGAGTCTCCATGTTGTAAGTTTAATATAGGATATATCAGATTATTATGATCACTCTTACCATACTCCACTGCTTCAATGTAAGTTTCTGAGATGCCCTGAATAATTTTTCACCTATTTCCTTGTGATCATTCTTCCCCTGGCTCCCTTCTGCCACTCCCTAGTTCCTCTTTTATCTGCAGCCTACATTTGTTGCTTTGTTGCCTTTATATGTTGGGAGGATGCTAAAGTTATTCATGAAAACATATTGTTTTAGAAATTTAAAATAATGATGCTATCATAACTAAGTTTTGTTGATTTTGTTACACATTTATGTTTATGTGATACCCTTTTAGCTAAAAGAGTGATGCTCACTTTCACATTTGGCAATATAAAGAAAAATCGGTTTTTTGGTTGGTGGTGGTAAGAGGGTTTTGTTGTTCTTGTTGATGTGTTTACTTGCCATAGTAATCCCTGCCAAACTCTTTTCTCTTTGACAGGAAGGGGGAGCAGGTATTCTTTGTCATGTAATTGTGTTTTAAAGCTAGAAAAATTATAAAGCCACTCAGTATTTAGAATTGTGGCACCGAGTGTTAGCTGCAGGTCTCAAACCATATTGGAAAAGCACAGAGTTTGCTTTGCAAGCCTTCAGAGCGGTCTGAAAGGCTGTCACTACATGCCACCTGCTATCAATCATGACGTCAAAACATATGTTTGCCCTTCTTAATGAAAATCTCAAGTTTTCGACCATAAGAACATCAACTCACACATCTAATTGCACTCTGACCCATTTCTTTCTATATACCCTCACCCACGTATCCTCCTGGACTCCCACACATAATTATGCTCCACCCATACACATAATTTAATTTCTTGCCCATATGTTAATTATATCCTCAACTTAGGCATCTAAATACACACCCCTGCCTCACATTTAATTATAGCCCCTCTCTTATGAATGTAATTACATCATTCGGCCTCCCACCTAATTATCCCTCCTTAACATATTTAATTGCACTGCCCTGCTCCAGGACCTAATTGCATTCTAACCAGTGCACCAATCAAGTCCCCAACTCTCCAACAATACTCCTCATACGAACATCTCCTTATTCCTGTACCCCAGTCACTTTATTACCTCAACTAAGGACTGGCAACTTCCCACAAGCAAATTCCTAGCGAGCATGGTGCCCAGCTAAACAAACAAAATAATAACAAGATGCAGCCGAATCAAAAGCAGCTTTGGTTCTTTCCAGTAAGTAAATGAACACGTATTGGCTTTTTCAGTCATTTAGCCCCTTGGAAGTCCAAATTAAAATTCAGCTGTTTTCTTACTTTGCATACGTAAGCATTTTATGATGAAAATATCTGGTAATTAGTTCACTTATTTCAGAGAAAAAAATACGTCTCATTATAGATATTTAATTATTAAACCCTTTAAAAAAATTACACAAAATTTTCCCTGAAGATATATATTTGTACATGCTAGTTACAGAATATTTGCAGTGGCCTACCACTCAAGGACTTTTAACAGTTCTTCTATGAAAACAAATTTCCAGAAAGCTGCTGCTAAGATTTGTATTCCCCATTCTATTAATAAAATTGTGATTTTATTTATTTATTTATTTATTTAGAGATGGCGTCTTGCTTTGTCGCCCAGGCTGGGGTGCAGTGGCCGGATCTCAGCTCACTGCAAGCTCCGCCTCCCAGGTTCTCGCCATTCTCCTGCCTCAGCCTCCCGAGTAGCTGGGCCTACAGGCGCCTGCCACCTTGCCCAGCTAGTTTTTTGTAGTTTTTAGTAGAGACGGGGTTTCACCGTGTTAGCCAGGATGGTCTCAATCTCCTGACCTCGTGATCCGCCCGTCTCGGCCTCCCAAAGTGCTGGGATTACAGGCTTGAGCCACCGTGCCGGGCCAAAATTGCGATTTTAAAAGGATAACTTTAGTATTATGCTCTCTACACAGGGTGCTTCTTTGGAAATTGAATGATGTGAATATTTATGTAGTGGATGCTATTTGCCTATTAAAATCTCTTACTCAATCTGTTATAAAAAAAACACGAAAGCATTCCAAAAAGTGTTTTGTATGTTTCACATATGATCTGTTATTCTGGATACAACTCATATGGCATCAGTTCATGTGCCCATGCAGTAGATTTATTAAACATTTCGTAGTCAAGTCTCAATGAATTGAAATTTCTTACTGATGTTGTTTCTGGAACCATAAGGTGACAAAGACTGTGCCTACACTTTAGGGCAGAGGTTGACCACATTTTGAAAGTTCTCAAAACTGTTTTCTTTTCATGATGGAAAGGGAAGGAAATAACAAAGGGCGTGCCCAACATTTCAAAGGTAGTGCCAATCATCTTAGTAGTGGAGCAGAAAATGGAAGCAGCAGCAGCAGGAAGAACTAAGCCTCATGCCATTGCTAGACGTCATATTTGCAGTCACCTCATTGGAAATACCACAGAAAGATTCATTTTCTCCAGATACAGAAAGCACATCTTCGTGTTGATGAACATCATCTTGTAGCCTACCTGCCTGCATCCGGTCCCTGGCTTTAGTGTTCCTCTATGACCATTGGCAAGTTATTTAACCTTAGTGCCTTCATTGTCTCACTTGTAACAATTGTACTGACTTCTTACACTTGTTGTGAGGATTAAATGACTTATGTCTGGCACAAGGTAAATGATCAATAATTGTTATTTTTATCTTTAAAAGATCAACATTTTCTCAGCAACACAGGCTAGAAATCTCAGAGCCATTTTTGCTCACCTCTCTCTTAATATCTACCTAACACCTCCCTCCGCAGAGGCTCTTCTGTTCTTCCCCTCTTTCCACCCTCATTGTAACTATTGTTTAAAATGGCTTAATGCTATAAATCGGCCTCTAATTCTTGCCTATCATCAGTCCTTCATTCTCATATCCTAATTCTTCTAAAACAAAAGATAGGGCAAATCACTTTTCTAATTAAAAAAAAAAAATGTACCATGTTTTCCCTAGCTCATGGACAAAAACATTTGGGATCTTCATTGAAGCACCCACCCAGGACCTCTCAACACCCTAAACTTCCTGTTCACTCTTTTCTACCACCTTGTTATCTATGCATACACCCAGTATTCCCTCCACACCATTTTACGCACCTGTGTTTCCTCATACACAGCCTGAATTTCCTGTCTCCCTACCTCTCTTAAAGCTGCTTCAATGGCTCGCCCTCACCCCTTCTCCTTACTTTCTCTACTCTATTACTTGCCTTCCAAATCATTTTTCAACCTTAAGACCTATGAAGGGACTGCAGGTATAAAGTCCAATAAAATTCCCTACAAGTGCAAGGAATGCTAAACAAACTCGAGCAGACAAGAGGCACATTAGAATTCATTTATGTGCTGGGAGTCATGAGATTATGTATTAAAGCTGTGCACAGTGGCTGCAAATGCACATGGAATTGAAACAAATCATTTATTCAGTACTTCAGAGACTTTCAAACTTATTACTGTTGCTACGGTTATTTTCTTTGCTTCAAAATGGAAGCCTTTATTGTTTCTCAGACAAGGTTATACCAGAAAACCCCTATTAAAAAAAAAAAAAGGCCGGGCGCGGTGGCTCAAGCCTGTAATCCCAGCACTTTGGGAGGCCGAGACGGGCAGATCACGAGGTCAGGAGATTGAGATCCTGGCTAACATGGTGAAACCCCGTCTCTACTAAAATATACAAAAAACTAGCTGGGCGAGGTGGCAGGCGCCTGTAGTCCCAGCTACCCGGGAGGCTGAGGCAGAAGAATGGCATGAGCCCGGAAGGCTGAGCTTGCAGTGAGCTGAGATCCGGCCACTGAACTCCAGCCTGGGTGACAGAGTGAGACTCCGTCTCAAAAAAAAAAAAAAAAAAAAAAAAAAAAGAACAAAATATAGGCTAGGCATGGTGGCTCACATCTGTAATTCCAGAACTTCAGAAGGCTGAGGCGTGAGGATTGCTTGAGGCCAGGAGTTTGAGACCAGCCTGGGCAACATAGTGAGACTCTGTCTCTACTAAAAAATATATATTTTTTAATTAGCCCAGCATCGTGACATGGACATGTAGTCCCAGCTACTCGGGAGGCTGAGGTGGGAGGATCTCTTGAACTTGGGAGTTGAAGGCTGCAGTGAGCTATGATTGTGCCACTGCATTCCAGCCTGGGTGACAGAGTCAGACCCTGTCTCTTGAAAAAATGTGTGCACACATATGCACACCCACACACACACAAAAGCACATATATGTGTGTGTGTGTATATATATACATGCACACTCACACACACACACATATACACAAAAGAGAAGATGAGGTAAAGTGGGCACCCTTCCCTAATTTCTTGGTCTCTCTATTTCTGGAAGTGACACTTAGACACCCCAAGGAATTTGATGGTGTGCTACAGTAACCAAAACAGCATGGTACTGGTACCAAAACAGAGATATAGACCAAGGGAACAGAACGGAGCCTTCAGAAATAATGCCACACATCTACAACCATCTGATCTTTGACAAACCTGAGAAAAACAAGAAATGGGGAAAGGATTCCCTATTTAATAAATGGTGCTGGGAAAATTGGCTAGCCATAAGTAGAAAGCTGAAACTGGATCCTTTCCTTACTCCTTATACGAAGATTAATTCAAGATGGATTAGAGACTTAAATGTTAGACCTAATACCAT
>NC_045443.1:22667556-22779221 GCF_002776525.5 Piliocolobus tephrosceles
ATATACACCATGGAATACTATGCAGCCATAAAAAAGGATGAGTTTGCGTCCTTTGTAGAGACATGGATGCAGCTGGAAACCATCATTCTTAGCAAATTATCACAAGAAGAGAAAACCAAACACCGCATGTTCTCACTCATAGGTGGGAACTGAACAATGAGCTCACTTGGACTCGGGAAGGGGAACATCACACACTGGGGCCTATCATGGGGAGGGGGGAGGGGGGAGGGATTGCATTGGGGAGTTATACCTGATATAAATGATGAATTGATGGGTGCTGATGAGTTGATGGGTGCAGCACACCAACATGGCACATGTATACATATGTAACCTGCACGTTATGCACATGTACCCTAGAACTTAAAGTATAATAAAAAAAAAAAAAAAGAAGAAAAGAAAAAGAAAAAAAAATAATTTTAATAGAAATTTTCAAAAAAAAAAAAAAAAAAAAAAAAAAGAAAACCATGAGTATAATCCAACTCCATTTTTTCAGAAATGAAGAACTACAAATACCAAGCAAGTTTCAGTTAAGAACCTTTGGCAAGTATTTATTGAGTGCCAGCTAACCATATATCAGTCACTGTTTGAGATGCTGGGTCAGCATCTGTGAGCTTCAGTTCAGTATTTGCTACACTAAAAGATGGTATAAATTAGGGCATCCATGTTGTTTTCAGCTATAAATAGTGTGCAGTTACTCAGTAATGCAGCCGACTGCTAAACTGTTAATCCAATTTAACTGATTAGACACCTGAACTAGCAGGACCTGGATCAATTGCCTGCTAATTAACTACTATTTGCATTTTAAAAAAAAGCATGTCCATGATTGATTGTCTCATATATAACTATTTTATTCCATTAAAAGATAAATAAAACAAGCAGAGAATATTCTTTTTGGGAATAACTGGCTGTTGCTGATGTTTTGTTTCCCCAATTTAATAAAATGTATCTGTCATCCTTTCTTACTGGTAAAAAGGGAAAGAAGTGATTTTCAGAGCATCCCTCTCTTCCCAGTAGTCCTCCCTTAATTATCTCGCAGGACTGTGCATACAAGCGTCCAATCAGCTGAGTTGGGCAGCCTCTAAATTGTCTTCCCACATTCCTACCTTTCCTTATTTCTCCTGACTTGCTTGGCTTATCTTCCACCCTTTTTTCGCAGTGTAACTCGCATATTTCAGAGTCACATGGAATTCATATTATAGATGCATGTTCTTGGTCCACTTCAGCCCTCTAGAAATAGGATCTCTGGGTAGAGCTTAGGAATCTGAAGTTGCCCTACACAATACAATTCACATGCACAGTGATGTTTGTGACCCACCGGATCTGCCAACTCTCAGATATGACCTGAGGTCTTCCTTCCCTAGAACCTTCCCTGACCTATGTCATCTTCTAGGATTGGCATGCACATCCTGCCCACTCCCACAGAAACACCTACAGCACTTACCGTCAGTCTCACTAAGCAGACATTCTAGGCCCTTGGCACTGTGGGTAACACTTGACTAGCTTCCGTTGTGTACACCCATCTTCCACAACAGAGAATAAGCCCCTCAAGGACATAAACCACATCTTTGTAACTCTTAGTGTCTCCAGAGCCTACCACATAAGTATACAGATGTTTTCATTGATTAATTGAATTTAATCCAGCCCCAGACTTTCTGGAGAAATGCCAAGAATCTAAGCAAATTGAGTAAATTTGTTCCCCTTTTCAGACCACTGACAGAAAGGTTAAGGAAATTCCTAAATGATACACAGATGAGATTTTTAGATTATTTTAAAGTCTAGCACACCAGAGGTGCAAAATGAAATGCCTACACAATTCAAGCAGGTGACATAAATGAGTGGAAGGAAAGCAATAGGAAGTGCTAGAGACTGTGGCAAACAAAGGGCACATGGCCAAATGTATTAGTCTGTTTTCACACTACCAATAAAGACATACCTGAGCGTGGGTAATTTATAAAGAAAGAGGTTTAATTGACTAACAGTTCAGCATAGCGGGGGAGGCCTTAGGAAACAATCATGGCAGAAGGGGAAGCAAACACATCCTTTCTCATGTGGCAGCAGCAAAGAGAAGTACAGAGCGAAGTCAAGGGGAGGGGGGAAGCCCGTTATAAATTCATCAAATCTCGTGAGAACTCACTCACTATGATGAGAACAGCATGAGGGTAACCACCCCCATGATTAAATTACATCCCACCTGCTCCCTCCCTCACATGTGGGGATTATGGGAACTACAGTTCAAGATGGGAGTAGGGTGGGGACACGGCCAACCCAAAACTGTATCACCAAAGCAACAGGATAAGGAGCTGCTCATGCCCTACTCATGGGCTTGGGAGCCAGGACTGCCAGATATTCTGATTTTTTTCCAAGTGATACTAAAAATCCAGGTGTTAATGTAAAAGCTCCTAGTTTTTAAAAGTTGGCATATAGTTCAAATGATATTTTTTAAAGTAAAGCCAAAATTTGAAGGCCAGATTTGTCTTAACTGGTAGCCAATTTGCATATCCTACTATAGACCCAGGCAGGGCCCTAGCAGACTTAATAAATATATTTATTCCAAGAGTAGGCAGTTAGAGAAGAGTGTGTATCTTAAATTATTCCAAAAGACACAGTAGGAAAATACATGCTTTAGGGAATTTTAGCCAAAGATTGGGAAAGACTCCTTTCTCTGTGCCAGATTTAAATGAAATACAGGTTTTTTTTTTTTTTAATAAGGCAGTTACTGAAAAATTCAAGATTCTAACTGACAAAGAGAAGTCCAAAAGTTTCTAAAAGTCTCCCTTGCTTCTTTTCAAAATAACATTAAGTATTATTTTTATATTACTTGCAGTGATTTCTCAGCCCTCTGTTGCTTGGACTTCCCATCCTTTTTTTTTTTTAGACGGAGTCTCGCTCTGTCGCCCAGGCTGGAGTGCAGTGGTGCGATCTTGGCTCACTGCAAGCTCCACCTCCCGGGTTCACGCCATTCTCGTGCCTCAGCCTCCAGAGTAGCTGGGACTACAGGCACCCGCCACCACGCCAGGCTAATTTTTTGTATTTTTATAGAGACGGGGTTTCACCATGTTAGCCAGGATGGTCTCGATCTCCTGACCTTGTGATCTGCCCGCCTTGGTCTCCCAAAGTGCTGGGATTACAGGCGTGAGCCACCGCGCCCAGCCTGGACTTCCCATCCTAAATGGCTTATTTTCTAACCAAAATGGGATCAGATGATCCCATATGAATACTACTGTAATGTGTATGCTAATTTAACAAGATATTATGGATAACTTTCCATCATGATTTTAATATCAACAGGGTATTTACCTGTAGAGGTGGTTCATACTTTAACCAGTTCCTTAATGTTGAATATTTTAGGTCTTTCCCAATTTTTCACTGTAGTAAACAATACTGTTATAAATATCTTTGAATTGTGGCAGAACTAAGAAGCTAGCTGAGAAAGGAGAGTATCAGCCCACTGTATTCTCTTCTTTTATATTGACAATAAAGTTTGCTTAATTGTATGTAAAACACCTCACATAAAAGGAGTCTTGAAGAGACAGAACCCCCTTTTAACAGGTTCACCATCACTAACCCATTCCACATAGAGGTCCTCCTGCTGTTACTTATCTGATATGTATAGCCTGGAGCAGTTATACAGTTAATTCTTTAAGATAAATGCTTAAATATGGAATTGCTAGGTTTAAACAATTTGGACTGCATTACAGAAATTAGCAACTGAGTAAGTGTCCATCTGTTTCCATAAGAAAAACAAAATGGGAATCTCCTTATACACTATTATAGGTATTTCAGACATATCAGGAGAGAGACTTCATTAGGTTGTAATCATTTCGTAGCATATTACTTAACTTGAAAGGAAATGCGATGCAGTTTAAAGAGCTAAATTTGCAGATGTTAGCTTAGCTTCAACAGGCCTCAGTTTGAATCTTGACTTGAAATCACAGCATGGAACCAGTGTCTAGCTGGGAAATCCCAGGCAGGACACTTTCGGCTCAGCCTCAATTTCTGCATGTAAAATGGAGACAATAATATCAGCATCATATGTTGGGATTATCAGATAATGCATGCAAAACATTTAGCAAAGAGACTAGCACATAGTTAGTCTTCAACAAACTATAGTTGTAGAGTGTATCCACAAAATTGAATCAAATTGTGAAACTATAACCAACCTACTCTTTGGTAGGTTTTCTCTAATACATTTGAGTTTCATTAATGTTTCCTATGCACTTCCCTTAAGGTGTCACATTTTGGGGAATTGAGTTAATTTGTTTAAGTTAACTTACTTATTATTTCCAATTTAAAATTAAAATACTGAATTAAAACAAAAATATGTTCAATATAATTTTTTCCTCTAAATAGATATAATCTATTTCAAATAAGCAACTTTTACGTGGACCTAGAGTGTGGAATGATAGATAATGGAGACTCAGAAAGGTAAAGGGGTGAGAGGGGGCTGGATAATGAGAAATTATTTATTGAGGACCCTGTATGTGATTCTGGTGATGGATACACTAAAAGCCCTGACTTCACTGCTATGCAATATATCCATGAAACAAAATCATACTTGTACCCCTAAATGTACACAAATTTTAAAAATAGGAACAAAAGGAGAATTGAAATTTTAAAAGAAGAATTTTTGTAGGAGTCGTAAACAGTTGACATTAATTGCTTTATTTGTACAGGTGGTCACAGATTCATAATTAGTAAATGGAAATGTACTTAAAAGTTCATGAAAATACGCCTTTTTTTTCCCTATGTATTTGGCCATGCTTGCATCTACCATGTCATTTGCAATCGTGGCAGCCTTTTACATGAGGTAGGTAGTTTATGTCTACAGTTTCCACAGGCACATAGATTTCCTTTTTCTTTCCAATAGGAGTCTCAAGAAAATGAAGCTTTGGTTGTTTCATCAGCAGTGGCTTTGATGAAATTTTTGGCTCACATATCCATTCACTGACTCAGTAAGAAAACATCTACATTAACAGGATGATTTTCAAGGCTGGAATGACTTTCTTATAAGTGTACTAAACAGAATGCCAAGCCCACAGGAAGCACTGGCAATAGAAAGTTCGGGGTTGGCCAATTTAATCCTCAATGCTTCTCAAGCACAACTTAATTGAGGAAAACTTCACAGACAGATGGAACAACAGCATATATAAACTCTATATGAATATACATAACATATCTAAATCATTCCTCAGTCATCTTCTAAGTGTCCAGGTCATGGAGAATAAAATGGTTATTTACACAATTACAGCATCAGAGGATTCTGCTACTTCCAATGTACTTCGTGATGGGTACTGAACCTTTCTTAGCCTCAGCTTCCTCATCTATAAAATGGGGTGAAGGGAAATGTAAGACATTACCTCTTTATTGAAAGAATTAAATAAAATGATAATTATAAAAAGTGCCAAGTCTGGAACTTAGAAATCATTCAGTCAATATGAGCTATTAACAGCTGTAAAACATGAGAGCGCCAATCATTACATTGCTCTGTGGCTTCCCCGCTCCACGTAATTATTCTGATGTTCTGTGCCCTACACCAGCCCTTCCCGTCCCCTTGTTCTCTGCATCTCTCCACGGTTCTTAGATCTCTCAATCATCTGCAAAAGCGAAAGGAAATTTCTATATATCAAGATCCCCATGGTATGACATAACCTAAAATCTGAAATTTATATTTCCTTCAGGTATTCTCTTTTTAAAGACATGACATAATCTATGACATTTTATTACCATTATTTTTATTCATATGATAACACTTTGCCTTTTTCCCCAAAGGTTTCCTGGACCTTACCCATCTACCTTACATCTTATAAATCCTTACCACTGAATGCTTATTTTCCTAAGCCCAAATCTTTATCTTCTAAGTCCTTTCTTGCCCCTATTTGTTCATGATGCAATAAAAGGTCAGCAATGAAATTACAAAATGCCTTAAGTGAATGTTTTAAGTGAATGACTATAATTTACTTTTTAATTTTTGACCTGTTATGGTCTCACTTTCGAATATTGCAGAGAGCACTTTGCTACTTGTTTTACAAGGCCATTTCCTTGAAATGTGATTACAAGCTGAAAGAGAAGTCCTAGGGGATTACTTAATGTATAGCCTTTACTAATTCCAAGGACAGTCAAAAAGTTTTCAACTCAAAGGATGATTGTTCAAACTGCCCACACCAACCAAGGTTTAATGTTCATAATCTGGATGAAACCATTTTCTTGTTTAGAGTTCAAGGGATTAAAAAATTATTACTGTCTCTGGCAAGAGGTTGTTTGGGAGCTATATCGACTGGCTTGTTTCCTAAACATATTGGCTCCACAGTGCTACAAAGACTAAAAAGTGTTTTCCTCCAGCAGCTGGGCCAAGAAAAATTGAAAACCAACAGGGAGACAGTATGTCAGTTTCAAAGATACAGGTATTATAATAGCTGTGGTTTTAAAACACAAATCCCACTCATTCGCTTTGTGGGAAAATTGGTACAAGAATATTTGATGGCTAAAAGACTGAAGAGCACCAAGGCCCCAACACAGGAGCCAAGAGTCTGGAGATGCCAGCTCCTGGCAGGGAAGAGACCTTGGAGCCAGTTCAGCTTTTTGCTCTGTCACTGCACTCTGCCATTTAGTTCTGGTTGGGGAGAAGGCAGAGACTGGCTGAGCTGACATCTCTGACTGTGATTTTCACATCTTTAAAAAGAACAGCAATTTCTCTATTATGGTGTCCTTTAAGATTGATGTCATTGCAACACCTGAGACTTGTGTTATCTAATGACACAAGGGTGACATGGTAACAAAAGGGCTCGCAGTCACGCTGTTTGACTATCTTCACAGCCCTAAAGGCTTCAGTCTGGGACAGTTATTCTGAGTTTCTTACTGATAGTGACAGGAGGCCGACAAATGTCTATATAGATAGGGGCAGGTCCTGGCGAAACCCCACCTCCAAGTGGCAGACAGTTTAAAGCCTGAAAGCCAAGCCTCAAGTTAAATCTTCGGACTGGATTGAGACCCCACCTGCCCGTTTGGCACATTTGCCCCTGATTGATCCCCACCCTTCACCTATTTTTCATATACCTGCCTTTTCCTAATTGGCTTTCTACTCTGCCGTGTCCACCTTTGAGTGACATCTTTGCTCTGACCTTTTTGCATACTCACAAATCAATCAACACAAACTACCTCTTCTGAGCCCACAAAGAGCCCCAGACTCAGCCATATTGAGAACTTTACTGCCTTTGAGTAGAGGGATAACCCCTGCTAAAAGCTGTGTCATCATTCAGTGAAACTCCTCACCTTGCTCACTCTTCAAGTGTCTGCGTGCCTACTTCTTCCTGGTCCTGAGACAAGAACCCAGACCTAGTTGACCTAACAAGCAAAAAATCCCTCATCATTATGCTGACTGCTTCCAATGTGAGGATTTCCCCCTCCACTCTCTATTAATGAACTCCAAGTCTCTTTATATTTATACCAAAACATAGGCTCTAGGTACACCAGGATATACCTGGTGATTGTATCCACCAAAACCAAGCAGCTGACTTCATTCATTCATTCATTCCACTAAAATTTATTGAATCTCTACCATGTCCCAAGCACTATGCTACAAACTGAGACACATAACTCCCTATGGTCCAGAATTAAACACTATCTGTAGAGAGGTTCCCAGCTGGTGAGAGAAGGCAACTTGAATCAAATACTTATACAATTGAATATGAAGCTGCAAATGAAAGGTACCAGGTGCTCTGGGAACCAGCCCCCTCCTCCCTAGGAAATGGTTCTCAAACAAGATGTAAGGGATCAATGTAAGTTAATTAGGTAAGAGGAGGCAACAGTCTTCCAGGAAAATGGATAGTGTGTTGAAAACCTCTACAGAAGAAGAAAGCACAGTGTTTGTGAGGATATGAAAGAAGGCCAGTAAAGCAAGGTATGAGGATGAGAGGGAACATTGTGGACATTGATGCTGGAGTCACAGGCAGAGATCAAGCCTTAAGGAGTTTACCTTTATCCTAAAAAATCAATGGGAAGACAATCAAGGGTTTTAAGCAAAATGATGGCATGATCTGATTTGCATTTTAAAAAGCTAACTCAGGCTACAGTGTGGTAATGGACAGGAGAAGAGGCCAGATTAGATACAAAAATCCCAAAGATAACTTTTGTAGAATTCTAGGCAAGAGGCCATTATCATTTGAAATAAGATGGTAAAGACAATGGGAGAAAATAAGAGGTGGATGGGAGAAAAAAAATTATCTTCACAAGTATCAAAATGTCTTTTAGCTCCATCCAATTAACAATTTCTTAACAATAATGTATGTCTTAAAAGAGAATAAGAATAGCCAAAGAAACAAAAACGAAATAACTACATGCCCAGAACCAATATTGTGGCTTGACTTTTAAATTGTACAATCTTGTTATTTCAGGATTAGGATGAAGTCCTGCAGACTTAGAGGGTGACTGTCCACACACCATCACACACGCCACGCTCTATCGTGAACATCCAGGAACTTTCCTTCTTCCATCACTGTTGCCTAGACTGACCTAGGTTGACGTAACTGGATGCCATGTGGGTGCAAAGGCTTTGGAAAAAGCAGCCATCCATTTCGTCATTCATTCAGTACATTTTAATTTACCACCTGCTATGTTATGTGCCAGACCCTGACTATGTGCTGACTTCACAGGGCTCACAGTGTGGTCAGCAGAGAGCATACGAGCCAGTAATTGTTATTCAATAACAATTATTGAATTGTTATACAATAACTGTTATTCAATTATATCAAGAGAGATATATACAAATTTGGGGGGCAGAAAATAGATTTTTAATCAACATTGCTGGGTGGTTGAGACTTGGGAGAGGAAACTGGGAAGGTTTGCAGAAATGATGCTTTGGCTGGATCTTGAAAAATAAACAAGAATTCATCGGATAAGAATAGGACGGGCATTTTGGGCAGAAGGAACAACATGTACAAATGTGAAGACCAAACGAAAAACACGAATTGTTCTGGGAAATGCAAGTCACTTAGTAAAAGTAAAATGTAATGAGGGGCTGGGGGCCAGGCACGGTGGCTCATGCCTGTAATCCCAGCAATTTGAGAGGCCAAGGGGGACAAATCACTTGAGGTTAGGAGTTTGAGACCAGCCTGGCCAACATGGTGAAACCCCATCTCTACTAGAAATACAAAAATTAGCCTGGCATGATGGTGCACGCCTGTAGTCCCAGCTACTCGGAGGCTGAGGCAGGAGAATCGCTTGAGCCTGAGGGGCAGAGGTTGCAGTGAGCGGAGGTCGCACCACCACACTCCAGCCTGAATGACAGAGTGAGACTCCGTCTTAAAAAAAAAAAAAAAGTAATGAGGAGCTGGAGGAAGCAGATGGATGGCCATTGGTAAGCCTATATTCGCTGACATTCTCAGAGAGTTCATATCGTGAAGACCTTGTGTGCCACTCTAAGGGGTTTGAACTTTATCATGCAGGTTGTAACCAGGAAGGATGAACCTGCTCAAGATTGATCCGCTGTCGACAGGAAAAAGAAGTGGCCTCCTGTAGAGCTGCATGGAAACCAGATGCAGCTCAGCACCCAAGGCCCTCAATCCTGGTCAGTAGCAAGGCTTGGATTCTCACTATTCTCAGCAAGCCATGGAAGAGACTAGCTCTTCTGCAACCATAAGCTGATGCAATAAATCCCGTTTGTGTTACCCACCCCTCGCCGGCTGCCTGAGCTCTTCTGTAGCTGGGGTGAGGTGCTGGCAGTGCTCCGGGAACTGGGCCTGCAGCCTTCCCCTTCCAGTACTGCTGTGAGTCAGGGAAATGATATGAAGGGAGGATCTAGTGCAGCAGCCTCCAGGCAGGATTCAGCACAACACTGGGGAGTGATACTTGCCTTGGGCCTCTGCCTACCAAGGTTGTAATTAGGGTTGGTGCATCCCTAATTACAGAACTACAAAGCCCAGTGTAGTTTCAGGTTCCCTTTCTTAGAGGGTAGAATTTCCTTATTTTTAATAATAAAATGCAACAGCATATCTACTAGCTGCTCCTTGTCCTTCAGGAGTTTTCTCTGTGAATGCTGCTCCATCCGACTTGGTGAGTGTGCCATTTAGCCACTTGCTCATCTGCATGGCAAGTAGTGAAGAGTGACTTAAGAAATGTCACACACACCAGTTTACACTTTATAACAAAAAAAAATTGGCAAAGGGTGGAGGATGTCATAGGAAGGCAAATTCATAATAGTGAACTTTTTTTTTATGTTTTATTTTTGAGACGGAGTCTCACTCTATTGCCCAGGCTGGAGTGCAGTGGTGTGATTTTGGCTCACTGCAACCTCTGCCTCCTGGGTTCAAGCAATTCTCCTGCTCCAGTCTCCTGAATAGCAGGGATTACAGGTGCCTGCCACCACGCCCAGATAATTTTTTTATTTTTAGTAGAGACATGGTTTCATCCTGTTGGCCAGGCTAGTCTCAGACTCCTGACCTCAAACGATCTGCCCGCCTCAGTCTCCTAAAGTGCTGAGATTACAGGCATGAGCCACCATGCCAGTCTGTGAGACATTTTTGAAAGTTCTTGAATTAGTCTAGATAACATAAGATAAACCTTGACCTAACCTAGTGGCAGTGAGGTAAGAAAAGAGGGGATTGATTCAGGAGATATTTAAGAAATAAACTTGGATTTGGACAGTGAAATTCAACCATAAGACCCTAGCATCCAGCTCAAGTGATTGAGTAGACAATAGTGCCATTACCTGAGATCAGGAATAGAGGAAAAGAAGCAGGAGAGAGGGACAGAACTGTGGGCATATAAAAGGTAAGGCACCTATGGAACATTGAGGACAGTATCCAATAGGTACAGGATCACATCTATTTTTACTCACTATTATTTCCCCAGGAACTAGCACAGTCCCTACCACACAGTAGTAGTTGCTCAATAAGTACTTCGTGAATGAGTGGTTGAACACTTATTTTACTTACATAGAATCATGAAAATTTCAGGAAAGCATAGTTGTGCTGGCAGCAGGGCATATTTATTTAGGTGACAAGTCCAATCAATGTGTAAGGCAATTTTCGATGCATCAAATCCTTGCTTTCAATTTAATTCTAACCTTGATTTTATTTTGTAGATTTTTGATGTACACTAAATTTTATAGTTCATCTAGAAATATTGTGTTTTTTCTTGAGTCCAGAAATATTACTGAACTTTGGATTTTAAAATATCCTCGGGGCCGGGCGCGGTGGCTCAAGCCTGTAATCCCAGCACTTTGGGAGGCCGAGACGGGCGGATCACGAGGTCAGGAGATCGAGACCATCCTGGCTAACACGGTGAAACCCCGTCTCTACTAAAAACTACAAAAAACTAGCCGGGCGAGGTAGCGGCGCCTGTAGTCCCAGCTACTGGGAGGCTGAGGCAGGAGAATGGCGTGAACCCGGGAGGCGGAGCTTGCAGTGAGCTGAGATCCGGCCACAGCACTCCAGCCTGGGCCACAGAGCCAGACTCCGTCTCAAAAAAAAAAAAAAAAAAAAAAAAAAATCCTCAAACAATCTCCATGTCAGGCATCTGGAAGCACCTACAAACTGTAGCAACTTCAGTTCTTACTGACGTTGGGTGTTATAGTCAAAGACTATGTAAGACTATAACAAGAAAAGGCAATTGGAAATTTAAAAATTATGGCTCCAGAACTAACCATACTTTGTGAATATACTATCCTCTGAATAGCATATTAGACCCAAGACATATATAAAATCAGAGTGGATTGAACTCTAGAAACAGAAAAATGTAAGCAAAATAATCAGATGATACATATTATGTATGGGGCTGTTAGCCAGTGCTTCATTAACTGCAGACTGCCCCAGGTGAAGTGATTATCAAATTAATTTAATTTATAATCGCATTTCTCTCAGCACTTATTTTCTTTTTCTTTGCATAGAGTTAAAATTCTGAAATCTCAGGAATAGAGTCTGAATAGACAGGAAAAATAAAACTTAGCAAGAAAAAAACCTATGCATAATAATTTTCAGAGTATAAAATGTTGTCTTACCCTCAGAAAGCACTTTTGTTTCCTTTACAATCAGCAGATGTTGACCCACGCCCATGTATCCTAAATTTTCTCACCACACTTTTGCACTTACCTATTTTTCTGACAAGTTGCTAATATAATTTCTTAGTTAACTAACAATTTTCCCAAATCCTCTGCTTACACTTGGTTTTTGCTCTCTCTGTACTGTCAGCCTCCACAGAGCTAGACATTGAAGACATTAAGAATCTAACGTCTTTGTCTGAAAAATTCTACTCATTTATCCAGACTACTTCTCAACCTCTATATATACCTGAACCTACAGCTGAGGTCACTACAGATTCAGACTGAGCCCTGAGCAATGTGGGTGAATCCTGGCCTTTAGGGGAATGATTGGGGATGGTCACCCGAAGCTATAGGAATCACTATCAAGTTACACTTGTGTTCTGGCCCTGGCTTTTAGGTATGGCTCTAGTAACTTGGTTTATGACTTAATTTCAAAACATAACCCAGGTCCCTGCCTCCCAGCTCATACCAAGTTCCAGTAACTGTGCTTCAGCCTTGCTTACAAAAACAGTCCCTAATTTTGGCCCCAATGCTGGGACCCTCACCTTGTTCACTTGTGTTCCTGCTGTGATAAATGCCCAGTTCCCAAACCTCTAGAAGTCAGAGGCTCTGCCTTCTTCTGACCAGTACCCTTGGAAGCTGCCAGTTGCCAAAACCTCCAGCGTAGAGACTGGGAACTTGAAGTCAATTGTTTTAACCGGATCTCTGGATATAGCTCCATCTCCCGCCCCCCCATTTTCATCTTTGCACCCTGAATACTAGCAGCACATCATGTTACTCCTTATTATCTTCTGGTTATTGCCAACAGTGTCCCACAGTAAGAACTGCAATACCCCTTTCTGGCTACTGGCTGGACTTCCTTTTAACCCCCAAAGCTATGTTCACTCCCTATCCTATCCCTAACCAACCCCTTTCCCCATGTGTTGGGCAAGTCTAGCTTTAGGGTCAGTCTCTTCAATGTACTCAGAAGTTTTGAACCCTGAAGATAACACGGTAGAGCTAGTCAGGCCATGAGTGATTTAAAAAATGTTCTGCTAGCTCACCTGTGATCTAAGGATTTTTGACCATCAATGGAAGGAAGACAATGAATTAGAAGGAAGATAGTGAATTGATCTGAACATAGACAAACACTCTGAAAACATTCTCTGTACCTATTCATACATCTTGAATATTTGACTGAATTAATTAAGCCAGAGAAAATGCAGGGTTGAAATGTTACCTCTCTGTAAGTTAATCAAATATGTTTATGCATTTAAGCGACTCCTAATAGAGTTTAAAAGTACAAGTGAGCATATTAAAAGAAATGAAACAGAGGCTTCCTAGTATCCAAACAAATGCTCAAAACTAAATTAAAATAGGATGCAAATTCCTTTCTACACTTGGACCTTTGTCTGCAAGAGCAACCAAGATTAAGAAACTAATCAAATAAAAAAAAATAAAGGTATACCAGGTTTTTCTGCAGGGAAACACCCTGTCATGTCAGCAAACCTAACAAGAAAATGTTACATGGAACAGTAACACCTCCTAAGAAAAGATATCACTCCCATCAGGCCTTCGGGATGAGATGTGACTCAGTGGTAATTGGTGTCACGAATTCTTTTCAATTATTCCCAGGAAGCTAGAATACTGAGCCAGAATCAGCCTTTGTACGAAATTTTACACACTGTCAAGTAATTTAGAAAGATCTGCACCATGGCAAGATAGAGTATTCCTTTATTTTCCATTTTGTTCTCAACCATAGACAACTTGCAAATTTTCATTAAAGAAATGTCTTAATTTTTAATTATTTCTAAATTTGAAAAACAAGACATCTTAAAGTTCCCGTCAGCTATTCTTCTGAGCAACTCCATTGCACTACCTCACTTCTCATCAATTGTTTTCCTTTCCCTATGAAGATAACAGATACTTGGACATCCAGTGATGATCCATTTTCCTGTTCTTCTCAGTTACAGAGTCCTTTGAAGAACAGTGGACATCAATTCATTGTTCAGATCACAATCTTAATTCACTGGAAGTTAATGATTTATTTCACCTTGCTCTTTTACTTTACTGCAATTATTATCCAAATATAATGAAACGAAGACTATAGCATTCTCCATTACTACTTTATGTTTTCCAAAATTTCAGCTTCAACATCTTTATTTTTTTTCACTGTCCTGGAAAGTTGATTTCACCCCTTTTTTAGTGGTGTTTTAGTTTTTGTTTTGCTCCATGGGTTCCTGGCATTACCCAAATGCCAAAGCAATGCTAAAGTCCATAAACACTTTGAGAGAAAATAACAGTACCACATTTTCTTAATCCAGTCTGTCACTGATGGACATTTGGGTTAGTTCCAAGTCTTTGCTATTGTGAATACTGCCGTAATAAACATACGTGTGCAAGTGTATTTATAGCAGCATGATTGTACCCTATAACATAAAGTATAATAATAAAAAAAAAAGGCAAAAAGAAAACTAGACTTGGAATCAGAAAAAAAAAAAAAAAGAAAATAACAGTAATAATATTATCATATGTTTTTACAGTGCATTCATTACAAAGCACTTTTAAACCCATTATCTCATTTTAACTTTGTTACTCATGATAATAATACTGAAATATAAAGGCCAGGTATTATTTATCCCAATATGCAAATTATAAAATTCAGGCTGAGAATGGTTCCATAACTTGTCTAGGATCATAAGCATCATCAGAGAAAGGCCAGGCTTAGGATCTAGATTTTAAGACTGCATGCCCTAAATAGTACTCTAGTGTTAGCATTAGGCCAAGAGAATGGCAGGGCAAATTAATAATTATTCAATAGTAGTGGAACCATGTTCTAGATTCCTTTAACAGAGAAGCAATGCAAGGTTTCCCCTTTATAAAACTCAAAATAATGTAAATGCTCTTATTTCTTCTTTCAACAGGGGATACCGGGTAGCTCAAAGCCAAAAAGAGACTAGAGTATTGTATGGGAAACTATGGTATTGTACAGGATTCCACATCCTGTATATCTACACTCTATTTTTTTCTCCCAAAAAGCTGCAAAAGAAATTTCTTGGCCGGGTGTAGTGGTTCACACCTGCAATTCCAGCATTTGGGGAAGCCAAGATGGGTGGATTACTTGAACCCAGCAGTCCTAGACCAGCCTGGTCAACGTAACAAAACCTTGTCTCTACAAAAAAAAAAAAAAAAAAAACTACATCAAATATCCAGGAGCTCAGAGAATTCTATTAAGCACATTACTGTGAAGGAAAAAAAAAAAAGTGTATTTTCATTTTAACTTACTTATTTAAAAATACAAAAATTAGCCAGGTGTGGTAGCACATGCCTGTTATCCCAGCTACCTGGGAGATGGAGGTGGGAGGATCACTTGAGTCCAGGAGGTGGAGGCTTGCAGTGAGCCATGATCATGCCACTGTGCTTTTAGTTTATCAAACAGAGCAAGACCCTGTCTCAAAATAAAATAAAATAAAAATAAATTTAAAAAATGAAATTTCTCCATTTCTTATAAGGGTATTCTTATAAAAGAAGTGAAAAACCTTAAAATGGTTTCAAGGTGACTGAGTGATAAGAATGAACTAATCCACTAGAACCCATGTCTTCTAAGGAAATAAACCAGAGAGTAAACGCTAAAACCTTTGAAATCAGACAGGCCAGGTTTCACATCCCAGCCCTTCCACCTACCAGCTCTGGGACCCTGAATAAGTATTTAACCTCTCTCAGTCTTAACTTCATCCACGAAATGGAGACAATAATAACAGCCACACAGAGTCACTGTAAGGGCTGAGAGAGAGAACATGTGAAGAAACTGAGGCAGCCCGTACAGTTGACAAATGCAAGGCACTTGCCTAAAACTGGAACACTGAACTTCCCAGGCTTTCTTGCATGCAGTTAGACACGTCCATGTGACTCAGTCCTGATTAATGATACATGAGCAGGAATCTGTCCAACTTTCCTCTTCTGCTTACTCCTTCTTTTTGCTGGGATCCTGAACCAAAACTGTGAAGTTCCTTGGCCATCATCAGCTAAGGAGGTTTGAATAGCAAGACAGGGATCTGGGAGCTTGATGGCGCACTATGTAGCCATCACTGAGCCTTAAACTACCCACCCTCTAATTCCTTATTGCTTGAGGTAAATAAGCACCTATTTGGTTCTGCCCCCAATCAGGTTTCTGTTATAAAGCAGCCAGATGCAAGCCTAACAACAGACCCTAACAGAAGTCCAGCAAAGATCAATCCTCACCAGACATTAGACCCCTTAGTTTCCCTAGCCAAAAAGATATATGTCAGGGGAAATGACTACAATAATATGAACAAGTAGAAAAAAAAACTACCAAATTCTGTAGATTATATAGTATGATCCAAATTTTATCAAAAGAAAAAAAATTGCTGTGAGACTCAGGGATATCCAGGAGCTCAGAGAATTCTATTAAGCACATTACTGTGAAGGAAAAAAAAAAAAAAGTGTATTTTCATTTTAACAAGGCTATTTTGACAAACTACTCCAAAATGTCCTGCTGGGTTTCCCACAGGCCAAGGACGCTGCAGGTCCAGGCTCAGTGGAACATGACAGGAGCCTACGGTCAATCTAGGAAGCTGGAAATGAGTGTCTGCGTGGGGTGCATTAATGATGTTTTGTGATGCTTTACATATGGCCTTGGGTGAACATGCTGACGAGAAATGAATAGTCGTTTGTAATTTATATCACAGTGTAAGAGAATGGAGAGCCAACCGTGTTTTTAGAACACCAAAAGGAAATATTTTTCAGATTGTATCAGCACAGTTGTGGTTTCTAACATTCCTGCTACTCCCTCACTCATTCCCGTGGAAATCTGTGTTCTTCCTGGGCAATATATCTTAGGCCAAAATAGGGTTCATTCAATAATTCCTGCAAACACTGGACCACGCAGGCTTAAAAGGGGCAGTTCCTGGCTAAGCAGAAAAGAGCTGGTCCCAACACAGGGGATTGGGAGCAGCTATTCTCAAAGTGGGAATGCTAATACCATCACACAGTCCTCCCCAAATACAAACACGCACACATACATCACGTTTTAAAAATCCTGTGTGAAGGTTAAAAATTCTGCCCTTCACGTCTAATAATCTTCAACAAATATTTCACCAAAATACACTTATAGAGCCCTTTGGAAACAGCTACCTCTGAATGTCCTGCTTAGTTTCCTACAGTTCAAGCAAGGGCACTACAGGGGTCCAGCCCAAGTGAGACACAGACAGGAACGCCTTTGACAGACATGAGTGGTTGAAAATGAATATTTATACTGAGTGGGAAGCAATGCAGTGGGCGCAAAAGGGAAAACCCTCTTGTTCTCAAGAGCTCACAAGATGCTACTGAGATAGCAGATAAGGACTTTTAGAACACAAAACACTGTCATATGGAGGTATGAAGTTATGTACGCAGCATTATGTGGCAGAATTGAATAAATCTGAACACACAGTTACAGAAAGGTTCAAATAAGGAAGGTTCAAATAACAAAGAACTAACTAACTTAAAGGAGTTTGATGTAGAATCTCAATGTACAGACATTTCAATAGTTACCTCCTACGGATTCACCGCCCCAGCCCCTACAGGACCTGTTGATATTGCCTAACGTACCAGAGCATCTCCCTTCTTACATTGCATCTTGGTACCAACAACAAAAAAACAATAGTTAAAAGTAGGCAAACAAATAACATTGATAATGATGGCTAACATATACGGAGCACGTAAGGGGCAAGTGTAAAGGTACAGATGTAGAATCGAGGTTAGAAATGAGTGACTTAGCATTATTTCACTGAAACTCAGGGAAAGGAGTGAAGCTTTGTTCATGCTGAAAACACTGAGCCTGGCCCACTCACCTGCATTTCTACCTCATCTGCACACACTATTATCCTCCTGCCGGGAACATGAATGAAGCATATCAATTAACTGGCAACCTTGTTGGCTAATAACAAACTAGAAACATTTTGCTAAGAAATAATAATGGATGAGAGCAGAGGGAAAACACCATTTTTCCAGTGATACAAACTGGTTTACCAAGATTTCTATGAATTAATTAGTCATTTCAGATTCTTAGCAGGAAAATACATACATATACAATTTTTATTTTTTAAAAATCTACTCATTGAATTGGTTCTGCCTTTTGCGATGGTTGTGCCCATATACAATGATGTAATGACTTCCAATTTCCAAGAAAAAAGCATTCTTCCTTTATTATTCAAGGATGTTTCCTTGGTCTTGCAACTGGCACAAAGAGGCACAGAATTCATTTGCACACACTTTACAAAGTAAATGTTTCCTATAACCCTATTGCTGCAACCGACAGCTAATATAGGAGGCTAGTTTATATTTTTTAATCATCCTTTTAAATGTATTTTCTTTTTTTTTTTTTTTTTTTTTTTGAGACGGAGTCTGGCTCTGTCGCCCAGGCTGGAGTGCAGTGGCCGGATCTCAGCTTACTGCAAGCTCCGCCTCCCAGGTTTATGCCATTAAATGTATTTTCTAATACAAAGTTAGAATTCAGTTGGTATAACTCAAAGTCCTCATCTATAAAAAAAGCTACTTTGGATTTCATTTAAAATGTTTCTGCGTGAGGAACCGTTAAAGGAGATCGCTTCCTTATCTCTTCCTCATGCCACAACTAGTTGGTGGCAGTTTTCATACATAGAATATCCTGTGGATTGGCTTGCTTAACCTCTATACCACTCTCTTTCCAGTTTCCTGATGAGGTGTGATAGTTAAAAATTACCTTTCCTGGACTTCTTCACAACTAGTGTTCTGGATGCAAATCATTTCTCCACTAGAAGCATTTGAAGAAGATTTGAAACGATGAGTAGAATTGGAACTCATCTTCTTTCCCTATTTCTAATGGAAGCAGTTGTGGCCATGCTAACAGCAATGGAAGTTAGGGCTTCCCAGTCCCTAGACCACAGTTATAGCAGTAGGCTCTTGAACTCAGTAATTCTAGGAACCACCTTTGGCTCCCATTTCTCCAATGATTTTTTTAAATGGCATATTCCCTATATGAAATATCTTTCTGCTAAAAGTACCTACAGAGATTGCTGTACTTTACCAAAACCCTCACCAATACAATTCTAATCTTCATGACTCAGCCTCGAGATACTAAGTATGAATCAGCACATTAACACCAAACATATAATGCTTTGTAGTTTATAAAGTACATTTATTATGCATTACAGTCGGGCGCAGTGGCTCACGCCTTTAATCCCAACACTTTGGGAGGCCGAGATGGGCAGATCACTTGAGGTCAGGAGTTCGAGACCAGCTTGGCCAGCATGGCGAAACATGGTCTCTACTAAAAATACAAAACTTAGCTGGGTTTGGTGGTACATGTCTGTGATCCCAGCTACTCAGGAGGCTGAGGCAGGAGGATTGCTTGAACCTGAAAGGTGGAGGTTGCAGTGAGCCGAGATCATGCTACTGCACTCAAGCCCAGGCAACACAGTGAGTGGGACTCTGTCAAAAAAAAAAAAAAAAAGAAGGATATTTCCATGTATTATCTAAGTTGATCTTTTCCACAGCTCTGTAAGGTAAACAGGACAAGTGCTGCTCTAGCCATCATAGAGACAAGATAGCTGAATCTCAGACGACTTAGGTAATTACCCAAGGAATTTAGTTAGTGAGAGATGGAGACAAAATTCAGTTCCATATATTATGACTCTTAGTTATTTCCTTTGACACTTCGAAGCCTCCCAAGGGCAGATGAAGAAGAGAGAGAAAACACATAGATACTGGCAATAAACTAAAGCTTCTATTTCCTATTTCAAAAATTAAAAGAAAAACCTTATCACTACATTTTAAAACCATAAACTAGACTAAAATAGCTACGGATGAGCTAGTCAACATGGCTATTCCATAGAGAGTGTGACTTTGGATCTGGCAGAACCTGTGTCTCAACTTTGTGGGATTCCTCCTTTAAAGTCTCATGGACTATTAACAGAGATACATGAAAGGTTCAGTCCCACCTTCCAAGGCTCAAAATTCTCTTTCTGTACAATCATCTGAGTAAACCAAGGGAGGCTAAAAGAGGTCTTGGGGGAGGCCACAATTCATTTCTGAATTTTTCCCTAATTGCAATTTTGCCCAAGATCTCCCCTCCCCACAGCTAGGGTTCCCTAAAATAAAATTTCCCCTTTCCCCCCACTTGCTGCCTACATGTATGTTAGAAAAACATTTTATTTCAATGCTCAGAAAACCAAGAAGAGATATTAAGTAATCAAAGCTTGATTTAGACCACTTCAAAAGTGGTCAAGTTGAATTATTCCTCTCCATATCCACCACTCCTCCATTTCACAGCGGTAATCTAACCACATTCAAGAGCTCTAAGAAGCAAACTTCTCATCATATGGTCCCCACTCCTTGAGCAACATCAGTCCTAAGAAAACATTCCGGTATCACACAAATCCTCACGGGCATTCCACAGCCAACCTCAGAACACTAGAATTCCACAAGTCCCTGATCATTCATTTCTTGCTTCCTTCAGTCTCACAGGACTCAAATCAGAAAGGCTAGGAAAACTGTAACTCTGTAATATCCTGCTTCCACCCTTGCATCAAAAGACTATGTGATTTATTCACACACACAAATGACAGATATAAAGAAAAGCATTGAAAGTTAAGAGAGAAAAAAGAAAACAAAAAGTCGATCTGATGAGTTAGGCAAACTCAATTATCCCTTTTCTATGACAGCAAGAAATTTAAGAAACTATATTGAAGGCAACCAACTCTATACTAACCTGAGGGAAGAGAGAATAAGTTGAATTGTCAATGGTGAATGAGTATAAAAACTCCCCATCATACCACATGCTCTTCCCCATAGGGGAATTCATTTTAGTCATAGCAAAGAGATGGGCAGGGTCACAGCAGTCTTCCATTTGTTTCCTAGGAGAGAAAACAGAGAGAGAGAAAAGAACAGCCAGTTAAATGAGGAGCAGATTCATTCACTTGTCATTCCCACAGAGATGTGCCGCCTTACCTCAGTGCCAGCTCACAAAAGCATAGCATCTCCAGGGTGATTAGACTACTATTAATTCACTCTTCTAGTCACCGAAGTGCGTGACTAGAATATTTCACAGTTAAAAAAAAAAAAAAAAAGTTTAAGAAAAATACATCAGCTCTCAGATTCAGGTGAGATATGTTAAAAGACAAAAATAATCATTACAGTTGCAGATGTACTGATCAATTCAAACATCCAGGTCCAGAAAAGACTGGGATAGCTAACTTTGGAGACTGTTGAGCTATTCAGCTACAGCAGAGGTGCATCGCTACCTTCATTAACAATCAGGTGGTTAAATTCAGTGAAAAGAGACTTCCTGCGAGCTATATGGCAAGGGAATACACAGAGTGACCCTAAAGAGAGTGCATTCCCCCAAACTGGTGACAAGATAGAGAACAACCCCTTGGAAATCTTTTGAGTAGAAATAGAATGAAATGAATGATAAGATCTCAGACACTGGAGAGCAACCTACCTTCTCACTGCTAAACCTCATAGGCCTTTTTGGTTTAGCCTCTCAGAAGTGTTTGACACCATGATGAGCTCTGTGTCTTTGACAGAAGTGTCTCCCAGCTCCCTCAGTGTCTGAAGCACCAGCATCACTGGGATAAACTCACCCTTCTGGGCTTGCTTGCAGGCTACTCCCCAGGTAGCCTCTCAAGTCTAAGCCATGCTTGTTCTATGGGGAAATCTTTATATGACCCTCCACTTAATAATCTACCAGAAATAAATTCCACTAACTCATGAGTAAAAGAGCTTATTCACCACTTCCACCTCTAGGAAGATGAATAAAATTGCTGGCATAAACCATTTCTGAATGAGCTCACACAGAAATGCTTGCTCGACATCTTTAGCTGAAAGGGGGCGGTGGAGTGGGGGACCTGACTTCAAGTCCTGCCTCTGCAGCTTACTAACTCCATGACTGGGCAAAGAGACAGGGCTGCAGGATTGCCCTATGAGACTTTCGTTGAGAGTCCACTGAGAAGGTACTGGTAGAGCACACAGTGAAAGTTCAATACGTGGTAGGTGTTTTCCTTCTTACTGTTACACTGTCCCAGCCTCATTGTTGCCAGGAATCAGCCTAGTCAGTAAGGCTGCCCCTGCAGGGGGCCCTGCGGTGTGGCAGGCTTCCTCAGCCTGCCGGGGAGGTACTCTTCCCGCCACACTTTGCCTCCCCTTGCACTCTCGAGATCTTCATTGGTTTTGCCTTCACGAAGGTTTCAGTGGAAAGAAGGACAGGAGAGAAGGGTTCAAGGCAAACAAGGGGAGAAGAGTTCGGGAAGAAAGCTTTCATCTTATCAAAGTTGCTAGACCGAGTGTCTCTTCTTGCTCCTACGCTAGCCCTCCGTTTCTCATCAGCTGCCTCTTTCTTCTTCTTCTCCACCTTCATTCATTTTTACTGGTGTTTTGCCACTCAAAAGGTGGCTTCCAGAGATGGTAAAGGTTTTTTGTTGTTGTTGTTTGTTGTTGTTGTTGTTGTCCTTGTTTTTTGAAACAGGGTCTCACTCTGTTGCGTGGGTTGGAGTGCCAGTCACTGCAACCTCAAACTCCTGGGCTCAAGCGATCCTCCTGCCTCAGTCTCCCAAATGACTGGGACAACAGGCATGTGCCACCACGCCTGGCTAAGGCAAAGTTTTATACTGGACTGCAAACATTTTGTCAACAGTGCATCCTAGGCTCTTCTTGAGTCAACAGAAAACACCTGGACATGGTTTAAGACTATCTTTAAAAATAAGGAGAATTATCATGAGCATGATGCTAAACTTTGGGAGAGGATAGGCTAAATTTTTAGTTCCTATCCCATGTCTGCTGATATCTTATATTTTTTAGTCCTCAGAGCAACCCTAAGAGATAATTAAGGAAATTTTTTTTATTATTATTATCATCGTTATTCCTCCCAATTCTCATCTGAGGAAACAGGCTTAGAGTGGTTCTAGGACTTGCTCAGGTCACACAGGGCAGAGTAGGAAGCCAGGTCTGCAGCGTCCAAGCTTTCTCCTCTTTGCAGGTTACCTACTGGGAACCATTTTGATTCATTTGTATCTTTCTCTGCCCTAAAAGAAATGCTGTGTAAACACTGGCCAAGTGCCTGCAGTACACCAGGTGCCTTCACAGATATTTTTCTACTTAATTCTCACAGTAACCCATGAGCTGGATGACTTTAAGATTCTTTTCTCAAGTAATTTATCTCAGGTCACATAACTAGTGAAACGGTGGGGCAGGGCTTTGCTCCCAGGTCTTTGTACCTCATATCAGGTACTTATTTCCAACAAGACCATGGCTCTGGCCTCCAACCAGCTGAACGTGCCATTTAGTACAAAGTGCTACAGGAGGTTCAGAAGGAAAATTTGTCACAGTCATGTAACACCTTACGTTGCCTTGTACCTGGCAGCTTGCAAATCACTTTCATATTTGTTTCCTCTTTGCATCCTCAAAATAGCCTGAGAAGACAGGTTACATTATTCTGAATTTATGGACATTGAAACTGACGCTGAGACCCAGAGGCTTGTTTAAGTTCATTAGGTTAGCAAATGTTTTCTTAATTATTGATAAAAGATGTATTAGATGATGTTGAATCAAATTTTCATCTCCTTCTACAGCATCACCATGCTAGGGCAATCATACCTTTAGTGGGGGAAACCAAATACGCTATAGAAAATACAAAATTTCACATATGATAGAAATATTGTAAAATCCAAGAGGTATAGCGAATTCACAGTGATCATACCACTGTTTGCAATATGAGTGGTTTTTCTATCATAAACTCTTAAACTTTTCCCTTCATCCAGAATGCCTCCACATCTTCCCTCTGCCATGACCATCTCTGGGGGGTGACTGAAAAGAAACCACAATGTGGAAATGTGTATGCAAATCCCATGTGCCTGAGTGGGGTCCTCATTAGCTCACCAGCTACACTGGATATGGTAGCAGCAGCAAAAACAGGAATAGTACTAGCACTCTAGTACTACCAGCAGCAGTACTGATAGTAGTAGTCATTTTAGAAGTAGTAGTAGTGATTTTTACTGAGTTCTTACCAAAAACTGTGCTAGGTTCTTGGGATATAAAATTGAATTTAAAATCAGATCTTCCTTCTGAAAACATAATTAAGAAAAAGGGCAACCAACAAGCAAGTGACTTCCTGTGTATGCAGGGAGATGTGACCAAAGTCACAGCAGAGATGTGCCCAGATGTCTGTGGTTGTTTGGAAAAAAGAGGACATTAAATCACATCCAGGGTTCCAGGAAGGGTTTCCTGATCTGAGATTTGCAGCCCGTTGTTTGTGATGTCTAGGAAATTGTCAGATTAAATAATGGACTTCACCTCCATCCAACCTTCAGGTAATTCTGGAGCAGAGCTATAGACCAGCTTTTAGAATTTTTAGTGAATTTGGCTCCTATCTCCTTTTTCATGCTTTGCACTGATGCTGTGTATTATTTGCTTTTCTTTTGTGGCAGACAATAAAATCAGAGGATCAAAAAAGCTAAAGCAATTCCCTTTTCATATTCAAGTTCAAATTGCCAGATCATTAAGTTTCAGTTGCATGTGAGTTGAGTATTAGAATTAACATCTAATTGCTTTTTACTTGAATTCAAGCTTCAGCAACAGTCGTAGCTAATGACGCTATAACTGCAGCATAAGGGTAAATACTTATGAAGCCTGGGAACCACTTGCTAGAACCTAACTCAGGTTCTCATCCCTCCTAATGGAATTCATAAGATCAGTTAAGCCAAGAAGCCCTCATCTGTTGACTGCGCCTGCTGACTAGGAAGTCAGATTCTGAGGAAACTTAACAGGCAAATAACGGTGAAAATCCAACCACTCAATTAACAATGCCTAGGATCAGAATGAACTTTGTTATGACCCTTTGAGATGCCATGTTCCACGCTTTGGTCACCAGACAGGAACAAGGTTGGGAGGCTGCCACTCCAATGACTGATGCTTTTGTGCCCCTTCCAAGGGATAACTGAATTTGAGACAGGAGGGGTGGGCAAGAGTTCTACCTCAGTCTCAGCATCTGGCCAGAATCTACTGTTACACTGTAGCTATTTAGACTTAGCTTTTGGAAGGTTAAATAGTCAGATAGACAAACATCCAAATCAATGCCAGTGCTGGCATCCCTGAACATGCATGTGACAAAAGATCAAGTGATCATGTATGTCCCCTTCATATCTAATCAGGGTATCAATGTGAGCAGCACAAACAGGGAGTGTCATCAGAGTTTATTGTTTGTAAGCGAATATGCAATCTAGAATTCTTATACACAATATAGGGGTAAACAGTGACAATCTCTTTATGTGCTTTCTATGTTGAAATTCTATCAGTCAAGTGAAGTGTAAGTGAATATTTAATAGTGCAAGAAGAAAATGCTGCAATAATAAATTTATTATGAAAGCTGTTAGTTTTATATACAAAAAAATTATGAGGAATTATTTACTACTTAGGAGAGTAAATTGTCAGTTAAAGGAAATATTAAGTCAGAGCATGTCTGGAATATAACCTTAGGAAAAATACCACATCATTATTCTGCCAACTAATATTTATAAAATTTTAAATAATATAAAGCAGAATAACAGAGTTGAGATTAAATAAGTCAGGTCTTCATAGAATTATTTTACATACTGACACTCAAAGCGTTAGACAAAATAACCTTGAAGAACTATATTTAATTTTACATTATTTAATTCCATTAAGACAATGAGATTTTCAAGGAAAAAAAAAGTCCTAAATTGGAACTCTTCACATCTTGTTATGAAGAACTGAACGTTAAATATTAAATCTGCCCTCAAAAAGTTCCATGAGGAATAAATACTCCAAAAACAGTATCATGAGAAATCATCTTTGATCCAATCACAATACAGAATTCTTCATATCCCTCGTCCCTGCTTTATTCTTCTCTCTAGCACTTAAAACTATTTATATGCTATATATTTAATTTATAGTCTTGTTTATTTTCTATATCCCTAAGGCCCAGAATATAGAATCCATGAAGGCAGAGCCTTCTGTCTTCTGTTCACTGTTGTATCCCCGTTTCCTGAAATGCTGGCTGAGACATTAAAAAGGTGCTTAATATTTATTGACAACCTAGATGCTCATCAACAGTGGACTGGATAAACAAAATGTGACATATATATGGATGAAATATTATGCAGCCATACAAAGAAGGAAATCATGTCCTTTGCAACATGGATGCAGCTGGAGGCCATTATCCCAGGTGAGTTAATGGAGGAACAGAAAACCAAATACTACATGTTCTCACTTATAAGTGGAAGCTAAACACTGAGTACACAAGGACATAAAGATGAGAACAATACACACTGGGGAGTACTAGAAGGGGGAGAGAGAAGGGGAGAAAAGAGCTAGAAAACGACCTATTGGGTACTATGGTCACTACCTGAATAATGGAATCATTTGTACCCCAAACCTCAGCATCGCACAATATATCCAAACCTGCACATGTACCCTCTGAATCTAAAAGTTGTAATTATAATAAATAAATAAATAAATACTGATGGAATGAATAAATAACAAATGGGAAGAAAAAAGACAGTGTTAGAGAAAGCAGAGAATTGCAATGTGCATTTTGCTTCCACAGTCAAAATTCAAATTTAAGAAGTCAATTCTTTATAGTTTTCTTCTGTGTTGTCTGTTTCGGGACTAAGAAACAAACACTTGTCAAAATAATTGCTTTAGACTGGCAAACATTTTCAGTCGTAGAAGATCCAGGATTTGGGGCATTTCCTGAGCAGTGAATCCCAGTTCCTGCCACTATGTGCTAAATGTCAGTCTTGTTAAAGTAGGCATGTCTATAGGACTACAGACACACAGCACAGAGACCACAGGAATAATCCACCCGTGGATGGTGCTGAGAAATTACTTTTCCTTCACTGTATTGCCAAACTTCCACATGTTGACATTGAAAATGTTTGGTAAGGTTTCAAATGCAATCTTGTCTCCCCAAAGTTCTTCCTATCCTAGTGATATCTGACTTGTCAATTATTGATTTTAACATTTGGCCTTCAGCCAAAATGTGTATCTAATGCATTTCCTCCAGACAGCTAAATCAATAGTCCTTCTTGTAAAGTGTCCTGAGCTGAGTTCCTAAAATTCCTTTTAGACTATGATATGTTGACTCCTTGGGTTAATGTCACAGAGCCTCAGATTCATGATTGAAAATGTTCCCAAGCCTCAATATCAGAGGATGGTTTTGAAATTGAGGTAATAGATACAAATCACTTAGCACATTATATGGCCTTAGTAAGTAATTTCATTCTCCTTCTTAATAGTTAGAGACAACACAACTTTGTTTGCTTCACACAATATCAGTTTGTAACTTTTTCTGGCCATAATTTTTAATGGTTACCCCTTCTATTCTCAAACACGTCCCTATTTGAATAATAAGTTGTATGTTCACCATATAAAGAGTGGAAGCTGAAAAGTTAAGCATCTAACAAAAGGGGGCTTCTCTTTAAGTGAAGAATCTGGTAGCCTAGACAGAAATCAGAGAAGTTTCTTATTCTAAAAACTAAGTGGCAGATTTCACATGAAGAAGTAGAGTCTGGGCCAGCATATGTTTATTTTTTCCCCGACTTAAAGAAATCTGTCTGAAATAATCAATTTCAAAGCAGATTTTTTTTTTAAAGGGTCACTGTTGGCTGAGGGCCCAGACATATTTTCTATGTGATCCCGAACAAGAAGTGGCAGAAGCTGCTCTGAAGAATTTCAGTGAATATTTATTTTCAGTCTCCCTGTTTATACCTACTGGTCTATGTAGCTAGAAAGATTCTAATGTTGTGTTTTCAGAATCAAGCAGCAGGGTCTTGCTCACGGAGGAGGAATGGAGGCAAGTGGTGATAAAACTGCCTCTGGGGCAAAGACAATACTTTTGCCCCAGGTACTGGGGCAACTGTATTGGTTCTCTGCAGTAGCTTACATCATTGATCGAATAGGGCGAAATACACACTCCATATAGAGTAGAGATGTGTATTCATGTTATTTATCAATCAAATCTCTTAAATTGTATGAAGGAGAAGTACTTCATTAGATTATTGCTTTAAAATAATGTTTTCTACAGAAACAATAAAAAAGTCTTCTCAAAGATTAATCTTCTGGATAATTTGCCAGAACTACAAACACAGAGAAAAGCAACTCTTATCCACTGTTTAAGCCAGCAAGTAGTCTTGTATTTAGCAGTATTTTATTTTTCACATTTGAAATGACTGCATGATAAAGGAAATGTGTTCCAAAGAAAGGCAGATTAGTGCCATGTGTAATTTGTGTTTCTCTAGTACAGGCAGAGAAAATTGAAAGAAGGAACTTTTGAAACATAAATATTTCAAGGAGGATCTGTTTTTTCTAATACACATTTGTTTTATAATTTATTGAACAAGTACACAGAATTATTTGGATTAAAGAATATCAATGTTTCCAGGAAGGATTTCAACGAATGCTTATTTTCAGTCTTCCTACTCAGGCTTACTGGTCTATACAGCTAGAAAGATTCTAGTATTATCTTTTAGAACCACTTATTTGTTATTTTAGTAGCTGGAAGTGACTCGGCCTATTCAGACTGCACTCATTCAGTCAATCGACAAACATTTGCTGAGCAATGTCTATGTGCCTAGTGCTGTTCTAGGCATTGAGGATAAGGCAGTGAATAAACCAGGGACAGAGGTACGGGGGACACCTTGCCCTCCTAATTCTAATGGAGGAATCAGAAAAACAAAATAAATAATTTACTTGGGTGAGCTGGGAAAGATGCAATTTTTAACAGGGTGACTAAATCAGTCCTCACCAGGTGACCTTTGAGTAAAGACCTGAAGGAGGTGAAGAAGAAAGCCACGTGAATATCTGAAAGAAGAGTATAGTGGAGTCAAAACCCTATGTGTCCCCTCGTAGGGTCCTGGCTGGGTCTGAAAATTAAATTGATACATGAGAGATTAACTGGAGAAAAGTTTTAAAATTTATTTAATGTAAGTTTTACAGGATATGGGAGCCCTCATAAGAAAAGTAGGATTCAAAGATGTGGCAAAACATACATGCAGGCCACGCACTATGGCTCACACCTGTAATCCCAGCACTTTAGGAGGCCAAGGCTGGAAGATAGCTTGAGCCCAGGAGTTTGAGACCAGCCTGGGCAACATGGTGAGACCTTGTTTCTACAAAAAAATTTTTTTTAATTAGCCTGATGTGGCAGTGCATGCCTGTGGTCCCAGCTACTTGAGACGCTGCCTGGAGGATTGCTTGAGCTCAGGAGTTCAAGGTTGCAGTAAGCCATGATCACACTACTGCACTCCAGCCTGGGCAACAAAGTGAGACCCTGTTTCAGAACAAACCAACAAAAAGAACTTACTTGATTTTGTATAGGTTGAACAAAGAGACGCAATTGTGGAAAAGTAAAAGTAACTAAACTATGGTGAGGCTAAAGGAAGACAAGATTTATTTTAACTAAGTCTGCTTGTACAGAATTCTCTTGGCTATGCCTCGCCATCAAAGAATGTTTCTTTCTTCCTAGCATATGGAGGGCAGTTTTCACCTGGCAGTTTTTAATCTCCTGCCTTCAGATAGAAAAAGGGAAGATAAGAATGTCCTTCTTGCATCTGCTTTTCTTCAAGCGTCTTTAGCTTGAAGTAATCCCCGTGTGGTAGTGGTATGTTTTGGGGGTCATAATATACTGTCCTTCAAAAGCATTCCAGGTATAGCAAACACCAAGTGCAGAGGTCTTAAGGAGGAGCATGCCTCGTATGCTGAAAGGCCATCAAGGAAACCAGTGAAGCTAGAATAAAGTGAGCATGAGACAGACTGGTGTGTTGGGGGAGAGGTTCACACAGGGTTGGGTGCATGCAGCACTTACTCTGAGTGAAAAGGAGAAGAATCTGCCCTCCCTTACAGATCCTAAAGAATAAATCCAACTCCAAAAGCACAGCAAGACATTGAAATTTGACTAGAAGTTGCAATGGAGGATGTGGGGCCACCGCACAGCAGAAACTTCATAAAATCTTCCAGTGGATGCCTGTTTCTCTCCTAGACGTATTTCTAACGTTTTCTCTAACCAGCCCCATCAAGCCCACCCTCTCTCACTCTTATCTCTGTCCTATCTACAGCAAAGTATCCCTCCATTAGACTCTCCAATTTTGATTCCCCTCATAATCATTTAATAGCATGCTTAGATATGAGAAAACCCACCCAAGAAAATATTCCTGTTTTACATGAATTCATATCTTTATGAATAAAATTCTGTTCGTCTGTTAATGGCATCACAGAAAAACAGGGAAATGGATATCTACCACATCTGAAGAGTGTGTTCTGGTGGTCTAAAGTTTAAAACACATGTTTGGAGAGATGCAATGAATTCACTTCTGGAGGCTTGAGCAGGAGCATAGGGGTGGGCAGGTCCATCCACTCAGAGAGATGCAGTAGTTGGGCAGTCACTGTGAGAACAGCTGAAAATACGGTCCATATCAGGAGCACCAGTCCCCACATGAGCCCGTATACTCCACTGGGCTTTTAGACATGTATGCAAGTAGCAGATGCTCCAAACTGCAGGCAGTGACTTATAATTGAGCCGCTTCTCGAATATACATGTTTACACAGCAGGGTGGGATGCAGCAAGGATGTCTTTATCCAATCATGGCCCATGGTGCTCCTGAATAGCACTGGGGAGGCCAGACATTATATAATAGATATAAGAACTCCATTCAGAAACACTTTTTCTTTCTTGTTGTAATGACACCTAGATCTGAGATTATGTCTGTGAAAGATGGGGAGAAGTTTGTGAAAGGCAAAGCAAATGAAAGGAAGAGAAAAAAGATACAGAAACAGCATTATGAATTTCTACATTACACAGATTTTTTAAGTCAGAGAACTAAACCAGCAAACATTAAGATGATCAGGGAAGTAACATATTTCAGAGGGTAAGATCCTGGCATCAGCTCTGTGGACTCATCCCAGCTGCACTGCCTACTAGATACAGTACTGGACAGTAGCATCTGTCCTGAAATTTTTGCAGATCTTAATTGTCTCTTTCATGATTCATGGCATACACTTATAGTATTTCTGTGAGTAAGATTCAAAATTATTTTCTGAGAAAAAATTTGGCTTTGTGCTATGAACCATTTTCACAGAATGGAATTTTGTGTAAACACAAGTCAAAGACTCTCAATTTTCTTTACAGAATATTAACTGTGCCACCTGCTTGTCTAAAACATATGGGTCTCTCTACCCAGCACAGAATATCAGCATTTCAGGTTGTCAACAACCTTTAACTGACTGTCATCCAGTTTCCATTAAGGAACGTGCTAGCTGAATCTTATTCTGGGAGCTAGAGTCTTTATATTTGTGAAATTATGAAACATAAATTTGCTCTTTGACCCCGTTTCCTGGCATACAAGTCTTAAAATCCTCAGAAACTCCAAAATGATGTATTTTTGTATGCTAATTAGTAGACTGGTGGCTAGAGAGCCCTAGGTAGATTCAGGATAGGGGCTGATCATTTAAAATGCCAAAGCATGATTACAGGATTAGAACTTTAAGCCACATCCCCCAAACTCTGAGGAGGAAAGGGTGGCTGAAGGTTAAGTTGATTACCAGTGACCAATGGTTTAATCAAACTGAAATTGACAGGATTTGAATAGCTTCTGTATAGCTGAACACCTGGAGGTTTCTGGAGGGTGATGTGCCTCGTGAGGGCATGGAAGTTCCGCACCCCTTTCTCCGTATCTCACTGCATGCATCTCTTCATCTGCATCCTTCGTAATATCCTGTATAATAAACAGTAAATGTGTTTCCCTGAGTTCTGTGAACTGCTCTAGCAAATTAATTGAACCCAAGGAGGAGGTTGTGGAATTCCCAATTTATAGCCAGTCAGTCAGATGCACTGGTAAAACAACCTGGGGCTTGCCACTGGCATCTAAAGTCGGGGGCAGTCTCAGGGACTAAACCCTCATCCTGTGGGATATGACTCTATCTCAGGGACTAAACCCTCATCCTGTGGAATATGACTCTATATATAGGTAGACAGTGTTGAAACTGAATTGGAAGACACCCAGCTGGGTCCACCACAGAATTGATTGCTTGCTTGTTGGTAGGGAGAAATCCCCATGCATTTGGTCACAGAAGTCTGTGTTGATTGTGTTGAGTGAAAGAATAGAAAAAGCACTTTGAGTTTGTGCATGGTTTTTTCCTACTCTCAATCTTCTTTCTCTATATCAAGTCAAATCATGAGGAAGTAAGCTATTTATATCACATAAAGGTAACTCTTTTTAAACATCCACCCTATACATGATCATAGACATAAACAAAGCTATTTTCTAGTTCCAGTTGGTCAACTCAGCTCCTCACCAACATATTGTGAAAACAGTCAGGCAGGCACTGCCACCTCATCCAGCCATCATCCCTCACCTGTTCACTGTGTTCACTGCATTCGTACTTAATATTGTTTTGTGAATATCACTGGCCATCTTGATAGAAAAGTGCAGAGGTATTGAGAGAGTTGAAAGCAACAGTTAAGGAGAAGCATAGGCTTAGAAACGAAAACAAAAGTAGAGATTTTTTTAAACTTGGAAGCATTGAGAAAATAAAGGATATTACAACTGTAGATGGAATGAATCATTTGACAAGGAGTGAATAAAGAAGCAACAACTGGCAAAAGGGAAGGAAAATGAGAAATGAAATGGAGTTTGGTTTTTTTTAGTTTGCTGAGAAGATAATTAGGTAAATGTAATGGGACAAATACTTGTAGACAAACTTGTCATAATTTAGAATCTAAAGGTATATTAAATCAAATAATATATATTTCACTATTTGGGTATTTACCAATAAAAATATGCTGTAGGAAAATATTCTTTCTAAAAAAAGTGTCCTTTTTAAAGAGGTGAACAATTTTTGTCTAATCCAAAGCTTGTTTACCTTTTATATATAAAACAAGGTGAAAAGAACCAGGAAATAAGACAGATGTAAAGAAAGTTATAGAAATAAGGAGGTATTTTTTGGTAAGAAAGCTTAAAGAGAAATCATTTTGTATGACAAGGAATCTTATATAGTAAATTTAGTCCTAGAATAAAATGACTGGTTGTTTATGAAAGAGGGATGTTCAGGACAAACCAGAAAGTCCAAGCATGTCATGAAGAGTCTGTGTAAGTCCAATAAGAGGCTGTATTTAAAAATGTATAGAGTATAAATCCAATAAGGTGATTTATTAAAAAAAACTTTTATATGATCCAGTTGTCTATAATTAAAGGGAAATTATAATGGTCTTTCTAGATATTGGGTTTGATGTAAAAGAACACTAATACACTAAAAAATTGATTAGAACAATACAATTTTCTTCAGGAATTGATTTACTCTGAATAAATTATAAGAGATTTTAATTTTTTTAATCCAAAGTTCAACTTTTATTGCATCTCATCATTATCAGTTTTCTCTTCCCTTTTAAAAGCCACAAAATAGTAACACCCTCCTTCAAATCATTTTCAGCTCATATAAGGTTTTTTCCCCTCAGGTTTTGTTTGTTGTGGCCTAATGCTAACAATGTTTTCTCAAAGGTCTAAAGGAAATGATTTCTTCCAACATAATATATTCTGTGCACTACAGAAAGTCTTTTCTTTTGCCTTTTGGTAACAGGTCTAACAGATTTTACATTTTATCAAAATTATTCCTATGCCATTATTTTTAAGTTTTGGTTTGCTTAGAAAAAAAACCTAAGATTTAAAGTAATTATTTTTTAACTAAGGTTATTACATCTGTCTATCATACTTTATGTGCTTTTAAAGTCCTTGTGATATTTAGTTACAGGGCTTTGGCTCCTGGATCTAAAAAGGACACCAAGTCCTGCTAAATCTTAAAAACTGAAAGTAATTAAAGCCTCATCTCCAGTCCTACTAGAAAATGGCAATCAAAATAAACTGCATTCTGACACAGGGCCAGAAATTACAGCTATTCAACTCCTCAAGGTCCAGGGACTATTGCAGAAGAGGTAGGTATGTGTGATTGTAAGGGCTGATGCTGAGAGATGAAATATGTTCAATTCCTCAATAAATTAACCATTAATGTCACAGGCACACTAATGCAAGACCAACATATGGGCCCCTGTATCAGATTAGCAAGGTTTTCTTGAAGCATTAAGTGACTCTTTAATAAAGCTTATAAAGGTTATAAAAGGCTTATGGAAGTTATATCTTACAGTCAAGATTACAATCTTATAGATCGTTTACAAAATTTTGAAAAATGAGTTTAATTGGCTTTGTGCTGTTTTTATTAGGGCTTCTAAGTCTCCTCTCTCAAAGACTTAGGTTTTGCCTTTTTTTGAAATCCTTGAGTTATCATTTTGTTTAAGTGAGTAACTTGTTTTACAGTGACTTGTGATCTGATTTTGTGATATCAAGTGTCTTAACCTTTGATATTTGACAAACTTCTCAAAATTAAATCATAAATTATGTCTTTTTCTGACTTCATTAATCCTTTAAGATATTAGGCTTCCTAAAGTCCAAAGTTGCCATATATGACTTATTTGGTATAAAAATTATATAAGAAGCATTGTCAAATCTGAAATGGTGTTTGGTTTTCTTTGGGTTGTATTTGTATAAATATGTTATTGGTATATGCTCAAAAATTATGAGAAACTACTATCATTCTGATATGACTTAGTGTAAATTTTCAGTAATAATTATAATTGTTATAATAAATTATTGTGTGCCACAGAGGTAATAAATTTCCTTGTCAATTGTGTCTTTGACTACGGCTGCCCGAAAATTTTTGTCATCCATGGACAATTATTGTCTTGTTTTGATCCTCTTTAGAAGGTGATTTTATAATCAGCTATAAAACTCTAACAAGTGCTCTTGAATGAAGGTGTCTGATAACTCTGGAGATTGTGACATCAGAATAGTGGTAAAATTTTCAGGACTAATGGAGAATGAATATCAAGCAGAATAGGTATTAACTGCACAGACTAAACTAATAGAAGACTGGAATAATCTTGTTGACTTTTTGCTTAAAATGTTGCTGATCCTTTGTTTTGTTTTTCAGAGTAAAGGAAACTTTTCTTTTGAGCTATTGACAGCTTTTAACAATTAAGTATACTCCTATAAACAAAATTTGGAGCATATTTATTTTTCTCTACCTGATTTCTCCAGAATTCAGAAACTATTTGTGAATATTCTTAACTTATGGCAACATAGTTATTTGCATAAATTCAATAAGAATCTGTTTTCATTTGTAACAGGACACAATTGGAGAAACTGGTTATTTTACTAAGGCTTTGACTGGCATGGTGTGCTTTCCTTTAAGGAATCGAAGTTGGCTTAGAAAGCCAATAAAAGCCTCTTGGGAAAACTGGCCTCATACCTTATCTACGCGGTTCCTGTACAGGGTTCCTGACCTGTAGCAAGTAAAGAATGTCACTTTCTGACAGGCCCAGAGGCCCAACCTATTAATACCTTGGAACCTCAAGAGGAGAGTAATTCATCCAACTCATAGGTATTTGATGATACAAATCCACGGCTGGGCTCAGCTTTTAAAAAAATCTTATCTGAGATTCCTTTTATGGAACAAAGTTCCATCAAAGCCAATATAAAAAGCCTATGTGAAAGATAATTATTCTTGCTATACTTTATACAAATGATCTGGCCAAGTATAATAAAGCAAATCAGTCCTACCATGATTTGTCTTTAATAAAAATAGGAAACTGGAGAGAGAAAAATTATGTTTCAAAAACTAGGCCGCACGCAGTGTCTCAAGCCTGTAATCCCAGCACTTTGGGAGGCTGAGGCGGGTGGCTCACAAGGTCAGGAGATCAAGACCATCCTGGCTAAAATGGTGAAACCCTGTCTCTACTAAAAATACAAAAAATTAGCTGGGCATGGTGGCAAGTGCCTGTAGTCCTAGCTACTTGGGAGGCTGAGGCGGGAGAATGGCATGAACCCAGGAGGCAGAGCTTGCAGTGAGCCGAGACCACGCCACTGCACTCCAGCCTGGGCAACAGAGCAAGACTCCATCTCAAACAAAAACAAAAAACCAAAACCAAAAACAAACAAACAAACAAAAAACTATAGTACACCTGATGTTAGATTCCAGTCCTGCCTAAGGTTTTTCAATTTTTATTATTTTCTACAGTTTAGACTGAATTCTAATTTTTCCTGGCTGCAAGTATCCAAAAATAATGTTTTCATTTTTTTCTTCTCTTTTTTCCTTTACCCCCCCCCCAATTTTTCTAATTTGAAATCACTAAAAACTAACCTTTGCTTTCTTAAAGCCTTGCTAACTGAATTTAGACAACTTAAATAAACTTCAGAAGAAAATAACAGCAACCTATTTACACACATAAGCCACTTTCATACCTGCCTACTGATGTATGGACTTCAGAGTAATATGGCCTATACCAATTTTCCAGGTTGCTCTTTTGTTTGTTGTTGTTTTTCTCCCTTCCTCCCCCTATTTTCTCTTCATAGAACATGAGACTTTTCAACCTGCTAAAAACGAGCTTTCCTAATAACTTGGGACCTACCTATATAGGAATAAACCATCCCAGACATGAGAGACCAGACAAAACCTGAGACCAAAGGCTTGTTTTCTTGTAAAATGCTTTCTCCAAAAATTTTAGAAAAGTGGGGAAATGTCAAAGGAAAATAAATCTTGGGGCCCCAAAAATTACTAAGCTAAAGGGAAAAGTCAAGCTGGGAACTGCTTAGGGCAAAGTTGCCTCCCATTCTATTCAAAGTCATCCCTCCCCTCACTGAGATAAATGCATGTCTGATTGACACTCTTGGAAAGGCTAATCAGAACTCAAAAGAGTGCAACCATTTGTCTCTCACTTACGTATGACTTGAAGCTCCCTCCCGGCTTGAGCTGTCCCACCTTTCTTGATGGAACCAATGTACATCTTACATATATCAATTGATGTTTCATGTCTCCCTAAAATGTGTATAAAATCAAGCTGAACCCAGACCACCTTGGGCACACGTTGTCAGGACTTCCTGAGGCTGTGTCATGGGTATGCATCCTCAACCTTGACAAAATAAACTTTCTAAATTAAATAAAACCTGTCTCAGATATTCAGGGTTCACATGGGTTCACATTTTGATAACTGCAAAGAGATTCTGAGTGGAGGTGCCCCTGACCTTTGACAAATCTCCTATTGGTGTTTGGTACCAGCTTGAGATATCTTTATGGCTCAGACCATTAGGACAATTTGCTGAAGCCTGAAAGCATCCCCTACAGAGAATCCCTGATCTCCCAAAATTTGGTCAAGATCTAAAGTTTATATTGCCATACAATTCCCTGTTTTTGGAATTTTTCTTGCTTCCCACACAAGGAATGCAGGTTTTTCCTGCTTCCACGACAATGGAAGGCAGGTAACTATTTTATGAAGTCTGAACTCTCTTCCAACAGGGAAGATGAATTTGAGATTTGTCCTGCTTCTAGGATGGTAGACAGCCGTCTTCAACCTGAGACCCATTCCTAGGTAAGTAACTCAATTGGGGTTTGTTTTTGGCTAAAGTTAAGATTAACAACCAGCTGGTTTTCATGGCTCCTTATCATTAGAATGCTCAGCAATTGTATAGATTGTTTTGCTTAACTGTTTATTTCATTTTGTTTGTTTTGCTTAACTGTTTTTGTTTGTTTGTTTTGCTTAACTTTCTGTTGTTGTTGTTTTTGTTTGTTTCTGTTTTTGTGGTTGTTTTGGTCTTTTTCCCGTTGGGTTTGATCAACTCTATCTGACTTAATCAAATTAGAAGGAAAATTCCAAATTTTGGGGAAAAAGTCCTCTGAAGTGGCTAAATCCCACCCCACCCCCGCACCACCCCACCACACATACATACACACAGGAGGTGGTGTGGTACAGGGAGAAAAATGAACAGCAAAAAACCAGGAAAGACTTTCATTTCTGACTACTCAAAAGGCTTTATTTACATAACAAGGCCACCTTTTTGCTAGTCAGGTCAACCAAAAGAGCAATGGCTGTCGCCTCACACTGCTTTAGCTAAGGGTTCTGCCATCTTTTTTTTCCACCGCAACAGCCTGGGTTTATTTCCTAAATCAAGCCCTTTCTGGTTTGATACTTGGTACTTCTAAAATAGCAGCAATTTGTTCCAGCTGAACTACAGTCATAAGATTTAAAAAGATTTTTTTTTAAGGAGCTCAATGGTTAAAAGTCAGCTTAATTAAAAGCTAACATCCAAAATGTATGTGTGTGTCTATGTGTTTGTATTTAAAAGGTCTTCATGTTGGCTTTTTCTGTTTTGCTTTTTTCTCCTAGGACCTTGTCTTTTTCTTTCCTTTTTTTTTTTTTTTTTTTTTGAGCAAAAGTTTTTTCTTCTCAGTTGATTGAATTCTGTTTTCTTCATTTACTTCTTCTGCCTCTCCTTTCTCTTGCACCCTCTGCTGAATAAGGAACCTAAAATAGTTTATAACAGCCTTAAAGAAAACAGAGAAAGTGTCAGACTCCCTTTGGGGGAGAAATCTGCTTTTCCTTATGGAACCCCAAGAGCATAAACAGACCAGTTCATCTCAACTCTTAAACTACTTGCTTTTATATTTTGTTATTTGATTTATTGACTAAAATGGTTATTGCAACAGAGGCTACTCTTGGGTTTTTAGGGAGAGTGTAGTTTAGACACTCAGAAAAGTCTTTGTTTAAAAAAACTTTTTTTAAAGTGCACTGTAAAAGCATCAATAGTCTAGCCTCATAATAATTCTCCCTTTTTGGAGACCCAGGATTCAATGTAGGCTCTGCCCAGAGCTCAGATCCAGTTAAAAGACAAGTAGTCCCTATCTAAATAAAATTGGTCTCCTCTTAAAATCATATGGTAGATTTGTATAATTTTGTGTTTGACATCCATCTTTAATCTCCCTCCAGCACTACCAGACTTTTTCTTTCAGTACCTTGAGATGTAAATTTTGCTATCTGATTTTTCACTAAAAGTTGTTTCCTTCAGCATGCAGATTTAGGGCTATTTAGCTGACAGCTGCCAGGGTGATGAAACAGGTTATCAAGAGTTTGCAAGTCTATGATAGGAAAAACAAAAAAGGAGGTCTTAGGAATCTATAAATGTACTTCTATCAGTATGCCTAATACACCTATTTATTTACGTGTTGTGTACACAATGTTTCACTGCTAAAAATATATAAAAGAGCTCTAATGAATGGGCTTAAAGAAAAATAAAAATGCTTAAATCAAATACTTTATCAGAAAAAAGGAAAGACTAGTCAAATGCTTTTTCAAGTGTACGTGACTTAAGTTGAATCTTTAATAGATAAGTTAGCTTTAATATTACTGGTAAAGTAATATTAGAAATGTCTTAAGAATTTCCAGCATACTTTTTTTTTTTTGGAGATGGAGTCTTGTTCTGTTGCCTAGGCTGGAGTGCAATGGCGCAATCTTGGCTCACTGCAACCTCCACCTCCCTGCTTCAAGCTATTCTCCTGCCTCAGCCTCCCAAGTAGCTGGGTTCACAGGTGCCCGCTACTATGCCCAGAAAATTTTTGTATTTTTAGTAGAGATGGAGTTTCACCATGTTGGTCAGGCTGGCCTCGAGCTCCTGACCTCAGGTGACCCACCTGCCTCGGCCTCCCAAAGTGCTGGGATTACAGGCGTGAGCCACCACACCCAGCCCATCATACATTTTTGTTTGCATTTATTGACCAAGCAATCTCATACTTATCCCTGGCAAATACTATAAAGTGTCAAAATTTGGCATTGGGGTTACATTACTCTAAACCCAGCCCAAAACAGAATGATCTTTGCTTGTGTAATTTTTAATAAATAAGACATTGATATTGGTTTAATGAAAACAGCTACACCTTGAATTATTTAGTAAAATTATCATAACTTCTAATCTTGTGGTTTTGGGCAGTCTAGTCCACAGGGAGTAAGAAGGTTTGTTTTGGGAAAGGACTGTCATCATCTTTGTTTCAAAGCTGACCTATAAACTAAGTTCCTCCCAAAGCCCAGGAATGAACAAAGACAGCTTGGAGGTTAGAAGCAAGATGGAATCAGTTAGGTCATATCTTTTTCACTGTCTTTCACCTACCTGTGACCTGGAAGTCCCTTCCCTGCTTGAGTTCTCCTGCCTTTCTGGATGGAACCAATGTACATCTTACATATATTGATTGATGTCTTATGTCTCCCTAAAATGTATAAAACCAAGTTGTGCTCTGGCCACCTTGGGCACATGTTGTGAGGACCTCCTGAGGCTGTGTCGTGGGCGCGTCCTCAACCTTGGCAAAATAAACTTTCTAAGTTAACTGAAACCTGTCTTACATATTCAGGGTTCACACCTTATTCTTTCTTTCTTTTTTTTAGTACACCCTCATTTTGGAATAGCATACAATCTATTTCTTTCTTGAGAAAGGGTACAAGCAAAGTACACTTTTTGAGGCTTTGGATGTTGAAAACACTTCCTAGTTTGTCTGGGTAACAAAATTCCAGAACGTTTAGAAATAATTTCCCTTAGATTTTGAAGGCATTATTCATTGTTTTCTGACTTTCAGTGTTTCTATTGAGTAATCTGACATCATTCTTAGAAGTAATCATTTTATTACAATGATTTTTCTTTAAATGTTTGTAAGATGTTAATTTAGGGATTCCGAAATGTCACTAATATGCCTTGGATATGTGTTTTTACATTCATTGTGCTGGACACTTGGTGTTCCCTCGCAACCAGAAAACAGGTCCTTCAGCTCTGGAAACAGTTTTTTATTGTTTGTTTAATAACTTCTGCCCTCTCTTTTATATTTCTCTTCCTGGAACTCCTATCATCCATACTTTTAACCTTTTTATCTCTTTTTTCCTTTCTGTCCTTTCAGGAGTGATTTCCTAAACATTATTTTGCTAATCCATTTATTGACATTTTAATTTCTACTATCACATTTTTTAAGAACAAAAAGTCTTTCTTAACTTCAAAAGGTTCTATTTGCATAGATTCCTATCCTTTGTGAATGCAGTATATTTTCTTTGAAATGATCATAACTATTTCATTTGTTATGTATTCTTCTGCCTGCTGCTTGTCTGTTTTCTATGCTTTTTCTATTGCTTTGTTTGGTCTCTCTTTTTTTATGTGAGAAGCTTTCTAGAAATATTTACTGATCCATAGCTGTCATTTACATTTGAGAATGAGGCACAGCTGACTGAAAGCTCTTTATGCTTGGGTGGTAATTACCAAGCGCTGGGCTTCATCAGAGGTTGATCCACGGGGACTCAGCCATTTCACAAATGTCAGTCTCCACATAACAGCAGTCTTTTCTCTTGGCCTAGTCAGTCTCCCCAGAAAGAAACCCTCCAGTCTCTTGGTATGGTCTAAGCCTAGTTGCTAACATTCTGCCAGCCAGGTGATAAGATGGGCTGAGGTCTCTCTCTTCAAGATATGACCTTTCCTGTCTTCTGCTAATGTCCCAAGTCCAGCGCCTCCCTGTTTCATCTCCAGTCTTCTAACAGATGGGAAAGGGCAACTCCTTGCACCTGTGAGTAGGGGGAGAGCAGACACACTTCCAGCCAATCTTCCAGGTTTTAGTGACATCAGCACTCTCATCTCTAATTCCTGAGTATTTTGGGAATTTGTAACAGAACTGACTACCTTTTACTGCTTCCCGTGTTGGGAGTACTGAAGTTGTAGACGTCTGTGCTCTCCTAGTCAGATATCACTAGGCCGTCTGTTTTTCATCTCCTAATATTTTGTTGAGGTCTTTTGTCTGCTATTTTCTTCTCTTCCATTATCTTCATTCTTACAAGTTTATGACTATTTATATTCTTCTCTTCTCATGTTATTAGTCTTTCAAGAGGGATCAGAAAATCATAAGTTAGGTGGTATTATCCTTTTCAAGCTTAACTGCTTTACTAATGAGTTTTCAATACTGTTTTCTGATTTTAAAACATATGCGTATAAAAAATTACTGAAGAGCTACAAAGAAAAAAATTTTATTTTGAGATGAGAGGTCGCAGTATGTTGCCCAGGCTTGTCTCAAACTCCTGGGCTCAAGCAATCCTCCCGCCTCAGCCTCCTGAGTAACTGGGACTACAGGCACATGCCACCACACCCAGCTTACCAAGTAAGTTTTTGATGGTGGTTGCTTTAAAGAAATGGAAATAAAATATTAGGGCATGTGGGAAGTTATAATTTTCATCTTATATGTTTCTATAGTTTCTTAGTGTCATGAACATGTTTTATCATTTTAAATCTGCTTAACTTTTAAGAGCTATTAAAAATTTTAAAGTTATAGATGCTTGTCATAGAAAATCTAGAAAATGTAAAAGAGAACAAAGAAGAAATTAAAAGTTAAAAAAGAACACAATCATACAAAGAAAAACACTATTAACAATTTTCTCAGCGTGATCTTGACATTAGCTTCTCAGGCTTTCTTCAAAATTGGCACACACTTACCTATCAATTATCTCTGCTCTCTGACATCTTCAAAATCTCCTTCTTAACTAGATCTTTAATTTTTGCCCATAAAAATACTTATTTCTGAACTAAAAGAAAAATTCTTTCAAATATGACATCTCTTCATGATAAAATCTCTCTGATTTTTACAAACCAAATATCTCAGAATAATGATTGCCTCTATTTCCTCACCATCCTTATTAGTTTCCTCCAGTCCACTACCTCTACTGAAACTGCCCTCTTCAAGGTCTTTAAAGATATCTGAATGATCAAATCAAATCAAATGGCCATTTCTCATTACTCATCCTGATCCCTCTAGCATTTGACACAGTTGACCAAATTTCTCCTTCTCATAAGTCTCCCTTCCCTGATATCCATGGCAGTCTCACATCCTAGATATCAACTCCTCTCTAAGGGCTTTTTCTCTCTCCCCTGATAAAACAGCACTTTTTCCTCCCATCACCTAAATATTATTGTCCCAAGGCTTACACCTTGATCCTCAGCGTTTATTATTCTAATCATAATGAAGGATTGAGTCACAGCCACATTCCTTACATGCATCCCAAGAAAACTAATATCTCTAAAAGAGATACAAAAGAGGAAAGACCTAGGATGGACCATCGGGAGATGTCTAAAGTATTGTGAACTAAAAATGAAATTCTAAGACCCCCAAGCAACTGAATGGACACCATCCTGGCCAAGGGGACCCCAAGATAATCTTGAAAACTAAGTTCTTGGCCATGACGTGGGATAGGAAGTCGGACACGCCTTGCTATGCCTCCTCCCTCGCTAATTACCATTAGCTTTTCTTCCTTAAAGACTAAAGACAAACCGGCCCTTTCAAAGAACTCCTCCTCCAATGATATCCACCATCCATCTGACACTGCCCCTCCTATTTGCCTGATAAGACACCACCGACTACAGAGTGGTTTTGGCCAGTCTGTGGAGAATGCACTGTAAGGGTCTTTGTGTCCTCTGCTTCACCTTTTGACGTCAGAGGGCCAAACACTCCACCCTCAGATCATGCTAACACCACTACTTTTTGCACACGATACCCAAGAAGGGGCATGAAGCTCAATTGCACATGTATACATTTCTCCTTTCATTAATATTCATGAGTCTTTCTATAGCTTATTGAATGTGTAGATTTGGCCACTCTGCTCAGTATAAATTCTTGTTTCCTTTGTCCCTCTCTCAAAGTATCTGTTTCTGGCTTCTGGTGGGAGGCTATGCTTCTCAGCCTAGCAGAATGGTCACTTGCAGGCTGCAACACTTTATGAGAAATAAAGCTCTCCTTTCCAAATTTTTGAACCTCATCATTCTTTAGTTGGCAGTAGAAAGGTAGGACTGGATCAGTGAAGAAAGGAGGGCCTACAGGAAAAAGAAGAAGAAATTTTAAAAATATATTTGGTTCTTACTATGCATAGATGATGCTATGCCATGTCCTTTCATATATATTACCTTCATTTCATTCTCAAAACAATCCTGTGAGTTAGGTACTTTTATTTCTCTTTACAAGAGTTAAGCAGTCACACAAAATGACACAGCTATGTTCCAGGTTATAAAAAAAGGAAGCCAAACTGATGTGATGGAAGAAACAGGGGCTTGGAGATTACACAGCTTTGATGCTACTACTTACTGCTCTATGGCATTGGTCAAATACAACTCTCTGGTCTTCGGTTTTCTCATTTATAAAATAAGGACAAAATTAGTTGATTACAAATGAAAGGCTTATAAATAAGTTGTATAAAGTACCTAGTACACAGGAAGTGCCCATCAATAATTGTTAGTCTGACTCTATGAATATGGGTTATTTTCATTAACAAAAGAATATAACACTAGGAGAATGAAGGCGAGAGAGTTTCAGAAAGAAGATCTAATGTTTCTTTCAAGGCACGGATCCAAGCCCAGCTGAAGCCCAGGTCTCTAGTGGCTGCATAACCTTGCATCTATAAGGGGCTTGTCTGTGAGAAAGATAAAGGGGCAGGCCCCCCTGTGACTGAGCAAGAGTCAGTGCAATAACTCGTCATAGTCATCTTGTGAGCTGGGAAAATGCTCAACCCAGTAACTCGATTGCCTAGAGACCATATGTCCCCAAATGAGACAGCTCAGATCACCACTGAATCTTAAGAGAAGCCGCATCTATGCTTTCTGGATATGTTGTTTTGATTTCAAAAAATGTTTAAGGCAAATACAAGTGTGTTTTTTAAAAAAGAAACAATAACAACATAAAAGCAAAGCATGTACGCCTCAGTGGATTTAGAAAAATCAGTCTACAAAAAATGCTGACTTTTCTCTACACTCACTAGATAGCATGTCTTACAATGTTGTACATTCCTTTTCCTATAAAAATAAATAAAAATATGATAATCAACATGGCAACCCAAAATGAATTCACTAAAGAAAAACACAAGCTGGCCAGAAGAGCTGAGAGACGCATTATAGCCCCTGTAAGTGTTTCAGACAGCAGCTGCAGACTGTTTCCAGACACTCTGATAATGGAGAACATAATTAGTTTTCTTCAGCAAAGAAAAATAGAAGAACTGATGAGGTCAAAACCCATAAATTAATTCAATTTAATGAACATTAGTGTTTGTTTGAATAAATCCCATGTGCTCAAAACTGCAGGTCACAGAAGACGTGCAAAACACAAAGAACAAGCAGGGCATCCAGGTAATCACTCATTCATTCATTCACCTACTACTTATTATGCACTGAATGTGTGTCAAAGACTACGTGCTAAACTTTGGGAATGAAGGTGAATAAGATGCAGTTTCTGTCCACAAGAATCTCATGGTCTTGTGGCAAGAGACAGCAGCAAATTACCCCAGCACATCTTATCAGTACTTAGAAGAGGACGCATAGACTGCCACCAAGAGAGATAATTGGAAGGGTAGGTGGGGTGCAAGACAGCAGGTGGAGGGGGATAGAAGAATTTCTAAGGTCAAGGTGTAGACTGAGAATCGAAGGACTAGGAGGATTTATTCAGACAGGTAAAAGGCTAAGCAACATCATTCCCAAACATCACAGGCCAGTGCCAGTCCACAACTATTTCTTTAACTGTCTCTGGCAAAATGAGGAAAATATAGGCAATGTGTGAGGTTTTCACAGTTTATTTTAATTAGTGATCTTTATTCTGAGATGATGTCCTTTCTCCTTTTTAAAATGTCAACATATAAAGGCTTTAGTGAAATGGTAGTATTTTATAATGTCCTTACTTGCTGTAATACGAAATCATCAACACTATTCATGTTTTTATTTATTCGGCAATTCTCTAGCCCATTAAATCCTAAATTTGGGAAACTCTGTGCATGATGCATCAACAGAACCACCAGTACTTGGCATGATCAATCAGCAGAGTACACACAGCAAGCAAATAAACAATAATAGTTTATGTAAGAGATTAAATGCATAAAGTAGGCAGGACCTCCGTTACAAAGGACTTTAAATGGCTGGCTAGGAAATTTAGGCTTCATCCCATAGTCACAAAAGATAAGGGTGACTGTCAAAATTGAGGAATTAGTCAGTACAATGCTGGGCAAGTCCCCCACTCTTTTTCTCTGGTGCTCCTTTCTAAAATGTTGATGCTGATAAGCACCCAACCTACCAAGCTTCGTGAGTACGTAAACCACAATTGAGATGAGCTGATGATGTTCCCCATAAATTCTAGTGTTGCCCCAAAGGTAGAGGGTTAACATTAATAAGACCCTCCCTCTCCGCTAAATAAATGTATAAACTAACCAGCTGTTAAAATCTCCCCTCCTAGCTCTTTATCCTGGATCACCTTTGGCCGGGATACTGCCTACCAGGGTCCTAGAATAGGACATGAAGTGAAGAAAACCACAAGACACTTCTTGGGTTCTAATAAATAAATGGCACATCTTTCCCCAGACTTGGATTTTTATTTGTGATGGAGGACTACCTAGTAACAATCTACTAAGTTAATTTTAAGAGTTATTAAAATTCCGTATTCAAACACTAGAATTGCCACATGTGAAAGTTTACCAAGGATTCTCATTCAACATTCTCCGAAGAAGCCTGGCTGCCGAGCAGCAGTTGGCAATAGAACAATGCTTCCTTTGTGCACAGACACATGCACGGTTTGGAAATTCCCACAATTGTCGGAAAAGACATGTTTTATCAGTGCATCATTAGTGTTATGGGGACTTGGCTACGATTTTCAATTGCTATTGCTCTTGTTGGTAAATATAAATTACTGTAGTCATTGCTGGATTAACCAAAAGCAAACTGTTTGTATTTGGTATGCCAACCAAATAGGGGCATCACGGAAATGGGAAAAAAAAAATTGTAAAAAGAATTTGGTATGTAAATTCCTAAAGGCATTAAAGTGGTCCTGATGGACACAAGCAAAACTTTACTAAACTGAGTATATCATATTCTTTTCATTGCTGAAGTCCTCTAAAAGTTTTAATCAGAACTTTTAGTTAGCTTAGCAAAAAACTTTCATTTCTTATGAATTACTGGTCTAACCCTTTGGTATACAGAGGTGAGAATTTACACTGATATTTTATGCTATAATTTTGGAATAACTTTTAAATTTGAGACATATCTGCATAATTTACTGTTTAAATATGAATCATCTATAAATGCACTGGTAGAGTCTGAGCTCACGGAGGCAGGCCATACCGAATCTGAATTTTAGCCCTATCTCCTACTACATATGAGACTTGAGTATGTTCCATAGCCTCTCTAAGCCTTAGTTTTCTCAACTGGACAGTAGAAATTAAATAGTACTTCCCTCATACATTAGTAGAGAGAACTAATAAAGCTCATACATATAAACCCCTTTGCATGGAAACTGTCACATTTCTCAACCAGTTAGGCATTAGCAGCAGTAGTATTATTTAAGTTCATTGTTTTCAACAACAGTAAAAATAGATAAGATAAAAGATCAAGAAAGCTCAGCGCAGTCAAGCTACCAAATAAACACACTTGAGTTTTGCCAATGAAGAAAATAGGAAAGGAACAGAACAAATGTTGGAGGAGTTACTTCCACACAGAAACCATGAGGCATAGAAAATGGGATAATGGCCAAATACACTGAAAATGAAAAGCAAGAGGATTCTAGCTTATGCCAAAGGGCCTGGGTAAACATTTGTCCACAAATGTCACCTATTTCAGTGAATCTAGACAACTAAGCTGGATACCCTCAATGTTCATCATCAAAAAGGAATCACTGGAATGTACATTTAATTGCACTCATACTGATGAATTTATGCATAAAGCCAATTTACCAATTTTTACGCTAATGATTTTAACTTTCACATAGGTACTGCTATATCTGGAACGTGCCAGGAATGTCTATGGAGCCAAGAGCATGTGTTGCCAGCAGGAAGGTGCCCCAGGCCATATGGACTGACCAATCAGTGGCCAGATACCTGACAGCAGCAGATATGCTCAACTTATGCCCTGGTATTTGCTCATAATGCAAATTTAGAAATTTTCATTCTTTAAAATGTCTATCTCTTTAAAAAATATTTTAGTTGCATTTGTTCCACGTATGTGTGTGTCTATGTTTGGGTTTGTTGTAGGGTAAGGGGTGCATTTGGAATAAGCGTTTTGTGGTCCTTAAAGCCATGAGTTGGTTTGTCTGAAGAGGGATAAAGGAGGCAAATAAGGATGTCAGAAGGCTGTTTCCCCCATCCATCCAGACTCCTGCTAGCTTAGTCCCACCATGTGTACAAAGAGCTGCTGCAAAATGGGACAGGACAGAGAAAATGACAACATGGCTACATGAAACCCTGCACTCTCCCCCTCCTTCTTCCATGCTCCCTAGTACATGGAGGAAGGAGGCACATCTTTAGCCATCAAAGAACTCTCAAACATGATTATCCCACAAGGCCAAAATATGTTAACCCAGAGAGAAGAAGGCCAGCCGGTAAGCCTCTTAACACAGTGTTTAACCTCCTGCTCAATTTATGCCATCATAGTGATAGCTTTAACTTTTCAGTCACCAGAGCATCTTCTGAGAGGATCACCTGAAGACAATTCAGCGTAACTGTAAAACCTACGGGAACACATCAAGAATGCTATCTAACAATTTAAAGAAAAATTTAAAGAAAAAAATGCAGTAACTGGCTCAATTAGCAGAAGAAAACTCAATTCCAGTCCAGATTCCATGATATAGAGCAAGAGTACCCAGGTAGTGTCAAACCTGTCCAGTTTTGAATTATGTATCTTCCTTCTCTTCCATGAACTTTACAAAATCAGTTCCTTATTCTGGAGGATTTTCTGTTGTGTCTGTTAGATCTGCCCATTCTATGCCATTCCCATTGTTTGCACTCTAGACTGGGCTCTTGGCATGACTGTTTCTTAACTCACATCCCTGGCTCCAGGCCTGCCTCTCCCAGATTCATGCTCCTAATCACAGTTACCATGTTACTTGCATACTCCAGAGCTGACAATAGTTCTCAAACTCCAACTGAAGCTCATCCTAACTGCCCAAGGTTTTCTTTCATTTCTCCCACTCACATAATGCTGCTCAAACCAACCATTCAGCTAACTCTCAACCAAAAACCATTTCTCAGATTTTTCTCAGGCTCAGAATATGCATGACTGTTTCTCTGCCAATTCAAATCCCACTCACCCTCAAGATTAAGTTCAGCACTCCTCTCTGCTACCGAGTACCAACACTTAATTGTCTGATCCACTAGTTACAATTACCTGGAGATCAGAGACTATGCCTTATGCTTTCTTTATATTCTCCCTTGAAGCTGTCCTCATAGTAGAAACTCAATAATGACTCGTTGAATTTTTTTTAAAAAAAAGTGCTAACCAGAGTTGTAAATTCTATCACTTGCAAATAAGAAGCATCTATTTCTGTCATTTTTCCTACTCCTTATTCATCCCCATCCCAACCACCCATCACAGACCTGTGCTTTACTGACAGAGGACTTGGTTTAGAGCAAGCATTCTTTCTACCAGTAAGATTCACGCAATAATCCCACTGCTAGAGAAAATATAGCAAAATTAACACATACTGATTTTTAAAACCTAGAGAAGTTTCCTTTCTGAACAGAACATCTATTTTGCCTCTTGCTTTCCATTTCCCCACAAGAATCTAAACTATTTTCCTTCTCTACCTCCCGTGCTCCCTCCTAAAATAATGACATTTCCAGAAACCGGATTCTTTTGATTTAAGCATCTCATAGTGAGCTGTGTTTCCTTTCAAACCAAGGGCCTATAGTGAAGGGCAAGAGGAGAATATGCAGCAGCAAACCTTGGAGTAATGAGGGAACTAAACACCTCTGAACGATCCAGAAGAGATAAGGGTAGTTAGGGCAAGCAAATACATACATTCACAAACCCCTTAATGTAAAAATAATAATAATAATAATTCCCTCACAGAGACACAATGCTGTGTGGTGAAATCATTGTTCTTGGAGTCAAAAGTCCACCAGGATAAACAGCTAATGTTCTGTGGGGCTTCAAACCTAGGTGATGGGTTCATAGGTACAGCAAACCACTATGGCACACGTTTGCCTATGTAACAAACTTGCATATCCTGCACATGTAGCCCAGAACTTAAAATAAAATTAAATTAAATATTTTAAAAGGATAGAATTTTTAAAAAACTAAATACTCTGTTTAGGAAAATAAAATAAGAATTAAATATACAAGTAAATATTCATAAACAAGAAGTTTCAGTTCTTAATAATCATTTATAAATGAGTGAAATTCAAATAAAAAAATCTCAACAGGAATCATTTGAACTTGTAAAACAATCTTAATTGTATCTGAGAGAAAAATATGACACAATATCAAAGAAAATTCTGACAATGAAACAGTGATTGGCCCAGCATATATTAAAATGTACTATAAAGCTATGTTATGACTTTAGAAAAGAATTAGTGAGACACAACTATGGAAGAAAAGTGGGACTTCTGAAATAGACCCACACATATCAGATTATCTGGAATGGATGAACTTGGCATTACAAATTAGTAGGGAAAGGTGAATTTTTGTTTTTGTTTTTGTTTCAGTAATGATGCTAGAACATCTGGTGGAAAAAGTTGGATCTCTACCTCACTATACTAAAACAAATCACAGATAGATCTCAAATTTAGATGCAAAAAGTTAAATCATAAAAATACCAGATGAAAATGTTTTGGGCTGCACGATTCATGACATGAAGGCTCAAAAGCTATAAAAGAAAAAACTGATGAGGTTGATTGCCTGATAATTTTTAAAGTCGTTATGGAAAAAAAATTCAAACATAAACGTAAGCAGTCATAAGACAAACTGAGAAAAATATTTGCAACAGATGTGACAAAAACGTCTGCTACAGTCCCTTAACAAATAAAGAGCACTTAGTATCAAAAAAGAAAAGATGAGCCACCCAAGAAGAAAGTGTCTAAGAGACATGAATGTGTCCGTCACAGAAGACAAACTCCACAGAGATAATAATGCATAGGTAAAAGAGAGCTCAGTCTCACTCATCAATACAATTATGCTTTTTCACCTATATATTGGATATATTGGCAAAATTGTTTAAAGTTGATAACATTCCATATTGGAAAAACAAACGGGCTTTCTCATACACTCTTGGCCACAAAACAGATGACTTCAATTGGAACATAATTCATAAATATCAGTGTAAATCTAAATGTGCTGTCTCATGACCCGGAAATCTTTCCTTTAAGAAGCTACCCTGTGGTGATAATTGCAGGAGCACAAAACGTATTTCCAAGGATTTTTAAGGCATTTTTTTAATTTAAAGAAAAGGAAAGGAGAAACATTATGGTCAACCCTAAAATAATTTTACATTTTATCTATTTTAAAAAATAAAATAGCATTGCTTTGTACTACACATACTAAGTGGGGTATTTACTGATAGACGTTGTGGGTGGAAAGGAGGATATTGTTAAAAACAATTTATTATGTGATTTGATTTTTTATTTAATAAATGTGGATGAGTTATCTGTTATGATATAACAAATTACCACAAACGTAGCAGCTTAAAACAGCCAAGACTTACTTTCTCACACAGTTTATGAGGGCCAGGAGTATCTCAGCTGGAGGGCTCTAGCTCTCAAGGTCTCTCATGAAGTTGCAGTCAAGCTGTCTGCTGGGGTTGCAGTCATCAGAAGCTAAAAGACCTGCTTCCTAGTTCACTTACGTGGTTGTTGGTGGCCTCAGTTCCTCACTAGCTAACAACCAGAACCACAATTTTTTGCCACAAGGGTCTCTCCACAGACTGCCTGAGGGGCCTCATAGCATGGCAGCTGGCTTCCCCCAGAGCGAGTGATCCAATAGGGAAAGAACAAGGGCACTCAACATGGACGCCATGGTCTTTTCATAACCTAATCTCTGAAGTGCCATGCCATCTCTTCCATAGTATCCTATTCTATCCTAGTAGTGAGTCACTAAACGCAGCCTCCACTCGGAAGCAGAGGATGACACAAGGGCATGAATACCAGGAGTGGAGATCACTGGGAGCCATCTTAGAGGTTGTGCATCACCACATATAACACATGTTGAGTGTACCTAGATATTTCTGTAGATATAGCTGTAAAAATTCATGCACAGTAAGGAGATTATATACCTCAGTTTGTTGAAAATAGTCTCAGTTTGTGCCTGTTGTCCTGGCATAATTATAGCATTTTATCTCAGGTATCCCAGTTTAAATAATGAATTATACTCTAAATAGGAAAACATCTGGAAGAACAGACATCAAAATATTCACATTGTTTATCTCTAGGAAATAAGACTGATAAGACTTTTATGTTTGATTAATACACTTGTATAATACAAGTGCATCTCTTTAATTAAAAAATACACATTGGATTCTCTCTCTGAATAACTCAAAACATTATCACATAGATTCCACTTCAGAGACAGTGAGTGTAGCCAAAAGGAAAGTCCATGGAGATTTGAGCAATGGAGAGAAATGAAAGAATCACTTCCCTTTTTGGGTGGGCAGAAGAAGTCTCCATAAGATTCATTGCCCCACTCCTGTTTCTCAGTTGTACAGGCCATAGTTTCCCTGACTATAGTATGGCTGGCATCTTTTCTAGCCTTCCACCTTACAGATAAAAGGGGGAATTCAGCAAGTGGGCTGTGAGAGCTAGATAGTTAAGAGAGCAAACAATCCTAAAGCTAAGCCACTAGGATGAATCAGAGATGTTAGGCAGAAAGGGGAAAAAAAGACACATCCTCCTTCCCCCTCTTTTCCCCACCTCCTTCCCAAGCTAAGCCACTGGGATGAATCAGAGATGTCAGGCAGAGAGAGGAAAAAAAGAGACATCCTCCTTCCTCACTGCTTTATTTGTAGGGCTCTTGAGGAATGGGTGATATAAACAGCCTTTGATTTTAACAATAGCAAAATAGAATAAGGTGTTAATTCACCTATATGGAATGAAGTTTTATCATTTGTGATTCATTCTCTTGCGGGAAGACGCTGCAATATAAGGAGCTATCAGGCTTTGACTTGAACCCCTGAATGTGAATGTGGATCTTACTGCAAAGGTTCAGCATAGTAAGGAAGTTTGCGAGTCCTAGAGCCAGACAGACCATTTTCTAACTATGTAACCCTAACCAAGGTCCTTAAGCTCTTTGTGGCTCAGTTTCTCCATCAAGAAAAGGATGATCTTAACAACCACAAACATCCTTAAAAGAGGACTTGACGCATAGTAAGTATTCATTAAATGCTAGCTCTGCGCACCACTGACTGTCTAACTGCCCTTAGGTAAATAATTGTTCACGGCCTGTTTCTTTGTAAAATAAGTATAATAATATCTTCTTCTTTCTGCATTTGCAAGTGTTAAATGATAACACTGCGTAGGGTGCTGAAAATAGTGCCTGGCATATGGCTGACACAAAATAAATAAATAGGAACTCTATCACTGAAAATATCATCATTATTGTCTAAAAAATGGAGCTGATCTAGGGTTAAATTGACTGATAAAATCTGCATTAAAGCATCTAGCACAGTGCTTGCACACAGTTGGTACTCAATAAATGTTCATTAAATCTGAACTTAATTTTCCATATTGCATCTCTATTTTAAAAGTCCAAAGAGAATTTTTTGGACTACTTTTAAGTTATAAACCTTGACATCTGATACACAAGGAGCAATCTTCTGGCTTCTTTATTGGTTCTTTCCTTTCGTAACAGAATGCTCAGTGGGATTTTACGCTGGAATTATGGTTGAAGTCCAAGGCTGGAGACGCAGGTGCTGAGTATCCTGCATGAGTTGGGAGAGCCCCTGGACATATGTCCATCAGCAGAGCTGGAGGAAGAGTCTGATTGGCAGTCCAGCGCCACCACTATAATTGCCCCTCACCTTGGCGTTCGGGGGAAAATTGGGAGCAAGAAGAACCTGTTGAGAATGGGGATTCTTCCCTCCGCTGAAGAAGAGGGAGGCCCCAAGAGAATCAAGGTTGGGGTGTACCTGGCCAGAGAGGCATCATTCATCCTTCCCCATTTGGAAGACTCCTAGCTTAGCTAGAAGGTGTGTTGATCTGACCATGAGCTTCCTAAGCAAGAAGAAAAGGAAATTTTTTAAAAAGGCAGTCAAGAGTGATTCTAAATGGTGAAGAGACAGTTCAAGACATTCATGGTAAGCCCCCTAAAGAGGAGGTGAGGGGCTTGTGCATCTCATTTGTAATGGGAAACCTTGATTTCTTGCTCGAGATGAAACAGAATGGACTCAGTTGAGCCTTTCCATATCACACAGACCTGCAGAGATCCTTTAAGAAACAGTATACAACAGATTGGATCTTTACAAATTATATGAATGTATTAAATTACCACATGTATCCCAAAGCTATGTACATCTATAATGCATCTATTTAAAGAAAGAAAAGGAACTTAGTCAGTGTACAATAACTAAGCTTCACAAAGGTTCAAAGACTTATCCAGGGGATAAGTATAACAAAGTGTGAGGATTTTTGCCTGTTATCTGGGAATGACAGTCAAGGCCCCACCCTGAGGCCAAAATAGGCTAAGCACCTCATCTTTTATGTTTACCACTCCACAGGTTTTCTAAGAGGACCAGTCCTGGTAGGACCCTGCTGATTTATACTGGGGAAGGAGCTGCCTTGGGAGCATACTTTTGCGGTGAGGCCACAGCCTTTCCACCCCCATGGAGAGGGGAGACAAGGGCTTTCCCTCCCTGCCAACACAGAAGAGGGATAGAGGAAACTCCAAACAAATCACCTGTAAAGAAACTGGGCCGAGTGCGGTGGCTCATGCCTGTAATCCCAGCACTTTGTGAGGCCGAGGCCGGAGGATAGCTTGAGCCCAGGAATTCAAGACCAGCCCAGGCAACATAGGGAGATCCCTTCTCTACAAAGATAAAAATCAAAAATTTGCCAGACCTACAGTCCCAGGTACTTGGGAGGCGGAGGCAGGAGGATTGCCTGAGCCCTGCAGGACTGCAGTGAACTATGATTGCACCACTGCACTCCAGCCTGGGTGCAGAGAAAGACCCGAAAAGAAAGAAAAGAAAAGAAAAGAAAAGAAAAGAAGAGAAGAGAAGAGAAGAGAAGAGAAGAGAAGAGAAGAGAGAGAAAGAGAAAGAAAGAAAGAGACAGAAAGAAAGAAAGAGAGAAAGAAGAAAGAAAGAAAGAAAGAAAGAAAGAAAGAAAGAAAGAAAGAAAGAAAGAAAGAAAGAAAGAAAGAAAGAAAGAAAGAAAGAAAAGAAAGAAAGAAAGAAAAGAGAAAGAAAGAACAAACGAATGAACGTCAGCAGAACCAACCAGACACCAGACACACCAGGCACTGCACTCCTGGATCTTTTCCAGGGCTGTCCCTGAGCCATGGAGAAAGCGCAAAGGGAAATGGAAAGCCAGATGGTGAGGCTGAGAGGAGTGGGCAAGAAAGATCCCTTTGGTGTGGCAAGGATAGGGATCTCCCTGTGGATGGAGTGTTTATCAGGACCACACCTAAGAAGGCTGCCCGCCAGGGGAAAGAACCAGAACACTTTGCCATTAGAAGGCTGGGCAGCCAGGCAGGGTTCACGTGGAAGCAGCCACCCCCCACAGAGAAAGGGACTATGAATATTCCCCTCCTCCCTGCCCAAATTGAAGAAGCAGCCCCTAGAGGAGGGTGGAGTGGGCTCCACCTCAGAGAATGCTCTTCTCGCCTTCCACGGTGAGCACGTAGAGGTTCTAGAGCCTGAGCAGGTGGAGGTGGTAGACGCCAGAATATTCATGTGCTTTAAAATAAACAAAACTGAGCTAAATACCAGAGTGAGACTGCCCCAAGAATCAAAGTGGATAAAAAGTCAGTAAAACCTGGCCAAGTTGTTCAGAGACCCATTAGAGCCAGCTAATTGGGGTGTGGGGTGGGGGTCAGGGGATAGATTTGACATGCCATAGTTGGAGCAGTTATTAGGAAACAATAAAGTGACTGTGTTTTTACCCCAAATTGAGACTCAGCTCACTGCCTACTGACTCAGCTCACCAGAGAGTCTTTCTGCCGGCCCCTCCACTTCCTCTTCTTGGCTATTGCAGGGTGGCAGGTTGAATTGAGAACAGCTGCTTACAAAGTGACCAATGCCCATCCAAGCCAGCCTGCCTCTGTCTCTTCGATTCTACCAGTAATTGAGCTTTGTGTTCCCCCATGGGCTCATGTATCTTTCAGCAAGGTTTTAAAGCGCTTTTCCTCTCCAGCATTTCACATGTTGCATAGGTTAGCAAGAGTCCAAAGATATCATACCACTGAACTAGATGGAAACCTCTGGCATCGCAATCATGATTCAGGCACCACACTGAATGGACCAGAGTGGCGATTTGGGCCCTTTCTGGACTGAATCAAACACAGACAGACACAGCTAAGTTCTGAAAAGCTAAAGCAAACCTGTGTTTGTTTTTCCTTCCATATAAAGAAGGGAGAGATTGGAGAATGTTGCTGCTTCTTTCCCAATGTGTGCCGCGTGCTTGTTTGCTGTATGGGGGAAGGCCCGCATCCTCTTGGTTTATCACTCTGTTCTCAGTACCTAGCACTGTGCATGGCACATAGAAGGCATCGAATACATATTTGTTGAATAAAGGAATGAAGGAGTGAATGAATGAATTAGTAGTGAATATTTAGAGCCTAGAGTCTTAATAATAGACAATAAATGAAACTGCCCCTAAAAGGTATTCAGACAGCTGTCTACCAGTCTTTCAGACAATCTGATGTTTTTATTCATCCACTACTCATTAGACATTTAGTAAGGCTGTGACCAGGGACTTGAGACAGACAAATATCAACAAGACTTCATTTCTAGCCCCAAAGCACCAAAGCAACAGTATGTAGAGCCATTTCACACAGGTGCAAGGGAGCAGAAGGACACAATACAGATGATATCTGGCAATGTCGTCGTAATCACCAACACATGACCTCCAAAATATTGACCCAACAAAATATCATCATGGAATTTTTGTGCCTTTTTACGACACCTCCACCCTTCACCAGGTGGGTACGATCTGCTCCAGATTCAAGCTGAGGACGTTTTATTTTAGTAAATAGGAAAATGACTCTTAAAATTAGAGTTGTTAAACATAATATTTCCATTTTATCTAGGACACTTTTCTTTTACCTTGAAATCTCTGCCTTATCATGAAGTAAAAGTTCATTTTCCTTTTTAAATCACAGTTTTATTTAATTGCTTAAGTCTTAGAAGAAAGAAATCTATTGCTTTTTAAATGGAGATAAAACACCATGCTAATTATCAACTGTACTGTAATGGAGAGGATAACCATGAAAAATAAAAGCACATATACCACTGCGCTACATAAATTCCTCATAGCTGGGTCTCTGCAATCCCGAAGGGTTTACCTGCCACTGTACATATCCAGTTGTATGGGGATCTTTTTTCGTTGCCTGGCCTATTGTAAATCCACCTAAGGGAAATTTTATCATTTAATTTAACAATCACAGGATGTTTGCTATTTATGCAATCACTATGCACACTGAAAGAGGGAAAACCCCAAATCTGCACTTAGCCAAAGCCAGAGATTTTCTATGAACAACCAAAGATGCCAGATGTAAGAATTGGTGTTTACTGACGGTGGGAGTGTAAATTAGTTCAGCCATTGTGGAAGACAGTGTGACAATTCCTCAAAGGCCTAGAGGCAGAAATACCACTTGACCCAGTAATCCCATTACTGGGTATAAACCCAAAGAAATATAAATCATTCTATTATAAAGATACATGCACACATATGTTCACTGCAGCACTATTCACAATAGCAAAGACACGGAATCAACCCAAAAGCCCATCAATGATAGACTGGATAAAGAAAATGTGGTACATATACACCATGGAATACTATGCAGCCATAAAAAGGAATGAGATCATATCCTTCATAGGGACATGGATGAAGTTGGAAGCCATTATTCTCAGCAAACTAACCCAGGAACAGAAAACCAAACACCGCATGTTCTCACTTATAAGTGAGAGCTGATCGATAAGAACACATGGACACATGGGCAGGAACAACAACACACCTGTCAGGGGTGGGGTGAGGGAAGGAAGAGTATCAGGAAGAACAGCTAATGAATGCTGGGCTTAATACCTGGGTAATGGAATGATATGTGGAGTAAACTACTATGGCACATGTTTTCCTATGAAACAAACCTGCATATCCTGCACATGTACCCCTGGACTTAAACTAAAAGTTGAAAAAAAAAGAAAGAAAAATTGCAACATAGAATTAAGCCAACTTAAAGTCATCAAATGACACTGTTATTCATGATCATAACATAGTAAATAAACTAAATTTCCAACAAAGATCATTGGTTAAATACATTTAATGATATTCATATGACAGAAAATTATGCAAACTTTGAAATATATGTCTGGGCTAATGTTAATGGCATGGAAGAAATGCTTGTAGTAGCATAAATGCTTGTAGTGAATAAACTCAAGGAACAAAAATTTTAAAAAGATCTTAAAAAAAGAATTGGCACTTCAAACTAAAAAGTGTGAAAACATTAATTCTAGAAATTTATAAGCACATGTTTATGATATACACAAAAGGATGGTCACCACATCATTATTCATAAAAGTGAGAAATTACAACGTAACTATCCAATGACAGTAGATTAATTAAATAAATTTGTATCTATCCTAACAATAGAAAATCTTAGAGTCATTAGAAGTGATAATGTAGACTGCATATACTACCACTAGAAAAATATTTGCAATGTACCATCAAATTCATTATATTTTTGCTTCATTTATACACACATTGGCATTGAATGATCCAGAAGAATATAAACCAAAATATTGGCGATGTTTGTTAAATGTCAATTACTTTTACAAATGAAAATAGTGTTGCTTTTATCCTTTAAATATCAACCTTGAGAAAGTACAGATCTTTAAAGAGGTTTTTTAATTTCCTGTGCTCAGCTATACAACAAATACACATGAAGAAATCATTAAAGAAAAGAAGTCTAACGTAAATCTGTCAGCAGCATAAACAATCTTTTTAAAAGTATTTTTTATGGTAATACTTGGAAAATAAATAATTATTTTTCCAAAATAAAAAATTATAAAGCTATTTTTTCACAAGTTTGTAAATTAAAAATTAATTAATTATATGAGAAAATACTAAAGGTATAATTTTGAGTGAATAAAAGAGGATATAAAATTAAATACACAAAATACATACAATTTAGAAATACACACATACAAACAAACATACATAAAAGAGACTGTTTACAATGAGTACTTCTGAGTGAGGGAATTTGAGCAGGCTTTTTCTTCTTTTCATTACATTTAAAAATTTTCTATAGTAAATATGTATTCTTTCCAAAATCAGACAAATAATATAACACTATGAATTGTTTAAATGAACATGGGGTACATAAAATCATATACTATATATGTTTATTTTATCAACAATGGAAACAAACTAAAGATTTCACATCCCAGGCAAGACATAGTGGGACAAAAGGCCCTTTTCTCATTGTGGTCACCTGGAAATCTCTGGTAGTGTCTTCTGTGTTTAAGATCTGAAAAATGGAGAATGTGTGACTCTGAATTCATTTCCACTTCCTCCTGGTACCTAATTAGAGTGACACAGCTCTTACGGTCTTGGCTGCTTCCTTCTCATGCAAGGCCATAGCTAGAACACAGTTCAACAGAAAGGGGAAAAAATCGATTCCTTCAAAGCTCATTATCATTATCCAAAACAGTCAAACTGTAAGACTTGGAACCCCACGTTACTCAGTTTCTTACTGATTTAAGGAATGAAACTAGGAATCTCCTCTTATCTGTGGAGGACGCATTCCAAGACCCCCAGTGGATGTCTGAAACTTCAGATGGTACCAAGCCCTGTATACCATTTTTTCCCATTTTTCCTATACATACATGCCTAGGATAAAATTTGATTTATAAATTAGGCACAGTAAGAGATTAACAATAATAGCAATAATAAAATAGAACAATTATAACAATATACCTGCATCATCACTCTTGCATTTTGGGGCCATTGGTAAAGTAAAATAGGTATTCCTTGAACACAAGCATGGTGATCCCACAACCAAGATGGATATTAAATGATTCATGGGCAGCAAGTGTCAACAGTGTGGAGACGCTGACCAAAGGATAGATTCACATCCCAGGCAAGATGCAGTGGGACAAAGCGAGATCTCATCACACTACTCAAAACAGAGCACAACTTAAGACTTACGAATTATCTCTGGAATTTCCATTTAATATTTTTGGACCAAATTAACCATGGACAACTGAAACCACGTAAAAAAACCCCACAGATATGGAAGAACTGCTGTTAATTAGATTATAAATTTTATCAAATCCGGGACCACATTCTTGTATTCATCACTGTATTGCCAGCACCTAACTGGTACATGGTAGACATTCAGCAAACGTGGTTGAATGAATGATTGAAATCAGTTGATTGATTGCTGGACTCTGTTGTCTTCCATAAAATTTTTCAGGCCATAGTACAGCACCCTCAGCACTAATTCCGTGAAAAAGCAGGGTGTGTCACAAGGTCACATTTCATTGTCAGATACTCTTTTACAGAAAGTGCAATTAATAGGCACAGAATGTGTCCAAAGGCATGGATTTTCTCCTCATGATGGACTAATAATTAGCAATTATCCAACAACTAATCCTCTCAAGGTAACTATTGCCACCTGCAGCTAAGGCTCAGCAAGACCGAGTAAATTTTTCAATGTCACAAGGTTGATAAATGACAGAACCAAGATTGGATCCTGATCTCTGGGACTCCAAAGTCCAGACATTTTCCAGGTGAGAACAAGCTTCCTGTCATCCCACCCAGCCAGGTGAGGATGGCTATGGATTCTACATTTGTTATCTGTTTTAATTATCATCACAAACCTATGAAGTAGATTAGCACATTATACTCATTTTTCAGATGATGCAACAAAGGTACAGAGAGGTTAGTAACTTGCCCAAGGTCACACAGCTCCTGATAGAGCCAGGTCAGAATGAGAAGCTAAAATAGATTATTTTACCAGAAGTCTATCAAATCCATCATGAGAGAGTGCATTAATGATACATAGTATCATTATTTCCAAGATGACTCACAACTTTGTCAAAAGACTGACCACACTCTATACTAACTTATATAATTATTCAATTGATCCAACTAGTTTCCTAAAACACTCTGCTCTCAAATGAAGACTGATAGACTCCCAAGTTACAAAAAACCCCACTATAATTTTTCACTTGAGTATTGATTATACAGTACAGACCAAAACTCTCCAACCACCTCCATTTGCAAGGCAGAGAACAAAAGTACAACTGTATCTAATATTGAGAAGTTATCCTCAAACCAACAAACCGATAAAACATGTTCTATTCTCCTCCCTGGAAAAATAAACCTGCAAAACAATCTGGAATGCCAGATTCACATTTAGACTCCTGAAACTCCAGGAAGTTTGGTCTTGCAACCTGGGGACACAGGGCAAGCCTATACCACGTGCATATGTCGGCTCCACAGCCCCATATCAAAGTTCCTTCCACAATGTCTCCCTCAAAGAGCTGTCCCTTAGCCGTCCCTTGCCCCCTCTGATGTGTGGCCTAGGATTGTACACACCAGGGGACAAGCCACTCTCAGGAAGAAGATTGAGGAAAATGCCCCACGCAGGCAGGCAGGCTGTGGAAGTAGACTTGGGTCATTTGGGCAGGAAATTTCAGGGTCTAGAAAGGTCCCATTAACACCCTGCCTCATTGAGAAAGGGTGAAACCAGAGAAAAAGAAGGATGTGGCCCCTTATAGTGCACAGAGCATGGACCCCTCTCACCAGGGATTAAGGGGAACATTCATGAAAATCTTAAATAGCTCTTACATATACTTTCAACAGAGACGGTTGCTTATATAAACATCTTAAAATGCCTCCCCTCTCCTGATCCTTCCCTAACCAAGACCTATCTATCAAGTACAGTTCATTCAGTCCTCTTCCAGGAGGCCTTCTCCAACAACTTGAGCCCACAGAAACAGCTCCTTTCTCTAAACAGTCAAAGCATTTATACTGTAGTTTCCAAATTTAGTTCTTAATTACGCATATTTTCAAGGTTCCTTAAATCCTGTCGATTGGGCAGATTTTGTTCCTGCAAATCAGTGGTTCTCAGTCAGGGGCACTTCCCCCCCCAGGGCGTATTTTGCCAACTCTGGAGACACAGTTGGTTGTCTCATTTAGTGGACAGAGGCCAGGGGTGCTGCTAAACATTCTACAATGTGCCCGGACGGCACTCCACAACAAAGCAGTATGCAGCCTAAAATGTCAGGAGGGTTGAAACTAAGAACCTCTGCTCTAGAGTAAGAGCTCTTTGAGAATATAAAGGATGCTTACTCCTCTGATCTGCTACACTGCCGAACAGCGTGCTGGACACACAGTAGGTCTCATTAAATATCTGTTGACCGATTGGGTGGCTATCTGGTTCCACACCTTCCTAAATATTCATTCACATAATATCTAAGCAAGATGTAGCGTACCAGGGACCATGCTGGGCTCTGGGAATGCAACTATGAATGAGGCACAGTTCCTGTCTGTGAGAAACTTAAAATTTAGCAGGGAAGGCAGGCAAGTGCACTCATATTTTTAATACATCATGATTAATGCACCTGTCGCTACCAGTCATTTGTGTATTTCTCTGTTTATTTTCTGTCTCTCACCATTATCCTATAAATTCCAAGAAAGCAAAAATGTTGTTCAGTTCACAGCTACAGACCCAGCATCTCCTATCCTATAGTAATAGTGGTAGACACAGAGTAGTAGGTATTTAGAATAATTGAAAGGATTACAAGCATATGTGCATGGTATAAAGACAACAGAGAGGAGAAGCTTCTAAGCACAGCCTGGGAAGGCAGGAAGGAGTAGGGGAAGCCACCTTGAGGAGAACTAATAAGTCTGAGCATTAATTATATGCTGGAAATAGTTCTAAGCATTTTAAACACATTATCTATTCTAATTCTTACAACAATCCTTTAAGAAGCTTCATTTTACAGATAGAGAAATGAGCAATGAAGGCTGATCTGCTCAACAACACAGCAAGTGATGGAATCAGGATTTGAACACAGCTGACTTCAGAACCTTTGCTCTTAACCACTATAATGTACTGTCAATAGATGAGAAGGAACTGGCCAGGTGAAAGGCAGGAAGATGTGGCCTTAAAGTCAAGTCATTCCAGGTGGAGGGGATGGCTCGAGCAAACCCAATATAGCCTGGCCTATTTCAGGAACCATAATTATTCCAATATTAGCAAAGAATAAAAAGAAAAACTGATGAAAGATGACATTGGAGAAGTAATCAGAGCCAAATCATGAGAGAGATGTATACAGCATTGCTTCATTTATCCAAAATTAGCAGGGAACAAGCATGAGGTTTAGAATTAAATAGCTCCAGGTTGGAAATCAAACTCCATCATTTTGTTCATGGATCTCTCTAAACCTCCGTATCCTCATCTGTAAAACAAGGAACATACACAAACCTACTTTATAAGGTTGCTTTGGGGGAAAAAACATATATAAGTGCTAAGAACTGGGCCTGGTATATTTTACGTATCCAATAAATGTTAGTGATTGATTTTTGCTATTGCGATTATTGCTGATGAGATTTTTTTCCACATTTGTAAATTTGCAACATAACTGTAGCATATTTTCTTGAGCACCAAAACTTATTAAACCCTCTTTTTCCTAAACTAACTTTTCAAAGTGAATTCCATAAATCTCCAACTTACAAACACCAAACTTACATTTTATCCATACAGGTGGCTGCACCTACGCTCATCCCCTCCACTCCCAATGCCCTTCTCCTGTCACCAGGACAATTATGGAAATTTCTGAGCTTTTAACATCCCTGGATTCAAAAATAGGGAAATAAAAGAGGCCACATAAAGGTGGAACTGCTGAAAGTAGTCGTTTGTTCAGAATTTTGAAAGAACTTGACTGCTTAGAGTAATGGTTACCACCCAATGAGTCGACAGAATTTTCAAAACAACCACTTCACTGTATTAACCTCTATTCTATTTCCCAAACCCACTGGTAACAGTGATGTGCCATCTCTGCTGATAGCTAACATGCAGCCAGTACCATTAGATCCTTGATGTTTGTCCATTTCTAATGAGCCACACCTTAAATACATTCAAAGATTCCCGGCTTCGTCTTACTACCCAGCCCACTTTTCTATGGTGGTCTCCATGGGTGACTTAATAACTTTCCATACAGTAAACACACCAGGCACTTCTGAATCTCTCCGCCTTGATCTTTGCTGTTCTCTCTGCCTGGCATATACTTCTATCCTCACCTCTTACCACGATGCCACCCTACCATCCTTAGAGGCTTACTCCAAACACCACCTCCTCTCTGAAACCCGATTTCCCTCCCTTCAGTAGAATTAAATGTCATGTTGTGGGAACGTCCCCAGCACTCACTGGTGTTTCTGTTGTTACACCAATCACGTATTAAACAGAGATAGGTGGCAAGCATCATTCCAGGTGCTGTCTATATGCTATCATGTAGTTTTCACCAGAAACTTGTAAGACATTCTTACAAGCCCCAATTTACAAATCAAGGAACTAAAGCTCTGAGAGTTGGACTTACCAATGATTGCACAACTGGAAAGGGATACAGCCAGAATTCCAACCATGTTCTGACAGCTCCCAAATCCATAACATTTTCACTCTGCTATGTTTCCTCTCTTTCATGGCCCTATTTCCAGTTAGTTAATTATATACATTATCTGTCTCTTCCATGGGATTATAGCAATTCCCTTGAAGACCAGGGCATGTTCATTTTCATAAACGTGGATAATGATATATCCATTTATACAAGATTCTTATGAGGATTAAATGAGACAATACATACTAGCATAGTGTCAGGCAGATAATAAGCACCTACTAACTTGCTAGTTTAATTGTTATTATTATTGTTACCATGTCACATGCCAAGAATAAAGCCTTGCACATAAATTCTGAGTTCAGGTTCATTTCTGAGGAGCAAATGAAATGGATGAGGATCTGAAGGAAGAAACAAACACTACTTTGGTTTGGCATTTCCCACAATGTCACTTAATCAAAAGTAACAAGAATTAATAAAGTTTCTATAATAAGTTCTATTGATTCCTTTTTCTTTCTATCGCCACATAAACATTAGGAAAACTTCCTGTTCTGTTCAAAACTCTTACAGCTTTCTTACTTTCTTCCTGCCATCTCCTATGCAATTTGACAAGGTTCGTCTCCGAGAATTCAGTACACATCAAGTACTGAGCTAGAAGAAGAAGAAAATTACAAAAGTAAATGGAAGCACAGAGGGCAAAATTAAATCTTAAATTTTGGTGTTTATAAACATAGGGAAACACTCTCTTTTCTCTTCATAGAATTTAACCGTATATTGTCATCGCATTTATTTAATTGTGTGTCAATCATCCTCTAGTAGGAGGCAAGTTGTTAGAGGAGGCAATCTATCCATTCTATTCACTGCAATCCCCTAAGGCCTAACACGTATCTGATGCAGAGTAGTCACTCATGAAATATTGGTCAATTGACTGATTGCAAATGTTTGTGTTTACATATGTATACACATATATATTTTTAGACACCATTCCATGATTTGTGAATAAATTCACATAAAACTCCACACATAAGTGCACCTTGTGCATTTGTGTGCATATATTCGTATTTATGCAGAAGATGTTTCAGACTGGAGAAAAACAGATGCTTGTTTGTCAAAGATGTGTCTCCTTAACATGATAATGGCTTCTGACTGACTGGTCTAATATTTAACAAATAAACACTACTGCCATATACTAACAATCCAAATGTTAAAGAACATTAAATGTGCATGTAAAAAAATAATTAACTCAAGCTATGAAACTTCTCCCACCTTTCAAAATGTCTTGTCCCTGTTCATTAGCATAAGTGTACGTGGTTGGGGAGAGGGGTAAGGACCAATAATGTTTACCTGTAAATCTGGCAGGAGAAATATTCCAAATTCTCATGGGCTGACCAGATTTCCTTATTTATGTTGTAACATATACCAGATATTATAATTTATAACAATTATAAAGCAACCATTTTCTGGGTACACAATGTACCAGATACTTGGCATCAGTTTCTATTAAAAATTTAAACCTTCTAACAACTCTGCAATATAGATAAACAAGAAAGCCAGGACTCAAAAAATATAGTAACTTGCCAAAGATTCTCTGCTGTTTATCTAGTCACAGCATACTCAGTGTACAAATTCAGAATTCTACTCTGAAGCTCAAACTTATTTCAATAAGCAATGGTGCCTTTTACATGGTTTTACAGCCACTAACTTTGAGGGATATGTGTTTAGGTCATTTTTATAGTGTATGGATTTTAATAAGTAATTCCCTGCACATAAAGACCAGACCAAATAACATCCAAACACATTGAAGATTGCTCCAGGCTACAGAAAGCAAGGAACAAATGTGTCTCAGAAACTATCAGCCTGTGTTTCTCAGAACATGAAGCATTTTCCACTTGATTGTGTCCTCTAACAAGAAATCTGTCCTCTAACAGGGCTTCATTATTCCTCCTCCTATATTAAAAAAATGGACTCTTTCATTGCAAACCAATGGGAAGTTCTTAACTCATTTCCTTAGATCACTTGAAATGAAAGTGCTTTCTGTCTTTAGGGAAAATAATTGCTGGATGTGATGCCTTTGCCTGCTTTTGAGTCCCACAATCAATACTGTGAAGGAAAGAAAAAATTAACCCTTATATACTTTTAGGAAGAGTGGAGTTATTTTTAAATTCAATGATGGTAGAGTTCTAAAAAGACAGAAGGAAAGTCCTCCCTTCCAAGGAGAATGCAGTTGCCTTCCTCTAAACAAGTTGGCTCTGTTATCTTTTTAACCCTCTTTCCAGGAGGAGGCCTGAGAAGGAAAAGGAAACCATAGGTTTAAAAAGTTTTTAAAAATGTATAGATGCTCCTGAATATTTGTAAATAACTGTAGTGAAAAATGTTTACATTAGAACTCACCTGCCCCTGCACTGATTAGAAAGACCCTCTGCAGAGCAGAGGAGAGCATTTCCAACCACCCAGACCACAATCACAGGAAGAAGCCAACGGCAGCATCTTCAGCCCCAGGAACTAAAGGTGAAAGGGGCACCTCGCAGTGGTGGAAGCACCCGTATGTTCCCTCAACACGCCTGTGGAGGTGGAGAGGAAGGGGAAGCAGCTCTGCCTTCCCTCCAATCTAACTACACAACCCCTGCTGCCGTAACTTATTTTTAGACATTCAATCTAAAATTCCCGGAAAGGAAGCGGATCTACAACCTCTGAGTGATCCTCAGAGTTCTGATTTCCAACCTGGCTTGGGGATTTTGTTTGTTTTCTGACTTCAGGTGCCTACTTAAAGTACATCTCCCATCTTCCAGAGGCATCCACAGTCTAAGCCAATAAAAAGAGCTGGGAGCTTTGGAGCTTTAAGTGATGAAAAATCCAGCACCCACAGGTCAAAAGTAATGACCTTGGGGAAGTTACTCATCCTTCTGAAGAATCAATATGTGGTCAACAAGATGAGATAATAATACTAGAAAGTTGTTTGACATTTCAACAGAAAAATTGCACAGTATCGTCTCTTAGTAGGACGTCAGTCAGTACTATGCATTTGCTGTGGGCACACTGCGCAAAGCTGCGGGATCCGTCCATGTTTCCACTGCCCACCACTCCGACGTTGGGGATTTATGTCACCAACTGTGCACCCCACCTCGGGGAGATGCCTTTTACCTGCTTCTTGTTCCCTACAGCTTCAAATGTCTGCAGAGCCCAAGAGATAGATTCTCATTAAGTGCAAGAGACTAAGTTATCCTGGGTTCTTCTTCCCTCTGTTTATCCGTAAATTGTTAAATAAAACTCCGCTTTCTGAAGAAATGCGTCGAGTCTTTACCTGCGCAAAGCAGGTGTCTGCACATCTCTGGGGGTCAGGGGTGGGGAAGGGACCCTAACTAAAGTCTCCAGGTTGGGAATGGCACAAATGGAGGGAAAGGACATGAAAGAGCGGATGAAAGGGATGCCCCTGCGAGGCGGTGCAAGGCGGTCCTCGCCGGTGACCCTGTCCTCTGCACTGGGGGAGGAAAGGACACTAGAGGGGATGAGCCGCGAGGGCAGGAGTACCTGAACGCTTTGGCCGCGGTCTGGTTCCTCCTCCACGCCGTGCCCTGTTGCAGCACCCCCTGCACGATCTCCTTCTCGTTGGGCAGCCGGTAGACGGGGAAGATGTAGAGCCAACAGAGGACCACGACACAGAGGGCACTGGCTCCCATGGGCAGCCGGGTCCGCGGGAACTTCCACGCCAGTACAGCCATGGTCCCTCTGGACGTTTGTCGCCGGGCCCGCCCGCAGGGGCTCATCGCAGCCCCGGCGTCCCAGGGGCGGGGGCCGGGGCCTCAGCACAAAGCTAGGCGAAGTGGCAGCGGAGGGTCTCCCACCGCCGGCCCCCCATGCACACACACCTTTCGTTCTCTTGCTTGCAAACGCACGCACGCTTCTTCTGCCCCGTCGGCCCCAAAGGTCAGCGCAAGGATTTTTTTAAATGCAACTTTTCCGAGGATTTCTTTCTAGGGGAAGTGGCTGGGGGGCAAGTCACGATCTATGGCCATGGTCGCTTCCCTGCAGAAGGCGGGCGCTGGGGTCTCCGAGAGCACAGACAGCGGCGGCGGCGAGTCGCTCCGGCCGGTTCTGCCGCATCACGGTCGCCCTCGGCGAGGGTCCGGGAAAAGGCTCGGCTCTCTCCCAGACATTTGGCCCGTGGCGTCCCCTTGTCCCCTTCCAAGCGATGCTCCTGCACCCTTCGCCGCCTCCCGCGCTACTGCGCCGCCAGGCAACCCCCCCAGACGCGCTCTCTGCGCCGCGCCAAGTCCTTGGAAATTTCCACGGCGGCCCGGGACCGCTATCCTGCCCCGGGCTCCTCCGCCTCGCCCGCCAGGACCCTCGCTCTCCACCCCTCCCGGAGAAGAAAAGAACTCGCTCTCATCAGTTAATTCAGCGGCGCGCCGCAGCCTTCCGCTGCGCCCTGGACTTCGCAGACAAACGCCCGGGGATTGGTGGAAATCAAGGTCTCCCCCTCCCTCCCCCACCCGCAAAATTGCCTCTTTCGACCCGATCCGAGCAGCGACACTCGCCCAGAGCGCGCACCCCTCACTCGTGCCCTGGAGATAACGGCAGACAATAAAAAACAACAGCCCCCGCCAGTAGAAATATATCAGTCCCTGAGTGCGGCGGAGACTGGCTAATATCCTGACCCTTCGACACGCGGCCGATGTGCCCGGGCTGTCACCCTGCTGCGGTCACCCTTGTCTTTCCCTAACTGGTTGGATATTAACCCGCAGCCAGGCGCGAGGAGGCTGGCGGAGATTTATTCCTTCCTGGGCCCCCACCCCCATTAGCCGGTCCCGTAGCCGCGGCCCTTGTGCGCGCGCGCGTACACACACACACACACACACACACCACACACGCACACACGTTCACGGGCGCAAGCGAGTGCGCGCACGAGGAGGTGCGTGCACTCCGGGGTCCTCCGCCTCGCCTCCTCCCTGCAAGGAAAGGCACTGCTGCATCCAGATGTGCAGGCAGCTGGTGCCCAAACACCAGACCTCAAGATGTCACATTGCCTTGGAGGCGCGCGGCCTTTTGGATTAAAGGATCATTGGTTCTTAGACGTCCTTCTTGCTCTTCTTGCTTGTGATAAGCGATAAGCTTATCGCAACCCCGACCTTGGAAAAGCGCCACCCGCCTGGACCCACCGAGCTGAGGGAGTCGCTGTTAGCCATTTCTGCTCTCCTCGGCGGCGACGCATAGCTTGGGTACCTCCTAGCGGTCGCCTATTCTATTTGCTTAAGCATCTCGTCAAGCATAAAGTGTGCAAGGACAAAGAAGAAACCTGGTCAGCTTAGTCATCACGAAAACAAAATCTAAGGTTATAACTCCATTTGTTCAGCCGACTAGGCTACCGTGCCTGGTATCTTTCTCTAGCATCCTTCTCCACTGAGAGGTAGAACTTGAGAAGTTGATGCAAAGTTATTTACCAAAATCGAAGTAGCAGCCCAGATGACCACTTTGGTGTCATCTTCTCAACAATACTGTGCTTAGTTGAGTGACCTACTGCCCTCCACCGGCAGGCGTGCCCCAGAAATCTCTGTCCTACTTAGATAAATCAGTATAGACAGGGGAAACCTTGAAATCCCAGTCACATCTTACCACAGTGGAGGTTAATACAGATTATTTAAAATGAAGATCATCTTAAGTCCTGCAAAGTTAACCAGTCAACTCTCTTCTATTCTGGAAAAGGGGAAGGGAGGAAGGAGCTTTTCCTACTTGCCTGGGCTTTGGATAAATCATCTGCCATCTCTGATTTTATAATTTAAGTAAAACACAAACCATTCCCATTTCTCTTTTCTTCCTCAAGTTCAAGGGATATTTGTAGAGTAAATAACAAAGAAATAAACTGGCAAACAAAACTAAGGCATATTACAGTTATGAAGGGGCTACGTAAATGTTTCTCCATTTAATATCATAATAATGCATTAAAGTCATGCTTTATATCAAAAGATCTGTGTAACACAATGTGCTGTTTTTCTTTCTTCTGCAAACTAAGAATTCTCTTACCCTGGTGGGCTTTTGCCCACCCAACAATCCAAACTTATTCCCTGCTTTTTCTTAACATGAGCCCCAAATCTAATCAGGTCATCACTCTCACCCTTCCAAGTCATACTACATTGGTCTGTTCTCCCATTACTATAAAGAATACCATTGAGACTGGGTAATTTGTACACATGGCTGGGGAGGCCTCAGGAAACTTACAATCATGGTGGAAGGCAAAGCAGGCATGTCTTACATGGTGGTAGGCAAGAGAGAGAATGTGTGTATAGGATGAACTGTCAAACACTTATAAAACCATCAGATCTCATGAGAACTCACTATCAGGAGAACAGCCTGGTGGAAACAGCCCCCATGATCCAATCACCTCCCACCAGGTCCCACCCTGGACATGGAGGAATTACTGGGAAAACAATTCAAGATAAGATTTGGGTGGGGACACAGAGTCAAACCATATCACACACAGGTCTCAGTTCTGTCACAGTGTTGTGATCCACGCATGGGATGTGTGTTTGTTTTTTTTTTCTCCCCATGTATAAATCCAGTGCATTATTCAAGACCAAGCCAAGTAGCTAGAAAGTTCTCATTCAATAATGTATTCCCAGGCCACCTAAAACACAGACTTTATGGGAACTCAATAAATATTTGTGGTTTCTGCTTCTATTCTCTTTGACCTCCTGCTCTGATTTCATAGTATTTGCTGGCTCTGACAGATGATTAAACATTTAGTTGTGTTGTGTTGTGCTGTGTTGGTTGTGTTGTATTGCTAGCATTTTTCATATATAACTATGTTTCACCAACTAGGCAGGAAGGGTATTTAGTCTTATGTATCAAATGACAAGCCTGTGCTTTTGATCAAATTAGGACTCCACATGGCATGGCTAAGTGTCTAGGAGAAGAGAAAGAATAATACTTCACATTTTCTTCATGTTCCTCTAGGTACCAACTCAGGCACTTCAACAAATAATTGTTGCTTGGTTTTACAGTGGGATCCTCAAACTTATTCAGTCTATTGCCAAGGCATCACTGTTTAAGGAAAAGTATGAACCCTCAAGTTTTAATGTTTTAAATAAAATATTTTAACTGATATTTAGCCATCTTGTTTGGATGACTTATAGTAAGTAGCTTAGGTATTCTTCTATACTTCTGCATCTAAGTATGCTTAGTGGACACAAACAGGATTTCCTCGGGGACTAAACTTTTAAAACTCTATAAATGTGGAGTAGAAAAACGTAAAGGCAGGAGTCCAGATTAAGCAGAATTGTCAGTGATTTGAAATAAAAATTTTAAAAGGCCATTCTTCAGTCTGCTCAAGTTCTTCTTGTCAGAATGGCTTGGAATGGCCAGTCAAAAGCATAAAATGATGCCTGTTTCACAATCAATTACAATACCAAGGTAAATAAGGTTGTAGATTGAGAAAGGTTATAAACATAGTTTATCTGAATAAATGCATTTATTTATCTCCATTCCCTATTGTGACCTCACTAAAAGAACAGTAAAGGACTAAAAGAGAAAAAATATTCAGAAGAACAGGAGAAAAAGAAGGAATACAAAAGCAGACAAAGGATGTCAAAAAGTTCACAAGGAGGAAAGCAATTAAACAAGTGTTAACTGCCTTATCAGGAGAGAGAAAGGTCTGGGCCTTCAAGTAACAGTGTGTGTTTGTGTGTGTGTGCGCGTGTGCGCACAAAAACTAGGGGAGCATAGAGAGAAGCCAACAAGAATCAAGCTAATTTGTACTACAGGGTTCTTGAAAGGCTCAGAAATAAAAGCACCTAGGACCTCTGGAGATGGAGGTAATGAATTAAACGAAGTAAGAGGTTTGTTGGAAATCTTTAAAAAGGAGCAGTTGAAACATCTAGATCTTATTCCCCAACCTGGCTTAAAACAGGAAGTTAACTCTCTAGAGATTGACCAGCACAAAAGAGAAGACCTACAGATTCTGATATGTGCAAGAGATCTCCAATCAAATGGTCAAATCCCTGTCTAACACCCTCTAGTGAGACCCACCAGTGGATAAGCTCTGCCTACACAGTTTCGTGGCCTCTTTTTAAGGCCTCTTTCTTAAATATGAGGGGAGAGTCAAGGATCCCTAGACATTTGAAGAGAGTCTCCAACATGAAAGCAGAGACAAGACAAGCAAATAATCACACACAGAAATCAACCCTAAGAAAAAATGCTAATGCAGGAAACATAAGAAATCTTCAATAAAAACCATAATTAATATTCTCACATGGGCTAAGACACAATCCAATGAAGCAAGAACAAGAGGAATGTTCAGACGACGAAAAATAAAGTCCTTTGAAACTGAAAATATGGTTACAAAATACATAACAGAATTCATAGAAAAGTTGAATTACAAAGTTGAAGAAATATCCCAGAAAGCAGGCCAAAAATGTAAAAGAGGGTAAACAAGATAATAAGTTATAGACTCAAACAAAAAATAAATATCTAAACAACAAGAAACAAAAAGAAGATTTTCAAAGACATACTAAAAAGAAATCCTAAAATTTAAGGGTTCATTAAGGACTCAATATAATGAATTTTTTAAACCCACATCAAAGGTATATAACAGTGAAATTTTACAAAATAAGAAAGAGAAAATCATGAAAGATTAAAAAAGAAAAATGCATTCAAAAGATTGGAAATTATGTTGGAATTAGATTTATTTAAAGTAAAAAAGCTGAAAATCAACTTTACTTGGGCTCATCAAAGAACTAAAGTTACAAGTCTATTCCCCCTTCCTCCAAATGGAGAAATGGACAAATCCGAAGCCAGAGTTGAGGTATGTTTATCTGGAGCAAAAGATGTTGAAGCCATAAACTGGTAGGAAAGCTTAAGTGGTCATTTGGAATTGGCATAGTGGAATTGCTGGAGGCTGAGTGTGGACTAGAGTGAAAGGGAGAAACTCCTGGGGATCACAATCAGGAACTCCTGGAGATCATGGTCAAGTGGGCATCCACACTTTTATGAGTTTTTACCTCCAAGAATCTCACTGATACAGGATGGGGGCCAGGGAAGTATTGGGTAAAGAAGGGCAGTGTCCCTGGAGAGGGCTCCACCCTCAGGCCTGTACCCACAGACCTAAGTGAGAACAGGCACTCCCGCTTTTGTGCCCAAATGTTGCATTTTCCAAGACCACTCTGGCCCACCATGCCCCCCATCCTGTTTTCATATAAACCCATGGCCTTAGCAGGCACAGACACAAGCAGCTGAATGTTGAGCAGAGCAGAGGAACACACCAGCAGACTGGCAGACCAGCGATGGCGGAGCAACATGGCAGAGAAAGAGAGAAGGGGAGGGACATCTGGATGCCAAGAGGAGTTTGGCTGGGGGCGGTTAGAGAAGAGTCTGGCTGCTGGATGGCCCAACTCCTGGGGAAGACCACATTTCCACTCCATCCCCCTCATCCAGCTCCCCATCCATCTCGATGAATACCACCCCCACCATTCAATAAAACTTTGCACTGATCCTTCCAGCCCACATGTGATCCAATTTTTCCGATATACTGGGCAAGAGCTCAGGATACAGAAAGCTGTCACACTGGCTCTCTGCTTTTGCAGTAAGGCAGAGGGTCTATTGAGCTGATTAACACAAGCCGTCTCCAGACAGCAAAGCTGAAAAAGCACACTGAAACACATTCCCACTTGGGCTTCGGGAGTCACAGATACCCATCCCTAGATGCTGCCATGGACCAAAGCTCAAAAGCGCTCCCCACAGCCCCTGCGCCTGCCCATCTGCATGCTCCCCCTAGGAGTTTGAGTAGCAGAGCCATCAAAGGAGCAAGCCACACCCCTGTTGCATGTCCTGTGAGGAGAATAAGGGAACTTGGTTGTTTCATCACCAGGTTTTCAGGAAGAGAAAATGAGAAAGGTCATTTTAGGGTTCTTAACACGGGTAGGGAAGAGTAACCACTGTGAAATACACCCAGAAGATTATCCACAACAAAGCCCTACTCTCCTACTCTCTGGGGCAGAAAACCTTACCATATCATTATCTCATCTCAGGGAAGGGCATTTCTTCCACTCCAATCCCCTCTAGGCTTTTTGTCTCTCCTAAGCTGGGAAAATAAAGCTAAGAAACACTTGCCAAGTTCATTGTCCAAGGACACAGGACCACTAAACACTAAAATGTAATAATAAGATTATAGAACATTTCTCCTCCCCTACACCTTATCACTACACCAGTATGGCTCTGATATAATATCAACGGATTACAGCTCAAAAAGATACAAGACACAGATTCTCTCTGAGGAGAAATACTTAGACAAACCCAGACAGGAGAAACGAAAACTAGAACATTGGAGAAATTTGAAGACTCTGATACTCACAGCTATAGCAAACATTAAACACAGCCCAAATCTTAGCCAAATTAACATAAAACTTCATACTTGAAGGCCTGTTTACCTTTGCTTGTATTACCCAATACATCATATCTGGCTTTCAACAAATAATTACAAGGCAAGAAAAAAATTCTGAAGAGATAAAACAAGCATCAGAACCAGTCACAGCACAAAATATAAGGCATACATGTTGGAATTATTGGACAGAGAATTTAAAATCACTATGATTAAGATGTTAAAGGCTTTAATAAAAAAGTAGACAACATGTAAGAACAGATGGCTGATGTAAACAGAGACATGGAAACTCTAAGAAACAATCAAACAAAAATGCTAGAAATCAAACCCACTATAACATAAATGAAGAATGCCTTTAATGGGCTCATCAGTGATTGGATCTGGCTGCGGAGAGAATCAGTAAGCCTGAAGACAGTTCAATAAAAATTTGCCAAGATGAACCACAGGACAATTGCAAAGAGTGTAACATAAAAGTAATTGGAATACCAGGGGAAAAAAAGAAAGAAAAAGGAACAGAAGAAATATCCAAAGCAGTAATAGCTGAGAAATTTCCAAAAGTAATGACAGACACCAAACCACAAATTCAGGAACCTCAGAGAACACCAAGCATGATAAATCACACACACACACACACACACACACACACACACACTGACAAATTACATGGGTACATCATATTCAAACTACATAAAACCAAATACAAAGAAGAAAATCTTGAAAGAAGCCAGAGTGGAAAAAAACACCTTACCCATAGAGGAAAAAGTTAAGAATTACAACTGACTTTTCATCAAAAGCCATACAAATAAGCAGATAATGGAGTGAAATACTTGAACTGTTGAGGAGAAAAATCACAAACTAAGATTCTAAATTGAGTGAGACTATCTTTCAAAAGTGAAAGACAAATAAATACTTTCTTCAACAAAAACTGAACTGATTCATCACCGACAGATTGACCCTGAAAAAAATATTGAAAGAAGTTCTTCAGAAAGAAAGAAGTGATACAGGTGAGAAACTCAGAGCCACATAAAAAAAGAAAGAGCATTAGAGAAGGAATACATTGAGGTATAAGCCAGGTTCAGTGGCTCACGCCTGTAATCCCAGCACTTTAGGAGGCCAATGTGAGAGGATTGCTTGAGCTCAGGAGTTTGAGACCAGCCTGAGCAACATAGTGAGACCTCATCTCTACTAAAAAAGTTTTTAAAAACTGGCTGGGCCTAATGGCATGTGCCTGTAGTCCTAGCCACTCAGGAGACTAAGGCAGGAGAATTGCTTGAGCCCAGGACGTCAAGGCTGCAGTGAGCCATCATCATGCCATTGAACTCTAGCCTGGAGGACAGACCAAGAGTCTGTCTCCAAAGAATTAAACTAAATTAAATTAAATTAAATTAATTACGGCATAACAAAATATTTTATTTTTCTTATTTGTAATTCAACTAAAAATAATTTTAAGAGTGATAGTAATAACAATGTATAGAATGATCACAGCATACAGATAAGCAAAGTGAATGATAGCAGTATCATAAGAATCAGGAGAGAGGAATTGGAAATACTTTGTTATAAGATACCTGTACTACACTTGAAGATGTATAGTGTTATTTGAAGATAGACTTAGAAGAGTTAATAATGTATGTTGAAAATAAGAGTTTAAAAAAGCTCAAAAAATAAATATTGCAATCTAATATCATACAACTGATAAGGCTGAGGGTCTATTGAGCTGATTAACACAAGCCGTCTGCAGACAGCAAAGCTGAAAAAGCACACTGTAACACATGCCCAGTTGGGCTTCGGGAGTCACAGATACCCATCCCTAGATGCTGCCATGGGGCCAAAGCCCAAAAGTGCTCCCCAGAGCGTCTGCACCTGCCCATCTGCATGCTCCCCCTAAGAGTCTGAGTAGCAGGGCCATCAAAGGAGCAAGACACACCCCTGTTGCATGTCCTGTGAGGAGAATAAGGGAACTTGGTTGTTTCATCAGCAGGTTTTCAGGAAGAGAAATTAAGACAAAAGATTAAATGGAGTCATATAACCATTTATATGACCATTAAATGGAGTCATATAACCATTAAAACCAGAGAGGTTTGAAAAAGAAGAGGAAAAGCAGGGGGAAAAGAGCAAGCAAACTTTATTGAAGTGGAAAAATAGAGACCCTGAGAAAGAAGTTCTCCCAGAAGAAAAAATTAAGCTGAGAGACCACCTGGTAAGTTTGAGTGTGTTTAGAATGAACATTGTGTTAGCTAGTTTTCTATATACTAACTAAGCCAATGTAAAAACAAGGCAATAATTAACTCCAGATAAAATGAAAAGTTGTAAAAGAAAAGAAATATTTCAATATATTTAATCCACAATCTTAATAACATAAACAATAAATACTAATTTAACAAAAAATGTGATATAATAATATTGGGTGAGAGTAGGGTAATATGAGGGTATAACACAACAAAATTCTATCTTCCTTAGAAAGAATATAATAGGTCACATTTTTAAAAAAGATCTAGGTAAGGCAATGTAAGAACATTATTTCAAAATTTGAAGTAACTGCCTAAGAAATAACTAAAACAGCTAAAAAGGATAGCCTCTGTGGAATAGGGAATTAGGGATGGGGCAAGTAGTACTATTTGTTTGTTTGTTTGTGTATTTGTCTATTTATTTACTATTCTAAGCCTAGTAGTTCTGATATTACTATATGGCTTTTTAAAACATGCATTTTTATTCATTCCATAAAACAAAAAATACAAACTTTAAATAGAAAAAAAAAAACAAGCAGGAAGAGAGCCAAAGGATATTCAGGGAGATTATTTAGAGTCTTGAGATGTTTGCAGCAGAGATGAAGAAAAGAGGGTGGATTAGAGGATCATTTAGGAAATAAAATTGATGGGAGTTGAAGATAAATTTGAAAACAGACATGAGAGAAACGTAGGTGTTGAGAGTAATTCATAGATTTCTGGCGAAATAATAAAATATGCTATTCTTAAAGACAGCAAACACCAGAAGGGGAGCAAGTTGGGTCTCAGGACTTGAATTTGGTTTTGGACAAGTGAATGTGAGGTACCTTTGAGACATCCAGGTAGAAATATCTTCTGGGCAGGGAAGTATTTGTACCTGGAACTCAGAGAAGAGGTTTGGGTATGACATATATTTGGAAATTACATATCTGTAGATAATGACATCAATAAAATTGTTGAATTAGTGGAGGAAAACACAGGGCAGAAAGAAGACTACCTAAGATTGAGTTATAAATACCCAACATAAAGGTGGACCCATGGAAAAGAATAACTGTGTGAAAGAGTTAGAAAAGGACTGGCCCAAGAGGGAAAGAAAACCCAGAGAGTATGGTGTCATAGAAAGCAAGGGAGTATTGAGTGGCAGAAGACATGATCAATGGTGTATAAAGAAAGAATATATTTCCTTTCATAAGGTCCATTTTTTTAGGTGATCCAAGGTCAGAGTCTGGTTGGAATATCAAAGGACAATTTTGTGTACTGATATTTAATCATTTTAAAAGTAGTTTTAGCAAACTATAGTTTGAGGAGAAAACAACCATTTTAGTGTACAACAACTGTTTCAGTATTTCCTATTTCAGATGCATTAAAAATAAGAAAAGAGGAAGAAGAGAATGAGGAGCTAACACTGAGACACTAAGTTGACACTTCACATGTATAAACTCATTCAATCCTCACAAAGCCCTAGGATGTACTATTTATTGTTATTCCTATTTTTGAAAGGAGCAATTGAGGCCTATAGAAGTCAAACAACTTACATCATTTTATTCTTTTTTAAGGTCTACCTGGAAATATCTTGAGAAAACTTTTTTATAAATGGGTAGCTTCCTTATGGAGTAACCCTAAGCAACAGAACTGAAAGGCCTTCAGGGTTCCCCAACCCCCAGGTTGTGAACCAGTACCAGTTCATGCATGGCCTGTTAGCAACCGGGCAGCACAGCAGAAGGTGAGCGCCAGGCAGTGAGCATTACTGTCTGAGCTCTGCCTCCTGTCAGATGAGCTGTGGCATTAGATTCTCACAGGAGCACGAACCCTATTGTTAACTGCACATGCGAGGGATCTAGGTTGCGTGTTTCTTTTGAGAATCCAATGCCTGATGATCTGAGGTAGAAAAATGTCACCCTGAAACCATCCCTCCTAAAATGGCTGGCTTAGGGTATTATTCTTCCCACATACATTCAGAGATTACTTAATGAAAGTGTGTGGACCTTTTTGCATGGAAAAGAATATATTATTAACTTTATGTATGATAAATATTTGTCTTAACCTTAAGAAAATCCTAAGTCCCTAGGTTATGGGTAGAAAGAGGAAAGCAATGGTGAATGTCCCCCAGCTGATCAGTGCTAAGTTCTTCCAATTCTTTCTTTGTTATATTTTTAGAAGACAATCTTCCCTTTTTAGTCCATTTGCTATCATCCCAATTCTGCTTCTGGTTTTTCTTTCATCTCCTAACATTATCTTTTCCAGCAGTTCTTCAACTCATTCATCTTGTGTACCACTGACATATTTATCTTTCTAAGACACCTTTAGTCACACCATCCTGCACTTAAACAAGAACCACCAGTTGCCTACAAATACGTGTCAAAATCCATAGCCTCGCAGGCAGGATGAACCACAATCTCAACAACCCTTATTCTCAGCCTTATATCCTCATACACCCAATTGCCTGCATCTGAGTCATTCTATACTTTGTCTCAGCTTTCTTGGACTTACTTCATGCATGTAAGTTCCTTCATTTGAAATTCTGTTCCACTTTCTCTGCTTATTCAGATCTTAACCATTTTCAATATCCTATTCTTTTCATGAATGTTTATTTTCTCCTGCAACATTCCAGGTCCTGATCATCTCTCCCCTTGTGATTTTATGCCAGTTGTTTATAAGCCTCTTTTAGCAGTGCATCAAAAACTATTGCAACATGGTTTGAATTTTAATTGTGTTTTCTTACCAGCATATTGGAATTACATGATTTGATTTCTCAATTTTATTTTGAGCTACTTGAGAGTAGACACCAATTGCATACAACTAAAAAGCCACTATTTTAATCCAAGTCACTGCAATAGGGGTAAAGATACAGCTATGAACAAGTCAGACAGAGTCCCAGTTCACACAAAGCGTATTGTCTCCATCCTTTCTAGCACCAGCCAGTCTTTTCTGTGTTAATGGAGCTAAAACTGTATTCAGTGACTACGCTTACCCATAACTCCTGCTAGCATATCATAAATCAGACTTTTTATGTTATACAAAATGTCCATGGAACATGAAAAAATTATCAAAAGAAGTCTATCTTCCCAACTAAGCAAAAAATTCCCTCCTTCTCCATACCCAAATATCTTTTCTCCTATCAGTAAAAATATTCATAAGAAAATTTGTATTGACTCCTGTTTCAGTTGCTGTCTTAGTCCATTTTCCTATAACAGAATACCAGAAACTGGGCAATTTATATAGTAAATAAATTTATTTCTTACAGTTGTAAGGGCTGAGAAGTCTAAGGTTGAGGTGCCACCTTGGTGAAGGACTTCTTTTTGGTGGAGACTCTTCCCAAGGTGGATCAGGGTATCACATGGCGAGGAACTGGGCATGCTGGCTCAGGTTTATCTTCTTCTTATAAAGCCACCGGTCCCACTCCCATGATAACCCATTAAACCAGTAACCCATTAATCCATTAATGAATTAACCCATTCAGCAGGGCAGATTCCTCATGACCCGATCGCCTCTTAAAGGCTCCACATCTTAATACTGCCACATGGGGGATTAAATTTCAACATGAACTTCAGAGTAGACAAATATTCAAATCATAACAGTGACTTAGGCTGGTTTTATTATGGGGACCATGTTCAGATAAATTCTTTGTATACTTTGTAAGGTCATCTGTTTTATGAGACCCAGTGGAGATTAAATGCCCACTCCCTCTGGCACGATATATTCCTTTTTTTCTAAATGTCAGTATATATACTATATCAAATTCTAGGTGGATTACAAAGCCACCTAATCTTTCTGTGCTACATTTTCTCTCTTCAAAAATCAGACAATTATAGTTGATAATCTTGAAGATTCCTCCAGTTATAGAATTCTATTATATATACATATATGTATAATAATATATAAGTATGCATATATGTATATAATTACATATAATTATATCTATATAATTACATATAATACATCTATAATATATCTATATTACATATGATTATATCTATATAATTACATATTGTATATAATTATACATACACATAATTCTATTAGTATACACATATATCCACATATATATGGGTAATATTCTCCAGCCAATATTCATTGTCTGGAGAACTGATTGTTAAAAGAGCATGACTTCCTCCTCCTCCTTCTTCTCTCTCTCTCTGTCACTCCTCTCTCTCACCATGTGATCTCCACGCAGCTGGCTTCCCTTCACCTTCCACCTTGAGTGGAAGCAGCCTCCAGCCCTCACAAGAATCATCTGCTGGTGCTGTGCCTCTTGTACAGCCTGTAAGTCATGAATCAAATATGCTTCTTTTCTTTATAAATCTCCCAGCCTCAGATATTCTTTTATAACCACACAAATGGACTAAGACAGTTGGCTTTTGGAAAATCTCTTTTATACAATATAGTACATTTGACAATATCAAAACCAGATAAAATCCCTAATAATTCCTTCAGCTCTCCTGACAGAAACAGAGGCAATCCTGCATTATAAGAAGGACAGATAAAGCCTATTCTAGTGTTTCTCAAACTTTGATGTGCATATGATTCACCTGGGGAATATGGTTAAAATTCAGATTCTGATTCAGAAAGTTTAGAGTGAGGGCCTGTCATTCTGAACGATAAGTCACGATCCTTAATTTGTCAAAAGCCAACCAATTTGTCCCACACAGAATATAAATGCCTTTTTAATTTGTGGCACTGTGAGTGTGATGAAACTGATATAAAGGCATCTAATAACTAGTGACCTCTCACCATAGTTTAGGCTTGCCATAGTTCCCCACCCCCGAATGTATCCTTCCAGCCTGGTGCTTCATTATACCTGGGCACTTCCCTGCAAGTATATCACATTCCATTGTAAGCAGCATGCCAAGGTTCATGTCATCCAAAGATGTTAGCAAGCCTAATTCTCAATCAGTTTGGTAATGGGCAATATCCATTTGCATATTTCTTTATCATCTTTCCAGACCAACTGTCAAGCCCATGGCTGTCCTTCTAGTTGTACTTATCTGACTTAACAGGTCTATCACAACTGTGAAGCTTCAAAAGGACTGTCATCTCCACTTGTCTCCACATACCAAGCCCAATTACTAAGACCCAAAAGCCCCTTTTAGCACATTGCAGCCAGTACTTGTTAAGGGACAACAAATGTTGCCACTGTGTATTTGTGGTGTGGGTGAAATTCAAGAATTGTGCTATTTGAGCCTATGCAACTCTTAGATACAGTTCTGAGTAAGTCATAAAATTTCCATAATTATCCTTTTTGAAGTTCCAGGGATGAATTATCTGTGATATATGATAAGCATGTCAAGCCAATATTCACTGTCTGGAGCACAATCCCAATCCTATCAAGATGAGCTTGTCTAGCACTGTCTGTATTCACATCTGGTATTGTCAAATAAGCAAAGAAGACCTTGATGTACAAGGCAGGCAGCAATGCGGCAAGTCATCTCTCATCACGCACAGTTGCCTTAACAGGCTGTCATCTTGGTTCACGGCAATGCAGAGTATCAGCTACAGATGCCAAAATCACAATGTATCCTCCAGTTCAAAGAAAAGTTTTCTCTAAAAACTACAAAAGAATAAATACAATAAATACAACCAACATAACACAACCCAAATGGCAACTGCAACCTGCTCATATTCAAGAATCATCAAGGGATGCTAATTAATTTATTTTCTCAAAACTTCCCAAGTACATTCTTTGAGTGAATTTTATAGCATGGATTCAATCCAATCTTTTTTTTCAGGGAAAAACAAATCTGGGGGCTTTGCCTAGCATTGGCCATGGTTCCACACCACATCTGAGACAGCTAAAAATATTATTTTCCTGCTGTGAGATGTTGTCTCAAGAAAAGAATGATGGTTCCTTTTCCTAGCATTGTTACCAGTTAAATATCGCATTCCCATCTCCCACAATTTCCATTTGTTTGCATTTATTACCTAGTTTCAGCTTCCATAGGTGGGAGTTTCTGCCCAATCATAAGGCAGGTAGCAGGCATAGCCTTGTAAGAGGTTCCTCTTTTGCCCCTGCCCAAGAAAGGTAGTGTTTAAAAAAAAAAAAAAAGTTACGGATAATGGGACTTCTACTACTAAACAATAAAGTAGCACATATAGTCAGGCCTCAGTTAGCCATATGACAGAAAGTCACTATCCAGCTCACTGTATGCTAAGAATACACTGCGTCAAATTAGGAGTAATTAAAAGAATGTCCTGAATACTGTCTCTCTCTTCCATACACACAAGGGCAATCCAGACCCAAGACATTTGGATACAGGGAAACCAAAAAATTTTGTGGCAAAGGAGGAATACAGAATCACTATGATGGCATCGAACCCTATTCCTTTTTTTCCCCAATGCCACATTCCAAAAACTTGTCCAAAAGATGTTCCTCCCCTTTGCTGCCTATATACTTGGATGAAACACATGTTCACCCAAGTGAGTCAGCAGTCTTTTCATGCCTCATCACCCCTTAGGTTTATTAATAGGTATTCTAATTGCTCATCCCAGTTCTCATCCAAACTGTTACTCTGTGTGTGATCAGGGATATCGGTCCATGTATTATTATATTTTTAGTTCAGTTTTTTACATTGCCAGCAACTAAATGCATACCTTGGTCCAATGAAATGTGGTTTGAGGGACCAAACTTGGTGCTGCATACCTTAAATGACATTCTTAGCCATTGCTTGGGTGACTAAGTAAGAAAAGACCAAAGCAGATTACATGTCTACTTCAGGCAGGACCCATCTCAAGCCAGCTGGGACTACTAGTGAGGGTCCTAGGTATCCATTTGCTAGCTAAATGCCAGCTCCTAAACTCAGGGAATCTTACCTAAAGCCATCTTTAGATGATTCTTTTGTTCTTGACATTTACCTTATTACCAGCTTCAATAAGAGGCAAAGAAATATATCATTTTCCCATCCAACATTTCATAACTTGAAATGCTGCTCAGGTTATGTACCTAAGTAGCTATTTCCAGAGGCTGGACAAGACAGCCCCTACATCTGAGTCCTCCTCTGAGCCACCAATTGCATTTTTCTGGTTGGCATATACATAGGCCATTTTAATTCATCCTTGGAGTTCCTACAGGGATTTCATAATTACAATCTAGGAAGGAAAGAAGAAGGGAGGGAGGGAAGGAAGGAGGGAGAATGTGTTGCCTGACTATGCCTTAAGGCCTTGGCAAGTCCAAGCTCTTACTGTTCTATGGGTATACTGCCCTCAATTTTGAGCATTGCTCGTTACCCTTGCTTCTTCAGCCAAGGTTTTATGACCTACTGATCAAATGGGGTCAAACATCTAGACTGTAGCACATCCTTGATTTGAGGGTTTCTATAAGTAAACCAGGAAATTCACTTTACTTTAACAAGGAGAGAAACCTATGATTAAAACCATCCAGCACCAAGAGCTGGCAGTTTTGGGGGCTCCTGTTGTTGGTCCTAAGAGCAGAGTAGCAATATATTTATGGATACAGTGTCTTCAGGGCCATAGCAAGTGGAGCATTCCTATAAATATACCATTTCTATTTTAACACTGAACTCTGTTGAGGTGCTCCTTCCTTATCGGAATGAATCTGACTCAAGGTACTTTAGGTCTCAGAATTATTTGAAATCCCTGAGTGGTGGGAACAATCATCACTAAAGTCCAGTAAAAGGGCAGTAATTGTCTTTTGAAGGGGCCATATCTCGTCTTGACATCAGGTATCTTCAAATGCAATATTCTTCCAGCAGTCACTGCTTAGAGCAAGGAGAAGAGTGTTAACAGCTTTGGCAAGAGACTACAGTCTGCACATATCTATCTAGATAGTAAAACACTACAAAATAATTTGTACAGTAGGCCAACCCAAATAGTGCTGTTTTGGGTTACAGCTCTCTGTAAGTCTTCAAAGCCTGTTTTTATTTTGGATACCTTTCAAATTCATATTTTTCTTTCTTGTCACTCGATATATTTTAGCTAGCAAGATGCCCAGGAACAGCATACGGTGTCCCCCAAGCCCAAAATGCCCCACAGAATTTTGTGTCTTCTTTCTTACTAGCAGAGCCTAGCAAACACATTTGTTCATTCTCTGCCTTCTGTGGACTGTCTCGCGTGGCCTCCAATCCAAGTCACTCTCAAGTGTTTCACGGATTGAGCTGTATTTTAACCACACGGATTAGCCATCTTCATCTAGTCATAGATGCCAGTACTGTTCTCAGATCCTCCTGGGCTTTCCCCTCTGACAGAGAAACTCCTGTTATCATTAATGCATATACCAACTTGCATTTGACTAAACCTTACGTCACCAACTCCTCAAAATATACCAGAGAATTCAACTACCTGTGGTAGAGAACGGTGAGTGTAGATCAATCACTCCCCTGAAAAGGGACATTTTGCCAGATTTCTTCTAAGACTAGGGCAGAGAAGGAAAAAAATCACCAAGATTCTCACAGCATCCCAGTCATATTACCCTACTGGATTTCCCGAATAGGTTCACCCATGTCTGACACGATGGGGGTTACCGATGGAGCTACTTGGTTTAAGCCACAGTAAACAAGTTACTTTACAGGAGTCACCCATTTTTCTTCCCACAAGCTAGAGAGGAACTGTTGTCAAGCAAGCTGTTGGAAATTAGTATCGTTCTACTATATTTTAATTTTAATTTTTATTATTTTTTAAATAAATGTTATTGTGTATATTTGGGGTTTACAATATGATGTTATTGGATACATTTAAACAGTAAAATGGTTACTGTAGTGAAGCAGATTGACATATCTATCATCTCACATGGTCACTTTCTTTTTGTGGCAAGAGCAGCTAAAATGTGCTTCTTTAATGAAATCCCTAATAAAATCTAATTTCATTAACTGTAGTCCTCATGCACATTAGATCTCTAGACTTGTTCATCCTACATATCTGCTACTTTGTATCCTTTGACCTTCATCACCCCATTTCCTTCACATCCCCTCACCCCAGTAACCACTGTGTTATTCTCTGTCTCTATGTATTTGACATTTTTAAAAAGATTCCATATGTAAGTGAGATCATTAAATACATTTCTTTCTGTGTCTGGCTTATTTCACTTAGCATAATGTCCTCCAGCTCCATCCATGCTGTGACAAATTGGCAGGATCTCCTTTTTTAAGGCGGAATAGTATAGTATAGTGTCATATATAGTATAGTGTCATATATCCATTTGCCCATCAGCAGACACTTTATCCATTTGCCCATCGGCAGACATTTACACTGTTTCCCTCTCACGGGCATTGTGACTAATGCTGTAATAAACATGAGAATGCATATATCTTTATAAGTTAGTGATTTCGTCTCTTTTGGGTATGTACCGAGAAGAGGGATTGCTGGGTCATACGGTTGTTTTATTTTTAATTTCTTTAGGAATCTCTACTATAGTGTTTATCCACTATCTTCTGTAGAGATTATAGTGTTTATCCATAAAGGCTACACCATAAAGGTGTATCCATATATCCATAAAGGCTACACCAATCTACATTCTTACTAATGGATTAAATGACTCTGTTATATATTTAAATTAAAGCTGAAATTTCTTGTTATCCTTCTGGGATTTGGGTATTGCTTAATATTCACTATGGAGGAAGGTTTGGACAATTCTAAGATTTCTTAATTAACATACTCAATTAAAATCAGGCAAAGGGTAGAAGTCGTCCCAGCAACAGCAAAGCCTTCCATTCACAATTACACTTCTTCCAACGATGCACTCAGGTGCACGTTATGTGTATTGGGTTTTTGTTGTTGTTTTGTCTGTTTTTCACTTTTTTTTGTTTGTTTGTTTTGTTTTGTTTTTTGAGACGGAGTCTCGCTCTGTCGTCCAGGCTGGAGTGCAGTTGCGCGATCTCGACTCACTGCAAGCTCCTGCTCCCAGGTTCACGCCATTCTCCTGCCTCAGCCTCCCAAGTAGCTGGGACTACAGGCGCTACACCACCACGCCCGGCTAATTTTTTGTATATTTAGTAGAGACGGGGTTTCACCATGTTCACCAGGATGGTCTCGATCTCCTGACCTTGTGATCCTCCCGGCTCGGCCTCCCAAAGTGTTGTATTTCTTTAACACTATTTTTTTTTCCATTTGTTTCAAGCGTGCTTGTAACTGATTATTGAAACCTTTTTATGATGACTGCTTTAAATTTCCTGTTGGATAGTTTCAACATCTCTATCAAGTCAGCACTGGCACTGGTGAATTTTCTCTTCTCATTCATGTTAAGATTTTTCTGATTCTTATAATAAGTTATTTTTATTGTATTCCGGACATTTCAGGTATTCCTGTGAGACTCTAGGACTTATTTAAATCTTCTGTCAAATCGTTTTCTTTTCGGACACCAGGCCCGTGTGGGAGAGGAGAAAGGAGGAACCTTTTCATTACTGCTAGATGGGGATGGAAGTCCAAGCTCCCACTGTGGTCTCCGCTGACAGCACAGGGAAGGAAAGAGCTCGTTATAGCCAGATGAGGGTAGAAGTCCAGTTTCCTCACTCAGCCTTTGCTGAAGGGGAAGTAGCCCGTTTACTCTGGGTTGTAATGGTTGCATTAGGGCAGTGAGTGTCTAAAATATTTCATTCTTTCTAGACTGCCATTTTCATGGTCCCTTAGATAGACAGAATTGCTTTGCTTTGAGATTTTTTTTTTTTTTTTGTCTATACCCATTGGTATTTCCAGACTGCCCCATTCTTCAGCGCCCAGTCCAGGGTATGTAAATCAACAACAACAATAACAAAACAGAAACAAGAAACTCTGCTAAAGTTTCTACAAGTCCCAGGTCTCTAGCTTGTCATCTCTACCTTCAAAAGTCTTCTGTGTTTGCTTCATAAATAATGTTTAGGATTTTTAACTATAATTGGTGGGAGAACTAGGAAGAAGTTTGTCTAATTCATCTTATCATATAACCAGAGAAAGCGGAATTGTCTTTTAAAACAGAATAATCAACTTTCTCCAGAAAATTTTAACAGGACTCGGTGTTTTATGACACAATATTCAAAATGTTCAGTATGCAATCTAAAATTATTCAAAATATCAAAATCTAGGAAAATGTGTGCAACTACCAAAGGAAAAGACAATCAAGAGATGACAACGCTTAGATGACTTAGATATTGGAATTATCAGAAAAATACATTAGAGCAGCCATTATTAACTATCCTGTGAGGCAAAGGTGAAAATTCTTAAAACGAATAAAAAAAAGCTTTCAGCTAGAAACTAAAACAAATGATATCAAAACCTTACAATTGAAAAATACAATATTGGGAATAAAAATATCAGTGTATGGGTTCAATAGCAGAATGGAGGTGAAAAGGGAAGAGACACTTAGAAGATAGGTTAAGGCAGGGGTCCCCAACCCCGGCCACAGACTGGAGGCCTGTTAGGAACCAGGCTGCACAGCAGGAGGTGAGCTGAGTGAGGATTACAGCCTGAGCTCTGCCTCCTGTCAGGCCAGCAGGGGCATTAGATTCTCATAGGAACACAAACCTTATTGTGAACTGCCCATGCGAGGGATCTAGGCTGCACATTCCTTATAAGAATCTAATGCCTGATGATGTGTCACTGTCTCCTAGAACCTCCAGATGAGGCCATCTAGTTTCAGGAAAACAAGTTCAGGATTCCCACTAATTTTACGTTATGGTGAATTGTATGATTTTATCGTTACGTATTACAACATAGTAACAATAGAAATAAAGTGCACAATAAATGTAATGCCCTTGAATCATCCCCCACCCACCCCTTGCACAGAAAAATTGGCTTCCACGAAACTGGTCCCTGGTGCCAAAAAGGTTGGGGACCACTGGTTAAGGGATTATCCAATCTGAAAAACAAAGCGAAAAAGAGATTAAAAATAAAATTAAAAGAGCTTTAGGAAAATGTGAGACAATATTAAATGGTCTAATATTCATACCATTAGCATCATGGAGGAAGAGGAGAAACAATTAGTAAAGGGAAATATATCTGAAGAAATAATACTGAAACTTCCCAGATTTGAGGAAAGACATAAATCTACAGATTTAAGTAGTTTGGCACACTCCACAGAGGAAAACCCAAGGAAAACCAAATCCAGACATGTAAGAATAAAACTGCTGAAAACCAGAGGTTAAGAAAAGCCATGAAAGCAGCCATTTAAAATGCCACTTTATATATAAGGGAAGAACAACATGAATGATTGTGGATTTCTCATCAGAAACTAGGGAGGCCGGAAAACTGTGGGACGACATCTTCAAAGTGCTATAAATAAATAAATAAATAAATAAATAAATAAATAAATAAATAACTGTCAACTCGCAATTCTATGTCCAGTGAAAATATCCTTCAGGAATAATGACAAAATAAATATACTCTCAAATGAAGGGGTCCTAAGAGAATTTGTAAGAGAATTTGTTGCCAGTAGACTTGCTCTAAAACAAATGGTAAAAGACATTTTCCCAGCTTAAGAAAAATGATACCAGAGAGCTATCTGGAACTTCAGGAATGAAGGAAGAATGTAGGTATATATCCGGGTAAATATTTTAAAAATTGTTTTTCTCCTCCTAAGTTCTTTATATATAGCCAACAAAAAGAAAAATTGTAATATTTCTTGATGCAGGTTTTCAGTTTATGTAGATGTAAAATGTGACAACTATAACAGAAAAGGAAAGGTTAAAGGGGAGATTTCTACACTTTGCTTGAAATGGCAAAATATTAACTCAAAGACAGTTAAGTAGGTATATTGCAATCCTTAGAACACACGCACAGGTACACATGCTAGATAGTCAAAAAGCCAATAATGATATAAAATACAACATTTTAAAAATAAAACCATCCAAAAGAAAAGTTAATAAAAGACTATCAATTACTCAATGCCCATAAATACAAAAATGTAGATAAAATAGAATAATTGAATGACAGAAACTGCCAAGATTCACTGATAAATTTGATAAAGAAATAGATAAAATAAATAATCATATCTCCATTAAAGAAATACTAAGTTTGTGCATACAAACGTTTCCATAAGAAAAGTCTATTCCCAGAGCATTTGACTGAAAAATTATGGTGTACATTCAAAGAAATGATACAAACTCTATACAATGCCTTTCCAGAACATTCCTCAATTCATTTTATGAGACCAGCATAACCCAATACCCAAACCAGACACAGATATAGCAAGAAGTAAAAACTATAGAAAAATATTCATGAATATGGACACAAAGATTTTCAACAAAATATTAGCTAATAGAATCTTGCAGCATGTGCAATATGTCAGAAAGATAATATATCATGACCAAGTGGAATTTTCCCAGTAGTTCAAAGCTGATTCAACATTAAAATATCAATCAATATGGTTTACAATATAAACAGAAAATATTACATACTCATCTCAATAGATGCAAAAAAGCATGTTATAAAATTTAATAGCCACTGATATGGACTAGGAATATAAACTTCATTAGCCTAATCAAGGACATCTAAAAAATCTCTACATTCTACATCAGACTTAATGATGAAAGAATAAATGCCTTGGCTCTGATAATGGGCAGCTACAAAGAAACAAAAAACAAACAAGCAAAATAACCTATAAACTACATTATATTTACATTATATTTATATTAAAGGTCTAAACCTTTCCCCTAAGATCATTGATGAGGCAAGGATGTCTGTTTTTCACCTCTCCTATTTAATATCATATTGATAGTCCTAGCCACTGCAATAAAGCAATAAAAGAATCAATGGCCTACAGATTGGAAAGGAGCAAATAAAATTATCTCTATTTACAGATTAATGACCATCTACATAGAAAATCTAAAGTAATCCAGTAAGACGCTCCTATAACTAATAAATGAATTTAGCAAGGTTCCAAGATACAAGGTCAATATATAAAAACTAGTTATATTTCTGTATTCTAGCAACGAAAAAGTGGAAATCAAAATTTGGGGATGGGGAGTACCATTTAAAATAGCATCAGAAATACAAATAAATGAAATACGTACACATTTAACAAGATAAGTGCAAGATAAGTATGCTCAAAAATATTAGACACTGATGAAAAAAGCCAAAGACCAAAACAAATGAAGAGAGATAATGTGTCCACAGATTGTGTTAATCAATATTGTTGAGTGCCACTTGTCTTAAAATTTATCTACAGATTTAAGGCAGTTCTAAACAAAATCCCAGCAGGACTTTGTGGAGATATTAGCAAACTTATTCTAAAATTTATATGGAAAGGAAAAGGACTTAGAATAGCCAAAACAATTTTGAAAAAGAAGAACAAAGTTGGAGGATTTATATTACAATTACATAATTTCAAGACCAAAAATAAAGCTACATGGTGAAAACTGTGTGGTGTTGGTGAAAGGACAAATATAATAATGATGCAGAATAGAGAACCCATAAATGGATTCAAAAAATATAGGCAATTTTTTTTTTCACAAAAACACAATGGAAGTTCAATGGAGCAAAAATAGTCATTTCAACAAATGGTGCTAAAACATCGACATAAAAAAAAAAATCCTCAACACATATCTCATACCTGATTTAAAAAGATTAACTCAAATGGATCATAAGCCTAAATGTAAAATATACAACTTTAAGAGGAAAACAAAGGAGAAAATTTTTGTGACCTTGAGTTAGGCAAAGATTCCTTAGATAAGACACCAAAAGCACACGCCATTTTTTTAAAAAGGTGATGAAATCAGTATCAGCAAAATTAAATTATTTCTGCCTCTGAAAAACACTTTAAAAATGAACTGAAAGCCACAAACTGGGAAAAAATGTTTACAACAAATTTTATTACTGACAAAGGACTTGTATAAAGAGTAAAGAAGGGTCACAGGCAAGATGGCCAAATAGGAACATCTCCGTTCTGCATCTCCCAGTGAGATCAATGCAGAAGGTGGGTGATTTCTGCATTTCCAACTGAGGTACCCAGCTTATCTCACTGGGACTGGTTAGACAGCGGGTGCAGCCCACGGAGGGCAGGCTGAAGAAGTGTGAGGCATTGCCTTACCCAGGAAGCACAGGGGGTTGAGGAACTCCCTCCCCTAGCCAAGGGAAGCCATGAGGGACTGTGCCATGAGGAATGGTGCATTCTGGCCCAGATACCACACTTTTCCCATGGTCTTCACAACCCGCAGACCAGGAGATTCCCTCGGGTGCCTACACCACCAGGGCCCTGGGTTTCAAGCACAAAACTTGGTGGCCGTTTGGGCAGACATTGAGCTAGCTGCAGGAGTTTTTTTTTCATACCCCAGAGGCACCTGGAATGCCAGCAAGACAAAACCACTCACTCCCCTGGAAAGTAGCTGAAGCCAGAGAGTCAAATGGTCTAGCACAGTGGATCCCATGCCCACAGAGCACAAGCCAAGATCCATGGGCCTGAAATTCTCACTGCCAGAACAGCAGTCTGAAGTTGACCTGGGACACTCAAGCTTGGTGGGGGAAGGGGCATCTACCATTACTGAGGCTTGAGTAGGTGGTTTGCCCCTCACAGTGTAAACAAAGCCAACAAGAAGTTCAAACTGGGTGGAACCCACTGAAGTTCCACAGAGCCACTGTAGCCAAACTGCCTCTCTAAATTTGTCCTCTCTGGGCGAGGCATCTCTGAAAGTAAGGCAGCAGCCCCAGTCAGGGGCTTATAGATAAAACTACCATCTCCCCAGGACAGAGAACGTTGGGGAAGGGGAAGCTGTGGGCACAGCTTCAGAAAACTTAAACATTCCTACCTTCCCAGCTCTGAAGAGAGCAGTGTGTCTCTCCCAGCACAGTGCTCGAGCTCTGCTAAGGGACAGATTGCTTCCTCAAGTGGGTCCCTGACCCCCATGCCTCCTGACTGGGAGACACCTCCCAGCAGGGGTCAACAGACACCGCATACTAGAGAGCTCCAGCTGGCATCTGGTGGGTGTCCCTCTGGACAAAGCTTCCAGAGGAAGGAACAGGCAGCAATCATTGCTGTTCTGCAGCCTCTCCTGGTGATACCCAGGCAAACAGGGTCTGGAGTGGACCTCCAGCAAACTCCAGCAGACCTGCAGCTGAGGGGCCTCACTGTTAGAAGGAAAACTAACAAACAGAAAGGAATAGCATCAACATCAACAAAAAGGATGTCCACACAGAAACCCCATCTGAAGGCCACCAACATCAAAGACCAAACATAGATAAATCCAAGGAGATGAGGAGAAACCAGTGCAAAAAGCCTGAAAATTCCAAAAAGCAGAATGCCTCTTCTCCTCCAAAAGATCACAAGTCCTCGCCAGCAAGGGAACAAAACTGGACAGAGAATAAGTTTGATAAATTGTCAGCAGTAGGCTTCAGAAGGTGGGTAACAACAAACTCCTTTGAGCTAAAGGAGCATGTTCTAACCCAATCCAAGAAAGCTAAGAATCCTGAAGAAAAAGGCTAGAGGAATTGCCAACTAGAATAACCAGTTTAAGGAAGAATATAAATGACCTGATGGAGCTGAAAAGCACAGCACAAGAACTTTGTGAAGCATACACAAGTATCAATAGCTGAATCAATCAAGCAGAAGAAAGGATACCAGAGATTGAAGATCAACTTAATGAAATAAAGCATGAAGACAAGATTAGAGAAAAAAGAATGAAAAGGGACAAACAAAGTCTCTAAGAAATATGGGACTATGTAAAAAGACCAAACCTACGTTTCATTGGTGTACCTGAAAGTGATGGGCAGAATGGAACTAAGTTGGAAAACACTCTTCAGGATATCATCCAGGAAAACTTGCCTAGCCTAGCAAGACAGGCCAACATTCAAATTCAGGAAATACAAAGAACACTACAAAGGTGCTCCTCAAGAAGAGCCACCCCAAGACACATAATTATCAGATTCACCAAGGTTGAAATGAAGAAAGCCAGAGAGAAAGGTCAGGTTACCCACAGAAGGAAGCCCATCAGACTAACAGTGGATCTCTCTGCAGAAACTCTACAAACCAGATGAGAGTGGGGGCCAATATTCAAAATTTTTAAAGAAAAGAATTTTCAACCCAGAATTTCATATCCAGCTAAGCTAAGCTTCATGGGCTAAGGAGAAAGAAAATCCTTTACAGACAATCAAATGCGGAGAGATTTTGTCACCATCAGGCCTGCCTTACAAGAGCTCCTGAAGGAAACACTAAATATGGAAAGGAAAAACTGGTACCAGCCACCACAAAAACATACCAAATTATAAAGACCATTGACACTATGAAGAAACTGAATCAACTAATGGACAAAATAAGCAGCTGGCGTCATAATGACAAGATCAAATTCACTCATAACAACATTAACTTTAAATGTAAATGGGTTAAATTCCCCAATTAAAAGACACAAGCTGGCAAACTGGATAAAGAGCCAAGACCCATCGGTGTGCTGTATTCAGGAGACCCATCTCACATACAAAGACACACATAGGCTCAAAATAAAGGGGTGAAGGAATATTTACCAAGGAAATGGAAAGAAAAAAAAAAAAAAAAAAGCAAGGGTTGCAATCCTAGTTTCTGATAAAACAGACTTTAAACCAACAAAGATCAAAAAAGACGAAAAAGGGCATTACATAATGGTAAAGGGATCAATGCAACAAGAAGAGCTAACTATCCTAAATATATATCCACCCAATACAGGAGCACCCAGATTCATATAGCAAGTCTTAGATACCTACAAAGAAACTTAGACTCCCACACAATAATAGTGAAAGACTTTAACACCCCACTGTCCATATTAGACAGATCAACAAGACAGAAATTATTTAGGACTTGAACTTAGCTCTGGACCAAGCAGACCTAATAGACATCTTCAGAACTCTTCACCCCAAATCAGCAGAATATACATTCTTCTCAACACCAAATTGCACTAATTATACAATTGACCACATAATTGGAAGTAAAACACTCCTCAGCAAATGCAAAAGAACAGAAATCATAACAAACAGTCTCTCAGACCACAGTACAATCAAATTAGAACTCAGGATTAAGAAATTCACTCAAAACCACACAACTACATGGAAACTGAACAACCTGATCCTGAATGACTACTGGGTACATAACGAAATGAAGGCAATAATGAAGAAGGTATTTGAAACCAGTGAGTACAAAGACACAAGATAGCAGAATCTCTGGGACACAGCTAAAGCAGTGTTTAGAGGGAAATTTATAGCACTGAGGAGAAAGTGGGAAAGATCTAAAATTGACTCCCTAATATCACAATTAAAACAACTAGAAAAGCAAGAGCAAACACATTCAAAAGCTAGCAGAAGACAAGAAATAATTAATATCAGAGCAGAACTGAAGTAGATACGAGACACGAAAAACCCTTCAAAAAATCAGTGAATCCAAGAGCTGGATTTTTGAAAAGATTAACAAAATAGACCATTAGCCAGACTAATAAAGAAAAAAGAGAAGAATCAAATAGATGCAATAAAAACTGATAAAGGGGATATCACCACTGATCCCACAGAAATGCAGAATACCATCAGAGAATATTTTAAACACTACTATGCAAATAAACTAGAAAATCTAGAAGAAATGGATAAATTCCTGGACACATACACCCTCCCAAGACTAAACCAGGAAAAAGTTAAATCCCTGAATAGACCAATAACAAGTTCTGAAATTGAGGCAGTAATTAATAGCATACCAAGCAAAAAAAGCTCAGGACCAGACGGATTCACAGCCGAATTCTACCAGAGGCATAAAGAGGAGCTCGTACTATTCCTTCTGAAACTATTCCAGACAATAGAAAAAGAGGAACTCTTCCATAACTCATTTTATGAGATCAGCATCATCCTGATACCAAAACATGGCAAAGACACAACAATAAAAGAAAATTTCAGTCCAATATCCCAGATGAACATCGAGGCAAAAAGCCACTATAAAATACTGGCAAACCAAATCCACTAGCACATCAAAAAGCTTATCTACCACGATCAAGTTGGCTTCATCCCTGGGATGTAAGGCTCATTCAACATATGCCAACGTAACCATCACATAAACAGAAACAATGACAAAAACCACATGGTTATCTCAATAGATGCAGAAAAGGACTTAGACAAAATTCAACACACTTTCATGCTAAAAACTCTCAATAAACTAGGTATTGATGGAACATATCTCAAAATAATAAGAGTTATTCATGACAAACCCACAGCCAATATCCCTTTGAAAATTGGCACAGGACAAGGATGCCCTCTCTCACCACTCCTATTCAACATAATATTGGAAGTTCTGGCCAGGGCAATCAGGCAAGAGAATGAAATAGAGGGTATTCATATAGGAACAGAGGAATTCAAATTATCTCTTGTTTGCGAATAACATGATCGTATATTGAGAAAACCCCATTGTCTCAGCCCAAAATCTCCTTAAGCTGATACGCAACTTCAGCAAAGTCTCAGGATACAAAAATCAATATGCAAAAATCACAAGCATTCCTATACACCAATAATAGACAAACAGAGAGCCAAATCATGAGTGAATTCCCATTCACAATTGCTACAAAGAGAATTAAATACCTAGGAATTCAACTTATAAGGGATGTGAAAGACTTCTTCAAGGAGAGCTACAAACTACTGCTCAACAAAATGAAAGAGAACACAAGCAAATGAAAAAACATTCCATGCTCATGGATGGGAAGAATCAATATGGTGAAAAGGCCATACTGCCTAAGTAATTTATAGATTCAATGCTATCCCCATCAAGCTACCATTGACTTTCTTCACATAATTAGAAAAAAACTACTTTAAATTTCATATGAAACCAAAAAAGAGCCCATATAGCCAAGACAATCCTAAGCAAAAAGAACAAAGCTGGAGGCATCACGCTACCTGGCTTCAAACTATACTACAAGGCTACAGTAAACAAAACAGCATGGTACTGGTACCAAAACAGATATATATATACCAATGGAACGGAACAGAGGCCTCAGAAATAATGCCACACATTTACAACCATCTGATCTTTGATAAACCTGACAAAAACAAGAAATGGGGAAAGGATTCCTATTTAATAAGTGGTGCTGGGAAAACTGGACAGCCATATGTGGAAAGCTGAAACTGAATCCCTTCCTTACACCTTATACAAAAATCAATTCAAGATGGATTAAAGACTTAAATATTAGACGTAAAACCTTAAAACCCTAGAAGAAAACCTAGGCAATACCATTCAGGACATAGGCATGGGCAAGGACTTCATGATTAAAACACCAAAAGCATTGGCAACAAATGCTAAAATTAACAAATGGGATCTAATTAAACGAAAGAGTTTCTTCACAGCAAAAGAAACTATCATCAGAATTAACAGACAACCTACAGAATGGGAAAAGTTTTGCAATCTATCCATCTGACAAAGGGCTAATATCCAGAATCTACAAAGAACTTAAACTTACAAGAAAAAAACAACCCCATCAAAAAGTGTGCAAAGGATATATACAGACACTTCTCAAAAGAAGACATTTATGCGACCAACAAACGTATGAAAAAAAGCTCATCATCACTGGTCATTAGAGAAATGCAAATCACAACCACAATGAGATACCATCTCATGCCAGTTTTAATGGTGATCATTAAAAAGTCAGGAAACAACAGATGCTGAAGAGGATGTCGAGAAATAGGAACGCTTTTACACTGTTGGTGGGAGTGTAAATTAGTTCAACAATTGTGGAAGACTGTGGTGATTCCTCAAGGATCTAGATCCAGAAATACCATATGATCCAGCAATTCCATTTCTGGGTATATACACAAAGTATTATAAATTATTCTACTATAAAGAGAGACACATGCACACACATATGTTTATTGCAGCACTGTTCACAATAGCAAAGACTTGGAACCAACCCAAATGCCCATCAATGATAGACTGGATAAAGAAAATGTGGCACATACACACGGTGGAATACTATGCAGCATAAAAAAGATGAGTTCATGTCCTTTGCAGGGACATGGATCAAACTGGAAACCATCATTATCAGCAAACTAACACAGAGGCAGAAAACCAAACACCACATGTTCTCACTCATAAGTGGGAATTGCACAATGAGAACACATGGACACAGAGAGGGGAACATCACACATCAGGACCTGTTGGGGGTTGGGGGGGCTAGGGGAGGGATAGTTTTAGGAGAAGTACCTAATGTAGATGACAGGTTGATGGGTGCAGCAAACCACCATGGCATGTGTATACCTATGTAACAAACCTGCACGTTCTGCACATGTACCCCAGAACTTAAAGTATAATTTTAAAAATGTTAAAAAAAAAAGTAAAGAAGTCTCAAAATTCAGCAATAAGAAAATTAAAAACAGTTTAAAAAATAGGCAAAAGATTTTAAGACAGTTTAGTAAAATAATTATACAAATGGAAAATAAGCACATGAACAAATGTACATTATCATTATTCATTATGAATAATTATTTAAAACTACAGGAAGTTATCATTAAACACCTACTAGAATAGTTTTATTTATTCATTTATTTACTTATTCATTTATTAAAAGCCATTAACAATACCGAATGCTGATAAGGATGCAAAACAACTAAAACTCTCATACATGACTGATGGAAATGCAAACTGGCACAGCTATTTAAGACAACAGTTTGACAGTTTCTCATATAGCTACACATCAATTACTATATGACTCAGCAATTCCATTCCCAGTTATTTATCCAAGACAAATCCAAATTTATATTCACACAAAAACCTGTACGTCGATGTTTATAGCAGCTTAATTTATAACTGCCAAAAACTGGAAACAGCACAAATGCTCCTTAGCTTGTGGATGATAAACAAACTCTGCTCCATCCATAAAAAGGAATATGATTCAGCAATTGTTTTAAATGCCCAACTTGATACCAAACAAAAATAAATCTCAAATACATCATGTTAGGTGAAAAAAGCCATAGTCTACATACTATATGATTCCAATTATACAACATTGTGGAAAAGGCAGAACTACAGGCAGAGAGGACAGATCAGTGGTTGTCAGGGGTTGGGGCTGGAGAGTGACTGATGACAAAGGGATATTGAGAAATGTTCTTTTGATGATGAAACTGTTATGTATCTTGATTGGGTGGTGGTGATCCTATGACTCTATGCATATTTCACAATTCAAAGAACTGTACACTAAATAGTAAATTTTACTACACGTAAAATTAAAATATAATCAGACTTACATTTTTAAATCAATTAAATTTTAATCTTCTTAGATTCTCTCTCCATGTAATTTGTATCAACCCAGTGTGTTTTGCCTCATATCTAGTCACAATTCTATGACTATAGTTCAAGTGGAAAACAGACTTTTATGGATAATCAGTAGTGTCCACCATATAAAGTTTAATTCTGCATGGAATTATTCTCTAGTGCAAACCTTTTCTATATAGATCCACAAATAAAATGATGTGAAGATTAAAAATTTGCATGTTGCAGAACAAAAACATTGAATCAGTTCTGTCTTCTACGTAGAAACTTGGTAGGACCATTGCAGGCTGTTTGATAAATTGTAAAGAGATGAGAAAACCAACTGCAACGGAATAGACAGAGGAAAAAATGAAAGTACAAGGCAGGGTAAAAGAGAAGAATATGGTGCAAACAGAGAGGAGAGATAGGATTAGAAAGGGAAGACAAGATAAATGGGAAATAAAAATATGAAAAAATAGAGAGTGTTAAATTTTTATATCTTTCTTATAAGGAATAATTTTTCACAGTTGTAGCTATAAAGCAAAAATGAAGTCAGTGGGGAACTATGTGTTACTTTGTTTTGGTATGTTAAATTAAGTTTCTCACACAATGAAACAAATTACTAAAAGTTTCCCTCATTGCAAAAATATTGCCAATTATTTCCCCTTAGTTCTAGCTTATAAAATATCACTATCTCTGAAAATGAAATTGTCTAAATGTCCTTTTAAGAGTTGCTGCCTCTCGTGTCCTTTAAATGTAGAAAAACCACTTTCTCCATAAATGTTAAGTTGCAAACAACACTGAAATCAATTTATAAGGTAGATAAAGACTACCATAAAGTTCCCACAAAAGTGCACTCACCTCATGCTGCTGCTGAAGACATTGAACATAAAAGGTTTATATATGCAATTCTCTGGAACCTCTCTCTAAAAGTTAGCAATCCCTATCCATCCCAAACAACCAGAGAATAACCTGTCTGCAAATTGGAGTTCAGTCTGCTTTTCTGCTTTCTACTACACTTGGTGCCATTTTGGTCTCTCTCATGGCCTTCAGCTTTGTGGTGAGGAGGACCCCTCTCCTTCCTCTCCATCAACAATATCAAGGTCAAGGAAGTATTTTTAAATGTTTCTACTTGGGTCTAATTCTCCATACCACAGCATATATTTGAATTACGACATGTGTATCAGTGATTTTCAACCAAGGAGATGGTGTTCTCAAGGTTTGGCAAGGGCCAAAGACATTTTTGGCCGTGATTACTGGGGGAAGGATGCTACTGGCATCTAATAGACGGAGGCCAGGAATGCTGCTGAATTCTACAACACACAGGACAATCTTCCACAACAAAGAATTAATCTATTCAAAGTATCAGTAGTGCCAAGGTTGGGAAACACTGATATATATATATATTTCAACATCTACCTCCTTATTTGTATCTATTTTTAAGCCAAGCAGCCTTTGGGGGTTTCTGGTAGTTTTTGTAATTAGGGATGTTTGGAGTTTTCAGGTAAGCATGTTTGGTTGGTTAAGAGACCACCCAGATTTATTAGCAGACTCACTGGAGACCTCGAATAATGTCTTCAGTAATACTGAGCATTGGGAGTTTGTATCTGACTCAAGGTGCAGAACCCTGGTTTATGTAGCCACATAAACTCTGAAAAGGAACAGACTGTCTCTTTCGGAGTAGAAACTTCCACAATTCTGACGTTTGCACTCCCTGCCTTCATAAGGGGAATAATAATATTCTTGTGAAATTTATTAAAAAATAATACCAAAAAGTGAGAGAAAAAAAGGAAACAAGCTTTAAGCATGAAATACCATCATAATTATACTTGCAAATAGTTGGATAATTCCTACTTCTTTACCTGGCATTATAGTACATTAATAACATAATAGTAAACTGAATTTACTCTTAAATGGATCCTTAGGCTCAAGTAATATTGTTCGTCTCTAAAAGGCACTGGAAGTTAACCCTGGTAAGTGAATAGATAACTTACAATATAAAATAAATCCAATAAAGTGGACATATTTAAGAGTCTTTACAACACAAGAAAATTCACTCTATTGGACTTATAGAAATATTAAGATTAAAATCTATGTTTAAATATTTCAAAATTTTAATTGGCTCATAATAAGTTTTTATTTATAGTTGCATAAAGAGTTTGTGAATATTTGGAAATACCTAGATTAAAGGTTAAACAGACATTACTTGACATATAAAAAAAAGTAAGGGGATAAAGTCCTCCATAAAACTATAAGTTTTACAAAATATTGAGACAGCCAAGTAAAAAGGGGTTCTGGAAGAATCTCCCACCGACCTGCACAGTGGGAGGACGGGGCGGGGCCTCGGGGAGTTCGCGCTGTTTGCAGCGGAGAGGATCCCGGCCTGTCCTGTCCCTGGGATTCAAACTGTGAGATGAGGGCCTGTTAAAAGGAACGCCTCTCGCTTTGCTGATTTTTTTTTTTTCTTTCCTTTTCACCCAATAAATTCCACTCCTCGCCCTTCTATGTGTCCACGAGCCTCACCTTTCCTGGTGGTGTAACAAGAGCCCGGTTTTTTCCTACAACAATATCACTCGTTGTCTGCCCCTGATTTAGGTCGCTCTAATTATAATGTCATAAGAAAAAAGCAAGCCCACAGAGAGAAAGCCTTGGTCAGAGAAGACCGCATTGCTCCATCATAAAATCCTTCTCCACCTGCATCAACGCTCATGTTTAAGAGTCCATATTTGAGAACCAGACTTCCTGGGTTTAATTTCTGTGGCTCTACCACTTAATAATGGTATCATCTTAGGCAAGTTATTTAATTTGTTGAACCATTCTCTGACTCAGTTTATTCATTTATAAATGATAATAGCAATAGAACCTGCCCTATAGGGTTGCTATGAGGATTGAATGAGGTAACATTTTTAAAGAACTTGGCATAATGAATGGAAGAGGGGTAGCATTATTACCTATTACTCTCTTATCACTGAAACCATTCTCCCTATTCCCTGTGATAGGCAGGGCTGCTACTTTTTTAACTTGTTAGATATCCAATCCTGAAAGTCAGAATGGAAACTAGCGAAAAGCTTTCAAAATTTATCCTTGACTTCGACAAACTGTGACAGAAATATAAAGTTACTTTTACTAAAGCATTCTGTTCACTCATGTCACGAATACAAAAAAAAAAAAAGTACAGGGTTGAAAATAAAACCTAAGATATATCATTGAGTTCCGTTTAACACTCAACAAATCAGACTGAGATAACATTTAAAAGAAAGGAGACATACAGACCTTCACGGGGATGGTGACAAAGGTGTGGAGATGGCTGACATTTGCTGGGATGCTTGCTGTACACCACATGCTCCTCCAAGTACCTGACATACGATGGCTCAAATTGGTCCTCAGAGCATCCTCGTGAGTGGGCACTACTGTGATATCCATTTTTGTGAATAAAGAAGGTGACACACTGAGGTTGAGTAGCTTTTATAGGTTTGAATGGGTGGTGACTGATGAATCATTACAACAAAATGGTTAAGACCTGTGATTCTGGGAACACAACTTATTTTTTTAAATTATTTTATTACAGTCATAATAACTTGCTTATACAAAACAAAAAGGTTAATAAAATGCTATTTATGTTAATATTAACTGGTAACTCTTAGTGCTTATGATGCGCCAGGAGCTCTTTTAAATGCTTTACATCTATTGACTCTCTTAATATCACAACAACTCTACGACTTGAATTATTGTTATCAAACCCAATTTGTAGCTGAGGAAACCAAAGCACAGGAAGTAAATTGCCCAAGGTGTCTACATGCTGGAGGGGTAGGAAAATGGATCAGGTCACACCAGACAATCTGGATCAAAAAGACATACTTCCTCTTATGATGAAAAAATAGTCTCTCCACTTTAAAATATTAAATGAAAAATACATATCGTATATGTGAAAGTTATAGAAAAGGGTTAATTGTGAAAAAATAGTTTAGTGCCAATAAATAGTTTAGTGCCAATACTGGTTCATAAATTCTTATTTTTAACTAATGCTGTTAAAATGCATACCAAAATCCTTCTCCTTAGTGACAATCCTGGCCTGAATCACTGAAATTTATACAAACAAATTACACTCAAAGAAAAATCTGTGTTTAAAGACAGGACCTTAAAAATGTTTCTCTAGTTGAACTAGATCTTCAATAGATTCATAAAACTTTCATTGCCAAAGCATTCAAAACATTTATTTTTAAAAGCTTTGCCTCTATATTATCTATGCCAAGTAAAATAGAATTTTATTTGGATTAAATGTCTTTGAGACATTTATAAGGCTCACTATTTGCAAGGAGGTCTATTTTACTAAATTAAAAAATGTCACTGAGACAAAGCAGCTAAGTGTTAAATAACTTACTTTCCTATTTCAGACATAAATCTGTTTAGGTATAGATGATCTTCCTGGATGTCACCAACATTTTAAGCAATGGGAAAAAAATGACATGGCTTCGGATAGTTTGAGACCTTGGCTGGAGCCCACAGCTTCTGTGGTTTCTGAATTGTTTAAGAAAGAAGCTGAGGTTTGGTTGTTCCTTTTTTACATTCTTTCACAAAAGGAGAGAGATGTCCAAGGGATGAAATTAATAAAATAAAAAAAAATCTGTTATCAGATTTGGTCAACAGGCATCACAAGCTCGGATTCCAGGAGCCTGGAAAAACAAGTGAGAGGCGAGAGGTTGGTTCTCAAACTAAGAGCTGATGTGAGGTGCCTGACCTTCAGCAAGCCGATAGAATTCCCCAATACCTACCCTGCACATGCAGAGCCTGAGCACAGTCAAGCAAACAAAGCCAATTTAAAAACAGAATGTCAGAGAAAAACTGGAGAAGCAAAGCAATGCCCAAGAGTGGCAGAGGCAGAAGCAGGCTTGAATGAGTAATCGTGATTAGCTTCATGGAAAAGTAGATAATCTCTGCCCCAGATAGATAAAGGGTAAAGCCACAGACATTCCCCTCTCACCTAGAAAGACAAAGTGGCAGGCCGGGCGCGGTGGCTCAAGCCTGTAATCCCAGCACTTTGGGAGGCCGAGACGGGCGGATCACGAGGTTAACCATCCTGGCTAACACGGTGAAACCCCGTCTCTACTAAAAAATACAAAAAAAATTAGCCGTGGGAGGTGGCGGGAGCCTGTAGTCCCAGCTACTCGGGAGGCTGAGGTAGGAGAATGGCGTAAACCCAGGAGGCGGAGCTTGCAGTGAGCCGAGATCCGGCCACTGCACTCCAGCCTGGGTGACAGAGCGAGACTCCGTCTCAAAAAAAAAAAGTGGCCCTTCTGGAAACTGATGGTATGAAACCTAGATGTGAGATCACTTAAACCTTATGTAGTGCTATCTTATGTAGTGTTATATAGTGCATATATGTGCTGTTTAGACTTGCAAAATAAGAACCTATTACCTACTAGCTCCAAACAAATAGTTAAGCTATTTAGGGGAGTTAAGCTCCAGGGAATCATATACATAGTGATAGCCCTACAAAGCCCAGGTAATATAAATAAATATATATATATATATTTTTTAGACGGAGTATCACTCTGTCACCAGACTGGAGTGCAGTGGCATGATCCCGGCTCACTACAACCTCCCCCTCCCAGATTCAAGTGATTCTCCTGCCTCAGCCTCCCAAGTAGCTAGGACTACAGGCACCCACCACCACGCCCAGCTAATTTTTGTATTTTTAGTAGAGACGGGGTTTCACCATGTTGGCCAGGATAGTCTCGATCTCTTGACCTCATGATTCACCTGACTCAGCCTCCCAAAGTGTTGGGATTACAGGGGTGAGCCACCGTGCCCAGCCAGAAAAATTTTTTTGTGATTTTCATTTCTGGAACTCAGTCTGGCTGCATTTCTGGACCATCATTCCAGCTGAGAACAACCATAAATGCTGAACACATTTAAATGTTGTTGTATCATTTTAAAGCCTTGAAGAGAAGAGAAGCAATTGCCAGGCATAAATCTAGGAGAAGGCAGAAACCCAGAGAGGAAAACAAAGCTCTGAAGCTAATTTTGCTCTGAGAGTGTTTGCTGAACCCTGAGGACTTGTGATTTTGTTTTCACTGCTCAAGGGCTGTGGGACCACCATAGACAGGTAAGACAGAGACTGGCTCTGTGCTCGCAGATACTGTTTCTTTATTCTGGGCCCACAGGAAGATTGTATTTCCTATTGCTTCTTATAGTTATGTTGGGGACACATGTCTAGTTTAGTCAGTAGAATAAGTACAGAACTTATGAATGTCACTTCCACACCCAGTCCTTAAAGTCATCCTCAAGAGCGCAGTTTCCTTTGCCAAATATTAACAACTTCTTGACAGATGCCTTGGAGGGGACAAACCTAAGAGAGGCAACTGACTTATGTCTGACTATGACATGAATGAAATAATACATTTTTATTCTTTTCAGCCACCAAGATTTTGGCTCAGCTGGTGAGGATTATGCTGTCAAGTTCAGGAGACTGCAAAGAGGCCCTCAGCCTCATAAATGTAAAAAATGATATCAACCCACTCTAGAGACCCAACCACAGACCACAACGAACGTTATCTTAGTTGAACAGAAAAGGGGAGAAGCGGAGAGACACTTGAAAACCCATAAACAGAAGTGAGTGAACACATGGATGACTAAATCATGATCACATTTGCTGGAATGTGTAAAAAAAAAATTCAAATTGAGAATTCAGTTTAAAATTGTTTCCGATTATAGTATAGCCTAGAGTCCAGCAAATGCAAACGCAAATCGTTTTTGTAGGGATTCATCTTTAACCCAGGCATCAAAGAACTTTCACAAATAATTTTAAAGGAAAAATGCATGGATCACAACCCAAAACCACGGAAAACAGCAGGAAACAAAGCAGCATGAGCAAAAACAGCAGAAATAGCAGGTAGCAGGAACAGACATGAAAAGAGATGATATATTGGAATTGACAGAAATATAATTCTATACTTGCTATGCCTAAAAAATAAAAGACTAATTTGGAAGTATCTATAGGAATCAGAAAACTATAAAGAATGACCAGCAGATTTGAAAAGGGTACAAATAAAACGTATCCTATTAAAGAATGTAATACTAAATTTCATAAATATAAAATGCATTTATTTTCTATTACTTCCTTTCAATTGAAAGGCTTACAATCTATGGCAATATTGATTCAAAGAAATATGGTCATTGAAATAAAAAGTCATTGGAAAATTTTAATAGCACATGAGACAAAGTTAAAGGGACAATTGGTGAGATATAAAATGAGTCAGAGGGAACCATCCAGAAAGATGTACAATGAGAAAAATAAATAAAAAATGTATTTTTAAAAAATTTTGAAACATGGAGGAGAAAGCACTCCCAAAATTACGGAATAAAGATCTATAAAAACTAGCTCCTCCATAAGAACAAATATTATCAAAGTCAACTTTTCAAGAATGCTGGAAATTGATGGCTTACAACAACCCAGGAGCATTTATTCAACAAAAACAGCTGAATTTTAGTAATAATATTATAGTGAGGCCTGTGGTGTTTTAACTTGCTCTCGTCTCATTTGCCTTCACTAGTTCTCCTATAGCCTCGAAAGCCAACAGCCTCATAAATGTCATAGCTGTGAAAACCACAACCTAGCATTGCTGGAGGGGACAGAACAGGTTTGCGCCACCCCAAAAACTTCATACTCAGAGAATTGTCAGTATTTTATCAGTCTGTAAGCTCCCTAAAAAGTTTCTTTCCCAGAGCTTGGTCTGTGTAACTATCTTAGGCTGTTGTCTTAAAAACAATCAACACTAGTTATTTAACACTACAGTTGCATAAATCTGTGATAAAAGTTGGGGATAATACCAAGAAGCTGACCAAGAAATTCAAAAGGAACAGTGGGGAATGAGATGTCCATAGGGGCCATTGAAAAGCTCTGACAAATTTCTAGAAATCTAGAAGACAACATGCATGTTCCAAGGAAGACCTGACAAGGCCCTGATCTCTTATCTCTGGCAGATCTTAAGGCTCTGTGCAAGCAAGAAGAGAAGGTTAAGGCAGAGTTGTGAACTACTTGCTGAGGATTGAAAACAGGTTCCAACACACTCTGAGAGATTCTTAGCAAAGACTGGTGTACTTACTGGTTTAAGGCATTTAAGGAAATACTGTTGAATTATTACCTGACTGGTAAGTTAACAGAAAAGAGATTTTAGTGACTACACACTACAAAGAATACAGAGTTCACAAAATTGATCCAGGAAATTCACTATACTACCAAACAAACAATAGCAATAACAGTATCAACAAACAGCTACAACAACTGACCCTGGGGTGGTACAAAGGGGAGATGCAATTTCCAGGGTTGTAACATGGTATTATTTTAAATATCCAGTTTTATACAAAAAACTATGAGACATGCAACAAAACAGAAAATTATGGCCCATACGCGGTGGTTGGGGGAGTGCTGGAGGGAAGGCAATAGAAATATTCCCTCAGTATGCCCAGACATTAAACTAGAGAAAGACTTTCAATCAACTATTATAAATCTTATCACAGAAATCACAGTAACCATGTCTAAAGAATTAAAGAGAATTATGATAAAATATACCACCAAGTAGAGAATATCATTTAAGAGACAGAAATTATTTTTTAAAAAACCACAGGGAAATTTTGGAGTTAAAAAAATTAATTGAAATGACAATTCACTGGAGGAACACAACAGCTGATTTGAAATGACAGAAGAGCCACCAAAACTTAAACCTAGGTTGACTGCAAGTCTCGAATCTTAGAAACCAAAAGAAAAAATAATAAAGATAAACGAACAAAACCTCAGAGAACTGTGGGAAACCATCAAGCATAGCAACATACACATAATGGGAGATATCAGAAGGAAAGAAAAGGGGGAAGAAATAATTTTTTAAATAATGTTCTACAAATTCACATATCTGATGATGTCTCATCAGAAATCATGAAGCCAAGAGGCAGTGAGACAATTTATTCAAAGTGCTGAAGAAATAGACTTTCGACTAAGAATTCTATATTTTCCAAAACTATCTATCAAAAAAATAAGAAATTAAGATAGTCACAGATAAACAAAAATGGAGACAATCCATTACTGGCAAACCCACCCTGCAAGAAATACAAAAAGTAGGGGCCAGGCACATGGTTCAGGCCTGTAATCTCAGCACTTTGGGAGGCCAAGGCAGGCGGATCACAAAGTCAGGAGATCGAGACCATCCTGGCTAACACGGTACAACCCTGTCTCTACTAAAAATACAAAAAATTAGCCAGGTGTGGTGGCGGGCACCTGTAGTCCCAGCTACTCGGGAGGCTGAGGCAGGAGAATGGCGTGAACACCTGGGAGGCAGAACTTGCAGTGAGTAGAGATCGCACCACTGCATTCCAGCCTGGGCGACAGAGTGAGACTCCATCTCAAAAAAAAAAAAAAAAGAAATGCAAAAAGGAATCTTTCCAGCTGAAATGAAAGGACACTAGATAGTAGTAACTCAAGTCCATGTGAAAAAATAAAAAGCATCAGTAAAAGTAACTATATTTGATAACATAAAAGACATCATAAGTATATTATTGTTCATAACCCTTTTCTTCTCTCACTGATTTCAAAGACAACTACATAAGGTGCTAGTTATAAAACTGTGTTGAAGGATTTATAATGAACAAGATGTAATTTATATGACAATCATAGCACAAAAGGTCAGTGAGGAAAGTGAACTACATTGGAAGTTGACCCAGAAAGTTTTTATATACAATTGAAATTAAGTTGTTACTAATATAAGCTAGATTGTTTTAAGTGAAGGTGTTACTTGTAATTTCCAGGACAACGGCTAAGAAAATAATTTAAATAGATATATATATATATTTATACTTATCTATAATATGTATTACATGTATAAACATAAATATTTGAATCATTTAGTTTTTAACATATTAAAAGAAAAAGGGGAATTAAAACTTTATACTACAAGATATCAGTTTAACTCAAAATAAAGGGAAAATGGAGAAATAGACAAAGATATAAGATGTATAGAAAACAAATGGCTGTTCACTCTAATGAGTGAACAGGCAACCCACAGAATGGGAGAAAATTTTTGAAATCTATCCATCTGACAAAAGGGCTAATATCCAGAATCTACATAGAACTTGAATTTACAAGAAAAAAACACAAGCAACCCCATGAAAAAGTGGGCAATGGATATAAGCAGACACTTCTCAACAGAAGACACTTATGCAGCCAACAAACAAATGAAAAACATCTCATCACTGGTCATTAGAGAACTGCAAATCACAATCACAATGAGATACCATCTCAGCATCAGTTAGAATGGTGATCACTAAAAGACAGAAAACAGATGCTGGAGAGGATATGGAGAAATAGGAAGGCTTTTACACTGTTGGTGGGAGTGTAAATTAGTTCAACCATTGTGGAAGACAATGTGGCAATTCCTCAAGGATCTAGAATCAGAAATACCTTTTGATCCAGCAGTCCCATTACTGGGTACATATCCAAAGGATTATAAATAATTCTACTATAAAAACACATGCACACATATATTTATTGTGGTACTATTCACAATAGCAAAGACTTGAAACCAACCCAAATGTCCATCAATGACAGATTGGATAAAGAAAATGTGGCACATACATGTCATGGAATACTATGCAGCCATAAAAATGATGGGTTCATTCTTTTGCAGGGACATAGATGAAGCTGGAAACCATCATTCTCAGCAAACTAACACAAGAACAGAAAACCAAACACCGCATGTTCTCAGTCATAAGTGGGAGTTGAACAATGAGAACACATGGGCACAGGGAGGGGAACATCACACACTAGGGCCTGTTGAGGGCTGGGGGGCTACAGGAGGGAAAGCATTAGGAGAAATACCTAATGTAGATGATGGGTTGATGTGTGCAGTAAATCACCATGGCATGTGTATACCTGTGTAAGAAACCTGCATGTTCTGCACATGTATCCCAGAACTTAAAGTATAATAAAAAAAGAAAACAAATGGCAAAATTCCATATGTAAATAATACATTATCAATAATTGCATTAAATGTAAATAGATTAAACCCACAAATCAAAAGACAGGTTGGCAGAATAAATTTAAAAAGCATAATCTTGTCATAAACTGTCTACCAAACACATTTGAGATTCAAGATACAATAGGTTGAGAGTAAAAAAATAGAGAAAGATACAGTATGCTAATAGTAAGTAAAGGAAAGCTAAAGTGGCTGCACTAATTTCCGAAAAAAAAAACTTTAAACAAAAATTATTACTTGAAACAAAGGATATTTTATAATGATAAAGGAACTAAACCATCAGCAAGATTCATTATTCATTCATGAAATGAACAAATATATATATTTCAACATTTTGGAAAATGTTTAGAAATATATATGCAGCTAACACCAGATCACCAAAGTACATGAAACAAAAAGTGACAGAATTGAAGAAAAAAATAGACAATTCAATAATAATAATTAGAGGCTTTAGTATGCCATTCTCCATACTAGACAGACCAAGGCAGCAGACAAACAAGGAAGTACAAGATTTGAACACTGTACACCAACTGGCCCTAACTGAATATCTATAGAACATTCTACTCAACAACAGAAGAATACACATTGTTTCAAGAGTATGTGGAACATTCTCCACCTTAAACCATCTGTTAGATCATAAAACAAGCTTCAGTACATTTTAAAAAGTTTAAAACATACAAAGTATATTCTCTGGCCACAGTGAAATGAAACTAGGAATCAATAACAGAAAGAAATTTGGAGAATTCACACAGGAAAGTGTATATTAAACACACTACTAAGTAACCAGTGGTTCCAAAAATAAATGTAAACTGAAAGGAAAACTAAAAAATGTTGCTAAATAAATAAAAACAAAAATATTCCAAAAACTATGGGATGCAATGAAAGCAGTGCTCAGAGGGAAATTACTAGCTATAAACACCTATATTAAAAAATGAAGAAAAATCTTGGCCAGGCCCAGTGACTCACACCTGCAATCCCAGCACTTTGGAAGGCCAGAGTGGGCAGATCACAAGGTCAGGAGATCGAGACCATCCTGGCTAACATGGTGAAACCCTGTCTCTACTAAAAATACAAACAATTAGCCAGGCGTGGTGGTGGGTGCCTGTTGTCTCAGCTGCTGGGGAGGTTGAGGCAGAAGAATGGCATAAACTCAGGAGGCGGAGCTTGCAGTGAGCCGAGATCGCACCACTGCACTCCAGCCTGGGCGACAGAGTGAGACTCAGTCGGAAAAAAAAAAAAAGAAGAAAAATCTTAAATCAATAGCTTAACTGCAGACCTTCAGACTAGAAAAAGAAGGGCTAACTAAACTGAAAACAAGCATATGGAAGAAAATAATAAAGATTAAAGCAGAAATACATGAAATAGAGAACAGAAAAAAAAATCAAGAAAACCAAAAGTTGGGATTTTTTTAAAAGCTTAACAAAATGGACATATCTTTAGGTAAACTGACAGAAAGAAAGAAAGAAAAAGAAGGAAGGAAGGAAGGAAGGAAGGAAGGAAGGAAGGAAGGAAG